>NC_031474.1:42186-342186 GCF_000006565.2 Toxoplasma gondii ME49
TTTCGCTGATGACCACCAGAAGCCACCTATCCTACCGCGTATGGCTGCCCGTATGTGCGCTAGTTCACGCACTGGACACCCGGACACAGAAGGAACCTTACTGTTGTCCGCTGCGCCCAACAGCGCCCGAAACGCACAGTTGGCCGCCACAGTGTCAACCCACACATTCGTCTCTCTTCGACGTCCATTCCGTCTCCTTCCCCAATAAAATATGGGAACTAAAAGCAACTGACACACCGTGTTCAGCATGTCGGCAGATAGTATGAATCGTCCTCCAGCACCACTCGTCTCCCCCGCCCCCCCTCCACAACGCAGCAAACCAGTCATTCCCGGATAGCCACATGACATCCACCAGCAACACAGCCCCACACGAAAGGCACTTCGTGACCGCCCCGCTTCTTCCGCCGCATCCACCAATACACGGCCAGCCGCATGAAAGCCGCCACATGTCCCACCCTCCTCCAGTTCCAGAAAGTAAAACCTCTGCCCTCCCCAAACGATACACTAGCAATCACTGCATACACGCTCGCCATAGCCACTACGAATCAGGGCCCTTCGCAACGTCAGATTAATGGGCATATGCTAGCCGCAGACAGTGCCTCCACTGATGTATCTGAGCTCACTTCTGTCACCTAAAAACACAATTGCACAGTTCTGTGCAACCCCATCATGGAACCGATGTTCCGCCTCAAGGGCCGCATGTAACCGCCTCATACACGCCGGGCCGTTCGACTCGTCAATAGCTGCCTATCGCCGAGGCACCCTTTTTGATCAGGCATTCCTGCAGCTGTGGACAAACTGGGCGATCCCTCACATTCTCTGCTTGTTGCTCGTGGCAAACCCCACTCTGCTCCTCGTCTTCGCCTTGCTTCCCCAACAGAACCCGCACCGTTCTCACTACCAGCTGTGTTATCCCCACGCAAATCGTCGTCCTCCAATGAAGCAGTGTGCACCCAAAACACCACCCATGAGACAACAGTTTCAGCTCCCCGAATGGCAGACCAACGACCACTTATCGTACCACTCATTGCTCCCTGTGATGTCCACCTGTCACCACACTGGACGCCCTGACACAAAAGGAGCCTTACTGTCAGCGGCTGCGCCCAACAGCGACAGGCTCGCAGAAACGAACGTCACAGGCTGAACCCACACATTCGTCCTCTCTCACATCATCATTCCTCCACTTTCCACCCAAACCGAATGCATTTAGATACTACGTAGACACACTGCGTTCAGCGCGTCTCCACACCGTATGATCGTCCTCCAGTCCAATCCCTTCCTCTTCCCTCGAACAGGTAGCAAACCAATCGCCCCCTCAACAGCCACCTGACATCCACCCCCAAGGCTGTCGCACACGAAACCCACTTCGTGATCGCCCCTTCTCTCCCGCCGCATCATCCCAAACACGGTGGGCCACGTGACAACCGCAACACGACCCACTCTCCTCCACTTTCCAAATGTCAAACATCATTCCCCCCCTGCACGCCACACCAACAATCAATGCATACATCCTCACCAACCCCAGGACGTAGCAGGGCCCGTCGCAACGTCAAATTAATAACCGTCTACTAGCTGCGCACACAGCCTCCACTGGCGTTTCGGAACTCACTTCTGTCACCTAAACACACAGTTACACAGTGCTCTGCATCCCCATCCACGGAACCGCGGTTCAGCCTCAACAGCCACACACATTTGTCTCAATATCGCCTCACCGCCTGAGTCGGCAGCAGCTGGGGCATCGTCGATTCCGCCTTGTTTTGATCGGCATTCCTGGGGTTTCTGACTCACTAGCCAACCATCCCTGGTTTGCCGTGAATCCCGATACTCTCCGCCACCACATTCGGACTGTTTCCTGGGTCGGCCTTCAAAACGCCCTCTCCATTCTCCGCTTGCCGACCGTCAGCTCACCCACTCTGCTCCTCGTCTTCCCCTGGATCCCCAACAGAACCCGCACCGTTCTCACTACCAGCTGTGTTATCCCCACGCAAATCATCGTCCTCCAATGAAGCAGTGTGCACCCAAAACACCACCCATGAGACAACAGTTTCAGCTCCCCGAATGGCAGACCAACGACCACTTATCGTACCACTCATTGCTCCCTGTGATGTCCACCTGTCACCACACTGGACGCCCTGACACAAAAGGAGCCTTACTGTCGGCGGCTGCGCGCAACAGCGACAGGCTCGCAGAAACGAACGTCACAGGCTGAACCCACACATTCGTCCTCTCTCACATCATCATTCCTCCACTTTCCACCCAAACCGAATGCATTTAGATACTACGTGAACGCACTGCGTTCAGCGCGTCTCCACATCGTACGAACGTCCTCGAGTCCAATCCCTTCCTCTTCCCTCGAACAGGTAGCAAACCAATCGACATCTCAATAGACACCTGACATCCACCCCCAAGACTGCCGCACACGAAATCCGCTTCGTGATTGCCCCTTCTCTCCCGCCGCATCATCCCAAACGTTGTGGGCCACGTGACAACCGCAACACGACCCACTCTCCTCCACTTTCCAAATGTCAAACATCATTCCCCCCCTGCACGCCACACCAACAATCAATGCATACACGCTCACCACAGCCACCACGTATCACCGCCCTTCGTAACGTCTTATAATTGAGCATCTGCGAACCGCGGACAACGCCTCCGCTCATGGTTCAGAACTCACTTCTGTCACCTAAACACACAGTTACACAGGCTGCATCCCCATCCACGGAACCGCGGTTCACCCTCAACAGCCACACGCATTTGTCTCAATATCGCCTCACCGCCTGAGTCGGCAGCAGCTGGGTTATCGCCGATGCCCCCTTTTGGATCCGTCATTGCTGCAGTTGTCGACCCGGACTCAGCGACCCTCCCTGGTGTGCCGCGAATCCCTATACTGTCTGCCACCACATTCGGATTCTTTCCTGGGTCGGCCTTCGGGACGCCCCTTCTAATCTGTCCTCGTCGCCGGTCACGGCAGTCACTTTGTTCCTCGTATTCGCCTTGATTGATCGACAGGAGGCCCACCGTCCTCAGTACCAGCTGAATCGTCCCGGCGCAAAACACTGGATTGTAGTGCAGCATCGTTCACTAACAACCCAGCCCACTTTAGAAAGTCAACCCATTTCGTCCAACGGCAAAGCAACAATCACATACCCTACTACTCAAGGCTCCCCCTCAGGTGCAGCCTTCCCACATGCTGCACGCCATAACACAAAAGGAACCTTACTGTCGGAGGCTGAACGCAGGAGAGCTACGTTCACAGAGAAGACCGTCACAGGTTTGAATCCGCACACGCGCCTCTCGCTGCCGCATCCTCCCTCCATTCCCTCTACACGACCCCGCAAATAGGAACTAAAAGCAACTGACACACCGTGTTCAGCATGTCGGCAGATAGTATGAATCGTCCTCCAGCACCACTCGTCTCCCCCGCCCCCCTCCACAACGCAGCAAACCAGTCATTCCCGGATAGCCACCTGACATCCACCAGCAACACAGCCCCACACGAAAGGCACTTCGTGACCGCCCCGCTTCTTCCGCCGCATCCACCAATACACGGCCAGCCGCATGAAAGCCGCCACATGTCCCACCCTCCTCCAGTTCCAGAAAGTAAAACCTCTGCCCTCCCTGAAAGATACACTAGCAATCACTGCATACACGCTCGCCATAGCCACTACGAATCAGGGCCCTTCGCAACGTCAGATTAATGGGCATATGCTAGCCGCAGACAGTGCCTCCACTGATGTATCTGAGCTCACTTCTGTCACCTAAAAACACAATTGCACAGTTCTGTGCAACCCCATCATGGAACCGATGTTCCGCCTCAAGGGCCGCATGTAACCGCCTCATACACGCCGGGCCGTTCGACTCGTCAATAGCTGCCTATCGCCGAGGCCCCCTTTTTGATCAGGCATTCCTGCAGCTGTGGACCAACTGGGCGATCCCTCGCATTCTCTGCTTGTTGTCCGTCAGTACACCCACTCTGTTCCTTGTCTTTCCATTGATTGCTCAACAGAACCCGAACCGTTCTCAGTGCCAGACCTGTTGTCCCGACGCAAGTCACAGGCCTCCAGTGGAGCATCATTCACCCACAACTGAGCCCACGTTAGACGACCAGATTCAGCCCAGTCAGCTGCAAACCAGAACCCAGGAGTCTGGCCCCTTATTGCTCTGCAGTATGTGCAGTAGTCCACACCCTGGATGCCTGGACAGAACATGAGTCTTACTGTCGTCCGCTGCGCCCAACAGTAACACCGTCGCAGCGAGCAGCGTCACAGAATTCATCCCAGACACTCGCCTTTCTCTAGCATCCTCCCTTCCATTCCCCGCACGAAACCACAGCAATTAGGCGCCACTCGCACAGACGGTGTGCGGCGTGTCTCAGGAAAGTATGAATCGTCCTTCAGTACCACTCAGTCCCCCTCCCTCCACAACCCAGCAAACTGAACACCAACATAATCGCCGCCTGGCGTCCACAGCCACCACAGCCGCACACGCAAGCCACGTCGTGATCGCCCCTTCTCTCCCGCCGCATCATCCCAAACACGGTGGGCCACGTGACAACCGCAACACGACCCACTCTCCTCCACTTTCCAAATGTCAAACATCATTCCCCCCCTGCACGCCACACCAACAATCAATGCATACACGCTCACCCCAGCCACCACATATCACCGCCCTTCGTCACATCAGATGACTGGGCATCTGCTAACCGCGGACAACGCCTCCGCTCATGGTTCAGAACTCACTTCTGTCACCTAAACACACAGTTACACAGTGCGCTGCATCCCCATCCACGGAACCGCGGTTCACCCTCAACAGCCACACGCATTTGTCTCAATATCGCCTCACCGCCTGAGTCGGCAGCAGCTGGGTTATCGCCGATGCCCCCTTTTGGATCCGTCATTGCTGCAGTTGTCGACCCGGACTCAGCGACCCTCCCTGGTGTGCCGTGAATCCCGATACTGTCTGCCACCACATTCGGATTCTTTCCTGGGTCGGCCTTCGGGACGCCCCTTCTAATCTTTCCTCGTCGCCGGTCACGGCAGTCACTTTGTTCCTCGTATTCGCCTTGCTTGATCGACAGGAGGCCCACCGTCCTCAGTACCAACTGAATCGTCCCGGCGCAAAACACTGGACTGTAGTGCAGCATCGTTCACTAACAACCCAGCCCACTTCAGAAAGTCAACTCATTTCGCTGAATGACACACCAGAAGCCACCTATCCTACCGCGTATGGCTGCCCAGTACGTGCGCTAGTTCACGCACTGGACACCCGGACACAGAAGGAACCTTACTGTTGTCCGCTGCGCCCAACAGCGACCGAAACGCACAGTCGGCCGCCACAGTGTCAACCCACACATTCGTCTCTCTTCGACGTCCATTCCGTCTCCTTCCCCAATAAAATATGGGAACTAAAAGCAACTGACACACCGTGTTCAGCATGTCGGCAGATAGTATGAATCGTCCTCCAGCACCACTCGTCTCCCCCGCCCCCCTCCACAACGCAGCAAACCAGTCATTCCCGGATAGCCACCTGACATCCACCAGCAACACAGCCCCACACGAAAGGCACTTCGTGACCGCCCCGCTTCTTCCGCCGCATCCACCAATACACGGCCAGCCGCATGAAAGCCGCCACATGTCCCACCCTCCTCCAGTTCCAGAAAGTAAAACCTCTGCCCTCCCTGAAAGATACACTAGCAATCACTGCATACACGCTCGCCATAGCCACTACGAATCAGGGCCCTTCGCAACGTCAGATTAATGGGCATATGCTAGCCGCAGACAGTGCCTCCACTGATGTATCTGAGCTCACTTCTGTCACCTAAAAACACAATTGCACAGTTCTGTGCAACCCCATCATGGAACCGATGTTCCGCCTCAAGGGCCGCATGTAACCTCCTCATACTCGCCGGGCCGTTCGACTCGTCAATAGCTGCCTATCGCCGAGGCCCCCTTTTTGATCAGGCATTCCTGCAGCTGTGGACCAACTGGGCGATCCCTCGCATTCTCTGCTTGTTGTCCGTCAGTACACCCACTCTGTTCCTTGTCTTTCCATTGATTGCTCAACAGAACCCGAACCGTTCTCAGTGCCAGACCTATTGTCCCGACGCAAGTCACAGGCCTCCAGTGGAGCATCATTCACCCACAACTCAGCCCACGTCAGAACAGCACTCCACCTCGTTGAACGACAGTCCATCAACAACCTATCCCACCAATCATTGCTGCCCGTCATGTGCAGTTGTCCACACACTGGATGCCCTGACACAAAATGAACCTCACTGTCGTCCTCTGCGCATAACCGTGACACGCTCAGAGAGGAGCGTGGCAGTCCTAAGTCCACACATTCGTCTTTCCCCGATATCGATTCCGTCAGTTCCTCTCACAATATGTAGAACATAGAAGAATCTCGGACACACGGTGTGCGGCGTGTCTCAGGAAAGTATGAATCGTCCTTCAGTACCACTCGTCCCCCCTCCCATCACAACGCAGCAAACCCAATCACACCCTGAATAGCCAGCTGGCGTCCACAGCCAACACAGCCGCACACGAAAGCCACTTGGTGATCAGTCTGTCTCCTCTCTCGCATCAACCAAAACATGGTGGGCCGCATGAAAAGCCGCAACACGGCCCATTTTCCTCCAGCCCCCAAATGTAAAACCTCCGTCCCCCATGAAAGCGACTCCCACAGTCACTGCATACATGCTCCCCAAAGCCAGCCCGCAGCAGGGACCTTCGCGACGTTAGATTATTGCGTATATTCTGACCGTTAACGATGCTCTTAAAAAAATTGAACTCACTCCTGACACCTAAACACACACATCCACAGCGCGCTGCAACCCCATTACGGAAGTGCTGTTCCATCTCAAAGGTCAGACGCACAACGTAATAATCGCCCCGACGACTAGTGTCGCCAGCTGGCGACTCCCCCCCGATGCCCCCTGTTGGATCGGGCATTCCTGCAGTTGTCGACCTACACACCGACCCTCCCCGCTGTGCCGTCGTTCACGACCCTGCCTGCAACATTCGGACTGTTTCCTGGGTCGGCCTTCAAAACGCCCTCTCCATTCTCCGCTTGCCGCCCGTCAGCACCCCCACTCTGCTTCTCGTCTTCGCCTTGCCTCCCCAACAGAACCCGCACCGTTCTCACTACCAGCTGTGTTATCCCCACGCAAATCATCGTCCTCCAATGAAGCAGTGTGCACCCAAAACACCACCCATGAGACAACAGTTTCAGCTCCCCGAATGGCAGACCAACGACCACTTATCGTACCACTCATTGCTCCCTGTGATGTCCACCTGTCACCACACTGGACGCCCTGACACAAAAGGAGCCTTACTGTCAGCGGCTGCGCCCAACAGCGACAGGCTCGCAGAAACGAACGTCACAGGCTGAACCCACACATTCGTCCTCTCTCACATCATCATTCCTCCACTTTCCACCCAAACCGAATGCATTTAGATACTACGTAGACACACTCCGTTCAACGCGTCTCCACACCGTATGATCGTCCTCCAGTCCAACCCCTTCCTCTTCCCTCGAACAGGTAGCAACCCAATCGCCCCCTCAACAGCCACCTGACATCCACCCCCAAGACTGTCGCACACGAAACCCACTTCGTGATCGCCCCTTCTCTCCCACCGCATCATCCCAAACACGGTGGGCCACGTGACAACCGCAACACGACCCACTCTCCTCCACTTTCCAAATGTCAAACATCATTCCCCCCTGCACGCCACACCAACAATCAATGCATACACGCTCACCACATCCACCACGTATCACCGCCCTTCGTAACGTCAGATGATTGGGCATCTGCGAACCGCGGACGACGCCTCCGCTCATGGTTCAGAACTCACGTCTGTCACCTAAACACACAGTTACACAGTGCTCTGTATCCTCATCCACGGAACCGCGGTTCAGCCTCAACAGCCACACGCATTTGTCTCAATATCGCCTCACCGTCTCAGTCGGCAGCAGCTGGGGCATCGTCGATTCCGCCTTGTTTTGATCGGCATTCCTGGGGTTTCTGACTCACTAGCCAACCATCCCTGGTTTGCCGTGAATCCCGATACTCTCCGCCACCACATTCGGACTGTTTCCTGGGTCGGCCTTCAAAACGCCCTCTCCATTCTCCGCTTGCCGACCGTCAGCTCACCCACTCTGCTCCTCGTCTTCGCCTTGCTTCCCCAACAGAACCCGCACCGTTCTCACTACCAGCTGTGTTATCCCCACGCAAATCATCGTCCTCCAATGAAGCAGTGTGCACCCAAAACACCACCCATGAGACAACAGTTTCAGCTCCCCGAATGGCAGACCAACGACCACTTATCGTACCACTCATTGCTCCCTGTGATGTCCACCTGTCACCACACTGGACGCCCTGACACAAAAGGAGCCTTACTGTCGGCGGCTGCGCCCAACAGCGACAGGCTCGCAGAAACGAACGTCACAGGCTGAACCCACACATTCGTCCTCTCTCACATCATCATTCCTCCACTTTCCACCCAAACCGAATGCATTTAGATACTACGTAGACACACTGCGTTCAGCGCGTCTCCACACCGTATGATCGTCCTCCAGTCCAATCCCTTCCTCTTCCCTCGAACAGGTAGCAAACCAATCGCCCCCTCAACAGCCACCTGACATCCACCCCCAAGGCTGTCGCACACGAAACCCACTTCGTGATCGCCCCTTCTCTCCCGCCGCATCATCCCAAACACGGTGGGCCACGTGACAACCGCAACACGACCCACTCTCCTCCACTTTCCAAATGTCAAACATCATTCCCCCCCTGCACGCCACACCAACAATCAATGCATACACGCTCACCACAGCCACCACGTATCACCGCCCTTCGTAGCGTCATATAATTGGGCATCTGCTAACCGCGGACAACGCCTCCACTGGCGTTTCGGAACTCACTTCTGTCACCTAAACACACAGTTACACAATGCTATGCATTCCCATCCACGGAACCGCGGTTCAGCCTCAACAGCCACACACATTTGTCTCAATATCGCCTCACCGCCTGAGTCGGCAGCAGCTGGGGCATCGTCGATTCCGCCTTGTTTTGATCGGCATTCCTGGGGTTGTTGACTCACTAGCCGACCCTCCCCTCTGTACCGTGGTTCCTGCTGCTGTCTGCCACACCCGGTCTCTTTCTCGGTCCATCTATTGATAACGAGATGCTGTACAGTGGCTGTTCGGGGGTCTGTGAGGGCGTAGAGCAACCGCGTGCTTTATTTGAACACGCGACAAGGTTGTGGAAATCACAGGATGAACGGACACACTCAGCAGCGTCTGCTGGTGTTTTTCGACTAGCTCGATTAAATCACAGAATAAGACACTCCGGAGAGACGGTCATGCAACGAGCGGCCGTGTGTTGTGTTGTAGCTGATTCGCACACCTCTGTCCATCCTCACTGCTTCTGCACCCTAACACACGCATTTTATTGTTCTGTTAGTCGTAGGCCGCTGGTGATGCATTCCCATTCTTGTCCACACAACAGTGTGCGTTAATAGTGAATCCGAACCCAATACGCCAACATTTGGTAGTTTCAAGATTCCTGCTCCATTCTGCCACATCTATCTGCTTCAAGCACCCAAGCCGCATCCATCGCCACGTCTGAATGCCTGAGTCGATGCTCCAAATCCCCAAATCGGTTGCTTCCCACAAGATCCTACGTATACTGTGATACACCTTGCCGCACGGCTGGATGAATGAACAACATACTGCGCAACTATAAAACAAGATACGGGCACATACTGGTTGCAACTGGATACATCAAACAGTAAAGCCCCCTCGCGTGATTGCAATGAGGCATCCATGGCTAGAACAGTCATCCATGATCTGCCAGATGACCATACATTCTAAATTCGTTGACCACAGCACTTCCTCTGACCCTCTATCCCCTTTCGAGACCGATAGCGGCTAGCGACAACGCAGCACGCAACCATCACAAGCCGCAGCAGTGTTCAGTGAACACGCACTATCCTTTCCCTTGACGTTTCGTAGATTATTCTTTTTCATCGCAAATGTTTACGTCTACTCGGCAGCATCTGTGCCTTTAAGTAACTCCATTAATCAGAAAGGAATTGCCACCACAAGCGCGGACATCCAAAATACTGGAGGCGCGGTTTCTTCATTTACACAGTTGTGCTCCGCTACCGATCGTTGCTACTCAGTAGATGTTAATGCTATACGTACGAGGCCTTGCCTCACGCAAGCCGCAGAAGTGCATTTTGTTTCATACATTGTCAATGTTCCAAAGCACGTGTGTGTCTAGAGCCATCCATGCTATACGCCAGTCCTCCATGTTGTTATTTCCTCCTAGGCTCGTAAATAACGTCAAGGTAAGTACCATCATGGGCGCAATACGCGTTATGGCTACGACGAACTACTGATGGATGAAACGAACGTTTCATCCATCGAATCGACATCCCTACAATGGTGCCGCTTCGTTTTTGTCGCAGAGCGTTGTCGGTTCTGTCGCGAGGCCTGCAAACCGCCATCACGATCGAGCTGGCACTCCTAATCACACGAATGCGGACATGAATGACACCGCTCAGGAGCATCCAGAATGCCACTCACTGACTGTAGCAGGCAAAATCGAGGGTCGCGACAGTCAACCACGATGAAAACGCTGTGGCGCACAAAACGATTCGTAACTCATTCAGACCCGTTCTTGGGCACAGTAGCGTAAACGCTGCCGACACGAGAATAATTCTGCCGATAAACATGTACCCGGAACGCATGTGAAGGACCCTCTCGTGTCTCGGTTTAGCTCCGGTTTTACTGTGTACTGTTGAATTTTGTACATATGAGGGTGGAAGTAACTGTGTCTTATCGATATGCACCTGATGCTTAAGTGCTACAAGGCTTTTTCTGCACTCATGAGGTGGTTATCAAGCAAGGTATTCCCCGCAGTCCGTAGACCAGAGACAGACCAATCTGAAACCCACACCCAACTGAACAACCCTGGTCACACGTGCAGTGCTCTTAATCTGAATCGGATTCAAGTAGTCGTGTTTCAGAAGCAAGGAGTACTCCTCCGATTAAGGCAAGGAGTTGTTTAGCTCGCGAACTTGGCTGTTCGCTTAGAGGTTTCTCCCCTGTCGACCCTTTCCAGAAATGTACGTCAGAGTTTCCAGCCCCTGTCGTCGACGCTTACTCTGCCGATGTACTGTAGCGAAACACCACAACAGAGTAAGCCGGCAGCGTGAATGAGTCACCCTCGTGGATGCGGGGTGGTGTCTCGCAGCAAGCACGCACAGTAGTCTCGTGCAGTCGAGGGCCTCTACGATGATCGCGCACCTGCGGGATAATTGTCACTTTGGGTCGTAGTGAACTTACGATCTGGAGCAAGTTTGATACAGAAGCACACAGGAGACAATCCCATAACACCGCACTCACGTCATGCCACTAAAGCGGCCGAAGAACACTTATAGACTGATTTCCAAGGGCTTCCATGTGATCGTTCAGACAAGTGATCAACCAGGAGAGTCGCTAGCATCATACAGGTAATCTTACAGCTAGTCCAATGGCGGCAGCCGCCGTCACTGCAAGAACAACCTGAAGATCACAAAACATAGACAAACCGACAGCAAATTCATGGAGCACACGGCCTATCGATAGTTGAGTCATTTACCAACATGTGGAATGAGGGACTCACGTGGTTTTCTTCGTCTCATGGAAGCCGGATCCTGCTTCATCTATCAACACTGGCTGTTACATTCATCCTCTGAGTGTGGAAGTGTGAGAAGCGACGTGTCTATGCAGTCATACGGTCAGGTGAAAATTCACCACCCGAAAATTGAAACAGCTCAATGCAGTGTAGATATGCGAACTCGCGAGCAGTAGCAAATGAAGAGTCAGTATCTGGGACGAAAAGCAGAAGTATAAGTACTCCACCACAATCCAGCACTATCGTCAGAGAATCAAAATGCTTCGGCCGGTATAATAGCAGCTTACGACTGCGACGCACGCTACGCGAAATGCCTCCAGAAGACCACAGGAACTCTCCGTCCACGTCACTCTTAACAAGGTCGTTAAGCATTTCATCTCAGGAGCGGTAGATAACGAATTGATTTCTCACGCATTGGCTTCCTTTTCCTGCCGTGATGTAACGTTGACTCCATGAAGACTTCACTTTGTTCCAGGCCAAACCGCATCAACACGGACAGCAACCGTATGCCCTAAGTGAAACAGCTACTTACGTGGCGCTTTGTCAGTGTTGCTTTGATATCCTGAAACCACACACATCAAAGACATCTGCCTCGATATACTCTGAACCGGAGATAGGACATATCAACATTCGGAATAACTTCTGTCTAACGTAAACCAAAAATGAGGTAGCGAGCCCCCGAAAGAGACGCCGAATCAGCTTGTCTCTTCTACCACTTCGTTGAACACCATAGTGACTAGTTTGTTGAGAAGTGCTTGCGACAGTTGGAGTTCGTTACACAACCGTGCCAGCAATCCCAAAAAGCCACAGGACATCCACAAGGACGTACGATAACTGCCAGCCTTGCATGTTGGTTAGGGGGAAAGGACGGGCAAGCGTTGCAGCAAAAACAGTGGCCGCCTTTACGCAAGAACACATCTCTTGAACATAAATGATTCTTACGGGCTCCAAAGTTTCCTGAGTTTCACACGCAGGTTGAAACTGTCCTTCTGGGGCCACACCCAGGAAACGTGTTTCATGATAAAAAATAATTTTATGTGTAGATTTAGCACCACTTCTCTGAAAACACGAATACAAAAATGCAACCCTCCATATTATTGGGAATGTTTTTCATTGGGAATTACTAAAAGAAGATCGTTTTCATCTAACTTCTCTGAATATCAAAGAAATCGGGGGGAAATGGTGTCGTACGGTGCCTCCCAAGTAGCTAGAGTCACAGAATTCTGTACCTTACATGTAGATATCATGAACGCAAAACCAATCAAGGCAAAACATTAACACGGAGACGGCGTTTATTTACAAACGGATAATCATCAGATGGTCGACTTATGAGCACTGTATTTGTGTTGTCGGTTTTGTACCGAGCATACGGTAAAGCCGTTGTACCAATCAATATTGGGGGTTCTCGCAAAAAGTGCTGCGATTTCCTTTTTTCTAGTTTCGCTACGGACGGCTGTTGGCCTGATCCTAAGCCGGTATACAAAAAGCATAAGAACCATTACCAGGTGGATATGAGCGACAAATATGCAATGATTTTTTATCGATGACCAGCAAATACCACACATAACAATAATTCACTGATGGTTTCATTTCACTACTATAAACAGGAAGGTTTTCGACACGCATGATTAAAACGAATCATCATGATCGTCTAGTATTTGAAACGTGGGGAACAGTGAATGTGTTGCCTATATGCCTGTCGAGATCAACCTGTAACGTTCCACACCTCACTGCGTAAGACGGAAGCAGCATGCACCTGCTGAGATCCAATATCACAGTTGCATCGTGAATTCGTTATCTGCGACCTGAGTGGGAAGTACTCCTCAGGCCAAGCCCATAACGCTGAAGCGTTAACCCTTATTCGCCCTGCACGTGACATCTTCAGATGTGACGCTATGGATCCTGGGGAGTGTACCCTTCCGGGCAAAAAGGGATTGGCCTATACTAGGATCGTTCAACGCACAGCAAACCCCCATTTTCCATCCCGCTCATTCACATGTCTACCACAAGCTCGTGACTGTGAACTATGCTAACTTAGTTCATTTGTGATCGCTCGACGACCACACCCAGAACCCTGGCGTGTGTCCCAAAGACGCAAACGCGGCAACGAGTGGATCCCTACCATACGCAAGTCAACCATCTCTCTTTCCAGTGCCAATCAGCAAAGCACGCGACTGCAGGACCGTTTGCCCCACGACAGCTGACCGTCAGCGTTGCCTTACCTGCGTCCTGATTACCAAGAGAAATGTCCGGACATCCCAGCTTCAATATTGGAACTTGTCGTTGCTTAGTCGAATCAACACTACGTCTCTGATTAGTGTCCGCGGGGTTTATTATTTCCATGTGTTGATGTACGAAGGCCGTTCCGTGACTCTGTCTCACATCCAACACACTTGGCTAGTTGAATGATAGTAAGCAACTCGAGTCAAGGGCAAAGAGTGAAAGTCGTCTGGAAGCAGTTCACCAGATTCTCTGTGTGTGCCAGCAGAACCCCCACTTCAGCGAAGCAACATCTAGTCGTCTCCGTGCGACTTACGTCACTGTCGAGAGCAGAAAGGCAACGCAAGCGCTCAAAAATTGATGAACACTATTGGCGGAGGATTCTACAAGATACTTTAGACTCAAAGCTGATGCACTGTTTGATTAACTCTTCATCCCATCGCATCTTCCTGAGCTCGGAAGAGGCTTCCGTAAACAACCCGTAGACAGGCTGTGACTCACTAGCGCCAGAGAGCACTTGCTTCTCCTCGCTCTTCGCTGGAGTCGCCAGCTCCTCTGTCGACAAGGCGATAGAGACGGCAACCGCAGTGGCCGCAGCCCTACACAATCACAATAACACAAGAAGGCCACATAACTGATGAGTTTGTGAGGCTGGTGATGGAGCAGTACGATTCTGAGATACGCTGGAGGCGCACAGGTGATGCAGACAGTGATTGTTCCTGGTAAAAATGGACGCTTCCTAAAACCGAATTTTGCGCGACGAAAACTCGTATGGAAAAAACAGGGCGACGGCACGGTGAAATAGTTGCAAAAGCGTCATTCGAAAAGGAGTGAAAGCCTAGGCAGTTGCCGAAGTAGCATATTAGCATTAGTAAGTCTGGTATTCTGGGCGACTGCGTAGTCTTCCTCTAATTTTGCTTCTATTCAGTTGATCACATGTTCAGGTCCACTAGTAGAAAAGAGGTCCACGAAAAGCACTGTTTTCAATCTTTGTCTCAAAAATATCCGAACGTCTTCAAGACTCAGTTACTTTTGCGACTTCTACCAGCTGCGGCACCGCTACCCCATCAGCACCGGTGCACTGTGACGTGAACGTGTGTGTTTGTTTGTTTGACGATTCAGAGCTGCAGCCAGAACAAACACTATCCGATTCGAGGAAAGGGTGGCTAGTCCTTATGGGGACTTCCAGTGAGAGGAATGTAGCTATTGTCGCATTTCGTCGACGGCACTTGTGTCAACCCCCCTACACTGCAACGCAGGACGAGCTACTTGTCGAGACTGAGGAGCCTGGGGGTGTCAGATGTGTGCGCAGATGTGCAAGCCTCTCCCACAAGACAGAAGACTACTCTTCTCCAAACCAGCTTCTTCATAGTCACCAATGCATACTCGATGTACCAAGTAGCTCCCCTAGCAGCACGAGGGAAAACAGTGACAGAGTACATTTTTTGATCAGCTCTGTCAAAAAGTTTTACTTTTGTGCATGCATCCACAAACGAAAACCAAAACATTGGTCGACCACGCCAGACAGATGTGCAGATCCTACACTGAACGGACACACCACGTCTTATAGAGGTAGTCACGTGAAAGTCTGCGTACACTATTGGCCTTACTTCGTGCTCCGTTGAATGGACACCATAAAACGCTGTGTAAATAGGATGAGTGCGGTACCGGTTCCAACGTGAGTCAAGTTGTTAGAATACTTACAGAGTCGCGAAGAATATCACTTGCAGCTTGTCATTCTTCCACTGAGCTGAAAAGCGGGTTCCGGCGTCCACTGCGGTCACTCCGTGGTGATCGGTGGCGTTGGCTTGGTCGCCCCACCAGCGACTACCTCTCTTGGTTCTTCCGTTTGTGGTCGCACGGTGGGCTACAGCGAGTGGTCCTGCAGCCGCTACACTCTCTTCAGCCGTCACACTCCCTTCACTCGTCACACTCCCTTCACTCGCTGTACTCTCTTCGGTCCCTACACTCCCTTCAACCTTGCTGTTGCCTGCGGGATTCATTGAATCCATGTGGACGAAAAGCCCGCGAGTTTCACTGATGACCGCCTCAGCCATGAAGGTCCGGGTTGCTGACCAAACGTCAGGTGTGAGAGAAGAAAGGGCCGCTAGAAAGATAAATGCATGCAGAGAAAGGAGTAAAAGCGCGCCTCGACGACGCCATATTTGGTTGGCACGCGCGAACAGTTGCGCGGGGCTTTTCTTGTGGAGCGCAGCTGTCGTTCCCATGTTGCCCTCACTCGCTCGTCCACATAGGAAAGTCGGAGTGAGTGGAGGCGCCATGTCTTCTGATGAGCAGGAGAGCGACAGAGTTCAATCAAGGTACATCGAGATAAAGGAAGGCTACCTGAGGAAATGGAACATGATTACACGGCTGCATACGACCTTGCGGTCGGGCATAGGCAGCGCCGCCCAAGAATTTCAAGAATTTCGGCGGTTATGAAACGACAGAATACGTCCCACAAGAGTATATGACTGGCAATCTCTCCTATGAAGGATCCGGTATGCATCTGAGTGATATTTTCACGGGAGCCAAACCGTTCTGCCAGGCGTATGAAGCAGCCTTTATGCATTCAAGTGATATTCGAACCGGAGTCAATACGTCCCCGTCGGCGGTCCTTCTAATACTTCTTCTCTTTCCATACGGGCAGACTCATCAGGAGAATTGAGAAATAAAATCGCGATATTTACTCGGCTGACGACACGGTCTGCCTACAAGAACTCAGAAACTCAGAAAACCTGTCAAATTTAATTCTGTCACTATGTGACGACGCAAGCGTCCGGCCGTCCGTCTGAGTCAAGCCGCAGTATTGTCTTGCACTGCATGCAAAAAGCACTTCCTCCATCGTGTTGCGGCGTGTTCGCGTGCTGCTTTGTTGACGCTACTGCGTCTCCTTTCTGTGGCAGGAAGCCTTTTGAAGCGACTGAAAACTGCCCCAAGTTATCTCCTGTCGTTCATGTTGTCATGCGGAAGTCAACGGTACTCGCACTTTTCTCGTTAAGGGACGCGGTTGGAACCCGCGCGTCTAACTGCTGAGTCATCTATAGCAGCGCATCGAAGAACGTCGACGCGTTATGCTGAAACGAACATTTCATTTGATTCCCTTTCATTTCACTCTTTTCCATTCAGCTATCTGAAACTCTGTGTACTAAATCCCGTAAGGATGACGAGAAGAAACGCTGTGAACTCTGCGTCGAACTCGATCTAGGAGTCGAAGATCAGAGCCAACGGAATGGGGCTCCCCGCGGAGGTACCTCGGATTAAGAAGAGTGGATGGAATGGAAAGAAAACCCGGCTCGTGTGGAACCATCACCTCGGTTGGCCTCCCACTTTTGTATGGTGGAACAGCAATGCTCACAACAAGACTACGTGCCAGAACCAAAAACTACTTCAAATCATTCCTGGAGTGGGGGATCTTTTCAATCGAGTAGCCTGAATTCGCATCGCGCCAAAATTATTTACTTTCCCGGCATGCTGTGGCGAAAACCATGTTCGCGTTTACAGGAAAGGGGCGTAACAAATGTACCTGCTGGAGTCACACCATAGTAAACACCTGTATCCAGCAGTTCCTAGAGCGATACCATTGTGCATCTTCAGGTGCCTTTTGCCTTGCTACGATTTCCGGCGAGTTATTTCAATACTTTCTCTAAACGAGGTTTTGGTAACAGGTGGTGGCCTCAACAATGTTATTTTTCTTGGCTCATCTCCGTCGGCTTCTAGTCGATGATCCCTTGTCGAAGTGCACCGACCTTTTTTTTGTTCGAGCAATCTTTTCGTAGCACTTGGGGTAACTTGCTTTACGTTCTGTTTGGTTATTTAGTATGGATTTGGTCGTTACAGATATCCCATCCACCAGGTAGATAGTGGTGCACGTTGTACCTACAAACGACTTTGCAACTTTGCATGCGGTGTAAGTTAAGGTACAGCGAATAACGCCTAAACTGTCGGAAAGAGTCAAAATAGAGACACAAGTTCATGTTTTTTGAGAGCTTGGTATAACTGGGTACAGGAAATTGCCACATATTTTCGTTTTTTATGGCTTATTTGAAGCAAAGAAACTCTCTTGACGTTTCTGCTGCCAAAACCGGTCGCATTATTTTCGGGAGGGCGTGGGCCGGTTTACCCGCATAAATAAGCCGAGGTTCAATTATGTCAACGAGAAACCTCTTACTAGCAATTTCTTCAAAGCACCGGAGGGAAAAACCAAGGAAACGGCACCGGACATCGTTTACCCAGTAAGGGAGATTCCAAAGGTTATGGGAGCGTAGGCAGTCCGCAGTTTAACAGTAGCGGTATACGGTGTGAAAGCGTTGGACCCAGGGGACCCTTTTCTGTGATTTGGCATATGTGGAATTGTCCATAATCGCAGCTCCACTAGCGGGACAAGGTCCGAGAAGAACATCACTTCGAAATCTTCTCAAAATTGCTGCGATGTCTCCAGCAGGCAGTTACTTGTATGTCTTCTATGCGCTGCTGCACCGCTATCCCATCAGCAGAGTACCGGTGCATTATGACCTGTGTGTGTTTGACGATTCAGAAGTGTAGCCGACACAAACGTATCCGATTCAAGGATGGTCTAGCTGTCCATTGCGGGGCCTTTCCGTGAGAAGCATGAAGCCACTTCGTCATTCGTCGATATCATTTTGGATCGACCCCTCTCGATGCAATGCAGTACGACTTACTTGTTGAGACTTGGGAGCCGTTAGTGTCAGACGTTTGCGCAGATGTAATCGTCGTCCCACGGTAGAGAACACAATCAGCTAGCACAGTGCCTTTCTTCACCTAACCCTTGCATACTCTATGTTTCAAGTAGCTCCCGTCGCACCAGGAGGAAAGATGATGAAAGAACACATTTCTTTTTTCACTCCAACTCCCGAACCTCCATCATATACTGATACAAAAGAGTCACCATATCGGCGCATAAGGTCATTGACTACAACGGCAGGATTCGGGAGGGGTACACGTGTCAGGCAGCATGTTACCAGGAACTATAGCGATATCCTATTTCGTAGTACCAATACACAGCAGTCATGAAGAGCTTGCTTACCTGCATCCCAAATAGCAGTCATTCTACCGCAAAAGGTCTAAGCTGCCTGCTTGCAGTACCTGTAATAGTCGAGGCCATCGGGTTAATGTGATAATTAGAATGCACGACATAGGTATGATCTCTACGTCTCACACATACAGTCAACAAAAGCTCTTTAGATTTCTATTGACGATGTTTACATGCCACGCATGCATGTACATAAAAAGCTAAATCATTGACCGGCGATGGCAAATAGGTACGCAAAGCACATATTCAAGGGAATGATAGGCGACTCTACACATCGACAAGCACAAGTGCCTCTGGGAACAATTTTCGCGTCAATGGGAGAGCCGCCGAGGCCAAACAGTGAAACATTGCACGTACGACGAGTGTGAGCCAGTGTCAGACAGAAATTAAATTGTTTGTCTACTTACAGATCGCAAAGAAGATCAGTTCCGCCTTTGGACTCCTGCCACTACGTGCCAATCGGGATGCGGCGGCCGACGTCTGTTCTCTTTGCTGTTTCGTTTTTACTACTGGTTCTGCGTCAGCCTCGGCCTTTTTGGCTTTCTCCATGTCACCTGCTTTTCTCGATGTCTACCACAGTGTAGGTCCCAGAGACGGTTGACCTGTCTGTTTCTTCTCTGTGGCCAGGAAATCCGTGTGGACATTCCCAGGAGGTGCATGGCTAGCCACCTAAGCCACGACAGTCCTTGTTGCGAAGAAAAGTCATGTACAAGAGAGGGAAAAGCTACTGGAGCAATGAAAGCAAAGAGAGAAAGAAGCAGGCATTTGCACAGAGGGTGCCATGCGTAAGCTGCTTTAGAAGTGAACCGTCCGGGCATTTTCTAATATGACACAGAAGTCGTTCCCGTCTTGCCCTCGCTGGCTCGCCCTAGAAAAGCAAACAAATGGCCTGAAAGAGCAATTTTGCGATGGGTCGTACCAAGAAGGAACAACTTGTGCTGACCGAAGGCTTTCTGATAATGGTACACGACGCGGACATCCGCGTACGACTCGACAGCCAGAAGTTGAAAGGAATTTGCTGAAATATTGCGATAGGGAAGATGATGCAGGTCCCTAAAGGGTAGTTTGCATTTTCCTTGACAGATATGTAAGGAAGCCGTGTGGCTGAGTGGAGACGTCGCCACAGCCGAAACGTTCGGCGTTTTTAAACTGAGTGGCTTTCTATCAAGCCAGAGCAAGGAGAATGATGAAAGGAAATGGCTCCGTCACGTATCTAGAGCTAGCTTGCTCCAAAAGCACTCGAAAGTCCTAAAAGCAAACGCACCCTGCTAGGCGGTGACATCGGGAGCATGCCCTCACTACCAAAGCGTTCTTCCATGCGGAGTGGCGACGCGTTGGGCACAGTTCCTTGGTTATTTTCCAATACACGTGTTTGCCCTTGGGCCTTCATACTAATCCACAGTGTTTAAAGATCGGTGATTTCTAGCGACAGGACAGTCTCTCTATTGCATTTTTACCCTTGCTATATTTAATGGTTTCAGTGAGAAAGTGATTCATATAGATGCTTAGGTCACTCGCGTGAGCGTGGCCGTGATCCGCCTCGCTACATAGCTCGAACTGTGATAGAGGGGAGCTTACGCGCAGTAGTGTTGGATGCCGAAATTGGCTTTTCATTTGCTCTAACTGGACACGTTTTTTTTTGAGAACGCGAGACATCAACCGTTCCCTTCGAACGTGTTATAATCGCCCGTCACGCACTGGTGTGATAGCTTTTCTGGAACCTCACCCGGCAGTGATTTTACGTTGATGCTTTCGCCAACCACCACATTTCTTATGGATTGGCTCCTCCGTTTCTTGTAAGTCCTCTGGCTTTTTTGAGGGGATTTCTCGTGGCTTGTGGAGCTTCACCCAAATTTCCTCCTAGTCAGCAGCCGTTACACTCACTTCTGACTGGGCCTGAAATCGTGGCGCATAGAAGCGTCCCCGAGAACTCAACAGGTTCGATTGAAAAGCTGAATCTATTTTGCAACGCAAACGCTATCTTTCGGACTACAAGACGGGCGCCAACGACTGACGGGACATCTTCAGTTCCGATAAACAGGGAAACGAAAACAAGAGATACATGGTACACATGAATAGAACACACGCATAGATGCCACTTGTACATCCGAGAATGGCTGTACACTCTCCTGAAAGACACAGAAGAGCCACGGTCGGGATACTTCAGCTTAGCGAAAAATGTTTGCGCAGCACCAGACATGTAGAACGTAGGGCGCACGAAAGAAAACATATGCACAGTAGCGGAGCGGAGAAGACAGAAACACAGTGTTTCTCACTGCACCGAAGACACGGTTCTGCATTTGAGCTGCCTAAACAGACAACCACGTATCTTGTTTCGAAAAGGGCGGCACAGACGTGCTGCCGCCCTACCGAAAAAATGACTGAATTGAAGACAGTCACCGATGTTTCTGTGGTCTCATCCGCTCACCACACAGAAACTCTCCCGCGAAGAACCCAACAATTATGTTACACAGTGATACACATGCGAACTTCCTGCTCGATGTTCCCCGTGAGAAAGCATCACATACCGAAGAAGACGAAGAAGAGCTGCTTCACCGTACTACATCTCCGTGGAAAGAGACAGACGGAGAGATAACCCTCGGTCTGCCCTGAGAGTCAGCACACATTGGTTCGGCTGGTGCCCATCTATCTGCTAAGTCACAGTCGGTAGTTACACTACGGTTCTTTCCCCGTCCTATCCTTCAACTCCCCAACAAATGCCAGTACTTGCTGGAGCTCGTGTTATGTCGATGCGAGTGGTGTGTCGTTCACGCTGGACAATCGAAATTCCGTTTTTCACCTACAATTTCGCTTGGGCTACCTGCTCAAGACCTCAACTGGTACTACGCTGCTCGAGACTGGATCGTTGAATCGGCTTCTGCGCTTATTACTGTCTGCAAACACGAGTTTTCTCTGTTGCTGATTTTCCGTTCTCTTCCGTTGCTTTGTATGTCACGAGCAACGTTGTTCGTTGCTCGACCTCGGCGGTTCTCACTCGTGTCTGACAGTGAGAGGAGCTATCCGTCAGGTATCAGCATGCGCAGCACCATCGTACTGACCGCGTTCAAGTTGCCTGCTTGAATATTCGAACATGTTCTTACAACACACTCGTGTTTTTGTCCACTCCACTCTCCCCATCCCCTGAGTCGTCTCTGTGACGGGCTTACAACCCAAAGTCCACAAATGCTGCGACACCTCATATCAAGGTTGGTTTCAGTGCAGCCTTCTTGGACTACCACCTGCACACGCGCATCTCATGTCGTCCTCAGTAATACACAAATCTCCCCCCAAAACTTGAACATCTGCACATGGACTTCTCCCGTTGAAGTCTTTCGCTTCTCTTCGTACACCAGTGCTATTCATCGTCCTCTTCTGTGGACTCGATCTCACTCTCCCACAGCGCGGGCCCGTCGTCCTCGCTCGACCTCTGTGGCTCCTCTGATTCACTCTGCCTGTCTTCGTCGTTGGGCTTCTCTTCGTCTTCGTCGCCTTCGGCTCGAACTTGTGTCTAAACAGCACAACGGAAGAATGAATGTTCAACAAGAGAGATGACTCCGTAAAAAACGAGAAAGCAAGAAGGAGTCTTCAAAGAGATTAATCACTCCACGGTAGTGGTCTCGGTTGGCCAGTGTACCCGCAAGTGAGTACTAGCGTGATGGTTCCGTATCCTGAGGCCACTGATTGGTTAATTGGAGGTCTTTCTGCTATTGGTAAACTAAGTATCTCAAACATAGTTTTTGCCTGCTGCCCCACGAAGAGAAAGGGGAAGCGAGACGAGTTGCTCCGACTGCAGGGCCTTCTTTCCTTTCTCTGATTCTTACCTTAAGCTGAGCTATCTGCGCGAGAAGACTCGGTGGCTTGTTTTCGTTGATAAGGCGCACACAGTATGCCGCCAAGGCAGGCATCCGCTCCAGCGCACCATTCAAATCTACTGTGCCTTCTTCTCCCACTTTCTCCCCTCGGAAATCCTGTTTCGTCACAGCGCACAAGGCAGAGACAGCACTGCAGTGCTTGATCCTACCGAGATAACGGAAGGAAGGTGCATGGACAATGAATTCCGCATATGCGGGGAACAAACCACATGGGACACATCCCGACACACACGAGAACTATAACGGCGGTTAGATGCAGATACGAGGAAGAAAACACAAGTACGAAGAAGCAAGACTGACACGTCTGACTCGAGACTGAACGCATACACGTGTGCTTTTTTAAAAACCAACGCCCCGTTCAACCACTTTGCCTAGAAATCTTTTTCTATCTTCGAAGTCGTCTCTTCCTGCTTTCCTCTGTCTCTCTCTCAATCGGATGCCAGCCGCGGTGTCCTGTTTCGTGTGGCGGTAAAAGTTGAGGAAGTCCATCCAGGTATCTCCCGAATGGTCCCCGACGCACCTGCTGCAACTCCTGTTTAGCTTGCTTCTCCTCCCTGGTTGTCTGCTGCATCGCGGCCACGTCCTCGACGTCTTCGACCTCCAGAATGGCTGCTTCAAACTCCCCGCCTCCTCCAAGTCCTGCTCCCCTTTTGCCCGACCTCGGCACATGAGTGGATGCCTCTGTGTCATCGGGGTTGTCCTCTGCAGAGTCGTGTAGAATGCGGTCTGCATAGATGTCGTCCTTGAAGCCTGATTTCGCTCTGCTCTCCTCCTGACCACATCCACACAGAGAACAGCATGATGAGAAATTGAGAAGCTCCCTGTGCCACCTTCTGCCAGCTTTCAAGCACGCCCATGCGCCAGCAGAATACGGAAATCCGCCACTTTCAGCCGTCTTAAGCAGTCCACCGGGGAGGCGGTGGACAGCAGCCGTAGAGAACTTGGTTGTCTGCATCTCATAATCGGAGGCATGTTCGGTATTGTGAACACTGCGGGTTTCGTGGTTTGCTTCCACTCGTGGTGTACAATCTGTTCTTTACAGAACAAACTCATCGTAGTGCGGTAAAACTGCGAGACGAAGAAAGCGTCCATCCAGTTACTAAACAAAGACCAGGCCAACAAGCATCGGGTCCTTCTACTCCGTTATCTCTTACCCCCCCCCCCCCGGCTTTGCGCCCACCGTCGGGCACAAGTTGTGTTGTATCACTGTCTTCTAATTTTAAATTCACGTTGTTGTTCCTTTCTTTCTGCCTCCTCAGTTGCCATCGACATGGCGGCCGTGGGGTCTCACCGGAGAAGCAAGCAAATCCTTCAGAGTCTCAGCGTTCGCAAACCATTCCCGTGCGGCTTCCTTGTCCTGAGTCTGTTGTCCGAGATGCCCCTCCCGCGTTGTATTTTCCATGGTGAATAGACCACGGTCGACGACAACCTCGTCGAGGAGCCTCTTCTGAAGTTGCTTGCGCCAGATGTTCTCTTCAATCGAGTGTTCAGTGACCAGACGGTAGACGTGGACGTCGCGAGTCTGGCCGATGCGATGGCATCTGAGAACCAAACGAGGAACACAAACGGAAGGTTCTTGGATGTCCTTCGCGTGGAAATTTACCATTCCTACTGGTAGTTCACTCACAGCAAGACGCAGATCGACACCAACTTGACTCTGCCGTTCGTTTCTACAACGTCGAACCAATGACACCCACAGGGGGGTCACTGCGCACAAAACGGACACATGTGTGCCTCCGTCGTCCTTCCGTCTCTCCCGTTGGATGGTTGCCTTTGCTCAGCAAGTCACAGCTGTCACAATGCCTTTCCCCATGACAGCCGTCTTGGCTATCGGCGCGCTCCGGCTTTCTCTACGCTTCCGCCAGCTTCGATCCTCACCTATCCATAGCCTGCCGATCCATGGCGGGGTTCCAGTCCGTGTCGTAGAAGATAACCGTGTCGGCACCTGTGAGGTTCAGCCCGACTCCGCCCGCTCGCGTGGAAGAGATGAACAAAAAAATGCGTGGATTTGCATTGAATCTAGTGACGACTCTCTGGCGTTGGTCCACCTGCGAACACACGTCACGACCAAACGCCCTAAAAACGGGTAGAAATGCCTAGGGCAGCGACCGACGAGGAAGACTCATCTCAACCGGCACACAGGGGCACTTTCTATCGCCGACTCGGTGTAATGCCCAGTTAAACTATTAGATCACAGCGCTTCCGGTACTTTGAGAGCATACTCACGGCGAGAAGGGAACTCCCTTCCAGAGAAAATGGATGTTTAGTCGGGAAGTCTTAAACAGCCCCATGAGGTGGGGGGTGTGCATGGACCGTAAAGAACGTGGCTCTCCCTGTCTGATAACTGGAGACATGTTTTCACTATCCTAGGTAATGTCTAGGTTTATTCGATCTGGGATACATCAATGTGGACACATAAGACCATCGAATACAACGGTACGCTCCTGAACACAAAGGGCAGTCAAGCAACATTCGTTCGCTTCCCGCAGCAATAGATGATTTTCACTCAAGTTCGCTTATCACTGAGGGCTGGACACAAAAACGGAACAACCTACCTTTGTGCTGCCGTCCAGACGTACGTACGTGAAGCCCTGGTGGTTGATCCATGATTCCAGCACATCCAGCATCTTACTGAACTGTGTGAACAGCAAACAGCGGTGGCCGTCAGCTCGGAGTTTCGTGAGGAGTTCAGCCTGATAAAGAACGAAGAGTCAGTCCCAGAGAGAAATAATTTGCTCTCGACAGAAGGCGAACACTCCAAAAGGATAGACGAAACGTTGACATCAGGGACCCACTGCCGTGTCGAGAGGCACATTTCAGTGACGTGGCTTGTCGATACTACTGAGATGTCAAGAAAACCCTGAGCAATAAACTCGTCAAAATACGGAATCCTACCGCGTGCTGCACCGTCTCCCAGGGATTCGCATGCACAGGAATAAGAGTCTGCAGCCGTCTGAAGAATCTGGAAACCGCCTTCAGGTGCCTCACCAACACAATCAGTTTGCCACAGTCATCTTGCAGGGTCTGCTTGTGCGGGAAGATGCGCCTCTGTCTCTCTACTGCTTCATGGAGCTCAGCAGCGCTACCCTGGAGGAACTCCAAACTCTCTGCGAACGCCGAAAAAGAGTTCTCCCGAGCTTGGATGCCACCAGGACCTCGCAGGCTGCACCGCACACAACATACACACACACACACAACGCAGTCACTGAGCAACGTAGTTCCATCACAGACACCCCGTAACTCGAAGGATATGCTAGTTGGCAAAACACGCCACAACTGTACACATGCGTCTGTCCATATGGGATGGTTTCTTGATCCCTCCCGTTTTCTGTCTGGGCAATGCCAAGTCCTCAAACCGCGACCAGCGCGTTCCCGCATAGCTACACGGGCAATGCGCGACTAGCCTGAGACGCCGACATCGAACGCGACCAAGTGCGTTCTGTCCCTCCTGGGTCCAGTGGCCTGCGGAACACGTGAACCTCCAAAGACAGCGACATCGCAACTCTGGCTTGCGCAGCGTATTTAACAGAACGTTCTTCGATTCGTAGAGGTGGCGCTGGCGAGGCATGCCGCGTATTGATCTCACAAGATACGGGGGGGGCCGGGTTGGACCCGAGGATTGCAGAGAACCGAGCAGCGTAGAATGACGCTTTGGTCGCGTTCAAAGACCTCTGTGGGGGTTGGTGTGATGCGCCGAAGAGTCTCCGTCCGAGCCAGGAAGTCCCCGGAGGCTCTAATCTGCACCACACCAGAGCAAAGGAACACAAGAGTATAGCCGTTCGCCTACAACTTGATGTGAAACCAGTTTGAGTGAAGAGGCTTTCAAGTCGCAAATTTTCGCAAACTCCATGTCAGGAGCTGTTTCTTCGCGGAGTGAACCCTCATCTCCGACTATGCCTCACGCTGCCACGCACGCATTTCTGTGACCGGGAAGGCGACGCCCTGCCTGGGCTCGACAGGGCGCTGCTGATGCTGCGCGTTTCCACGAACACACACGAGCGCGCGAGTACACCAGAGAGCACCTACAAACCCGTTATTCGCTTGAAAACCTTTCCCAAAGGCCTCAGGACACCTATTACAGTTTCTTCCCATCTCGGTACCTTCCTGACAAGAAGCGTGGAGACAAAAAACGTTCCGCGTTCAAACCATTCGCTGTGTCTTTGCCTTCAGCTCTCCTCTCTACAACCCTCTCGTTTCTGATCTTTCCTTTCTCTTCCTCTCTGCGACCGTCGTTCGCTTCCTTCCTAATTCCGATTTCCTCCCCCTCATCCACTGCTTCCTGCGTCTTCCTGTCTTTTCGCGCGTCACCAAACCCACCGGCTCGTGGACGCTGCCGACGGGATTCAAGGGAGATTGGCAAATTTCCTTTCTGAGCAGCTCGCGAGTGTCGCGCCCCCCGAACAGAGGAGGTGACGCGAGTGATAGACTGGATGCGAAGAGAAACATCGCCTGTGACGCCTCGCATCGCATCTCTTCTGACCGCCAGAACTCTGGAGCACATATCACACGTATCAACACATGGAAACAAGTGAGTAACAGACAACGCGTGGTAACAAGAATCCCTATACTCCGTCTAAAAGACGGCCGATGTGGAAGAACCGTAATATCGTAGAATATTGAAGCTCGACATCAGCGACCGACAGCAGCGGAGGTGAAATATCTCCTGACTCTGTAAAGGTTAAGATATTCTTCAGTACGATCGTGGGCCAGTTTCTGAAACGACACCTACCCGCCTTCCTACGCGCGCATCTTGCTTCTAGCAGTTCCCAAACACATTCACATGCAGACATCACCACGCGCAGCAACGGGTTCACCGACTCTCTGGTTGAGCAGTTCGGTCACAATAACGCGTTAAGCCGGGGGGCGGCAAGGCGCGCGTCAACATCGTCGCAACTAAGACAGCAAGATTCTAAGATGCCTTTAGACACAGGGCACACCGATAAAGCACATGTTGCGCCCGAAATCGATTCGTAGGCACTCGGAGGGTTTTGTGCGCCCAGCAACAGAAGAGAAAGAGACAAAGAGACGAGACGACCACCGGAAGCGAGGGGAAGCACGTAATTGGGAAGCCTCGTTAGGATGACCACACCACCGGGTGTTCACCTGTGAGGAGAGAAAACGCAGACAAAAGTATGTACGTGCAGGGAAACACGCATGCGCATCGGCGGCTACGCGAAGAGACGCGTGACGTACCTGCTTTGCGCATGCGAGTCCCCTCGTTCGCGTCGACAGCAGCGCTGAAGGGTTCCGCGGGTCGCGCGAGAAACGTTGTCTGTGTGTCCTTGTGCATGCCTCTGTCTTCGCCCGCCGTAAATTCGGATTCTCCCGGCGTGAAGCTGTCTAGGAAGGACTCGCCGCCGGTCGCGTCGACGAGACACAAAGCAGGCTGCATCTCACATCTTTCGCTGGAAATCCAGCGTCTCCAGAGAGTGCCAGCGCGCTTGATTCCCCGCATGGCTTGTCGCCGTGCCTTCCCGCCTCTCTCCAAGGCCGGAGGCGAGCCGACGCCTCCTGTGCCACCTGCGGCGCCCGCCCGCGAGCTCAGTGAATCAGCTAAACCAGAAGACAGAGCAGCCGCCTCTGCGTCCCCATTCAAAACCAGGTCCTCGTCTTCCATAACCTTGCCGTCCTTCTCACTGTCCTCCTGCTGGCGCATGAGGTGAGACACAAAGGCAGGCGGGACGGGGAAACAGTTTCGGAGAAGGAGGCGCCGGTCGCGACCGCAGCAGCGACGCCTGGCGTGGGCCGCGAGAAAACCGTCCAAGTCTGGAATCGACGCAGACCCAAACGGTTGGGTAAGCACCAGAGAGACAGAATTCGCAGGCAAGGCGGAGGACGCGGACGCAGAAGCGCCTGCTCTAGGCGCCGTGCTCCCGTCATCTGTCGTGTTCCGGAGAAGCGGAACCTCGAGGAGAGTCCCGAGAGACAGCACGTCGGACTCGGTGCCTTCGCCGTTTCTCCTCCCCTCTCCCGGGCTCATCGCCGCAGTCATCAGCCTTCTTCGTTTGGTCGCCGATAGAGGGAGCACGGAAGAAGGAGGCATCGCTGATCCAGACGCGTCGCTTAAGAACGGCTGTTTGCCTTCGTTTTTCACAGATTCATCGTGCCCAGCGAGCCTCTCCTCCCGACACCGCCGGGCCGCCGCACGCGCAGACACGCGCAAGCCGGTCGGAGGGCCTCCAGAAGAACCCAGTTTCTTCTCTGTGGTTGGGGTTTCACACGGCGATGCTTGGAGAGAAGAAGCACCAGACGCAGCCCGAGACGCGGGCACCGCCGCCGTTGCCAAGGCTGGTTCTGCAGCTCGAAGACTCGGAGGGACGCCTGCGAAACCGTGCACGCCAGCGTCCTCGGCAGGAGACAGAGGACGCATGCCTCGACTTCCAACTGCCTCGGCGGCCTCTCCCGACTCAAACAAGGGGGGACCTTCCAAGGGATTTTCGTCCCCACGCGCCTCAAGGGCGACTCGAGACGGAGACGACGCGTGGACACCAGAAGGGGTGAAAAGCCGCTCCTCTGTCGCCCGGCTTTCTCTCTGTCCCTCCTCTCCCGGCTCGTCACAGTCCGGCCCGCTGCTGTTGTCCACGGGCGTCAGCGGCGAAGCGCGACCCCCACCAGGCGACGGTCCCTGGCTCGAGCCGCCTATCGGGCCTAGAAACTCCCCACGGTCAAGCGCTTCCCCTCCGACAGAGGCAGAGACGCCTTCGCGGTCTGCATCTGGGTGGACCCACGAAAAGGTTCGCTCGGCCGAGCGAAGTGGAGGCACAGCCTCCCGCTCTCCTAGAGAGTGAGGAGCCGGTCCAGAGAGCAGGGAACAGTGAGAAGACGAGTGAGACTGAAAGGTGGAATTCGGCGACACGCCACTTGGTGGAGAACCGACCGAGTCTTGCGACCCTGTCCCAGGACGAGACAGCGGGAGAGCAGAGGCAACAGGGAAAGAAGGATGCACAGGAGACTGGACAAGAGAGGGCGACGAAGATGGAACCTGGGGGCCTTGAGGAGGGCCAGAGGGAGCCGTGGCAGCGGCGGGAGAAGCGCAAGGTGCCAGAGACCCAGGACAGCCTTGCACGCGCATGTCGACGCACATGTGGCGGGCGGTTTCGGCGCTCCAAACGCTGGGTACCTTGTGAGAGGATCCAGTCGCTCCGGGAAAAGGCTCCGACACATGGCCAGAAGAAATCTGAGATTCGGGTGACTGACAAGGGAGAATGAACTCTTGGATTCTTTCGTCTTCTTGGAGAGGTAGCGACAGAGGTAACGCGTTCCCTTGGTTCTCGACAGGCACATGCGGAGACAGTGCAGGGAAGCGAGTGACCCCTGCCGCAACCGAAGAAGAACAAGACGACGAGCAGGGGAGACCACTGGCTGACGAGTTCCTGCTATTGTCTGCATGCAACCGGCGTGTGTACACTGGCTGAGGCAGCGAGAGAAGGTCACACTCTTCCAGAGGAGTGGCGGCAGACAAGAGGTCAAACGGAGAGAACTGCAGAAGAGACGAGGAAGACGCAGGGGCGAGGAGACGAAGTGGCGACAAATTCTGAGCCAGGCCATGTTGAAGAGATGAGAACAATATCTCGTAGTGGATCAAAGAGATAATCGGCAGCGTGACACGCCTAGGAGAAAACACAGGAAAACCAACGGACACCGCCAAAACCGCATGGGAAGAGACACCGCAGTCTGCTTAGTGGTAGCTCAACGTTTTTATGTTTCTATATACTTTCCTTCTACGAACGCTAACGCCTCCTCTTACAAATACGACGAAACCGCAATCGAGCTTTGACATGTACACGGGTATGTACAGGTGAATACACAGACTTATTATTGGGAAGCAAGAAGTATACTTACAGACATACATCACATGCTCACGCAATTTACAGACGTAGACGAACAAGTGGTTCGTTGACTGTGGAGACACTTTCAGCAACATGCATACAAATAGCAAGAAGAAAATGAGATGTAACTGAGTATTGTCCCCGTGGATAAAGAGGGGGGAGGGGTAAAACGGACATAGGCACACGCACACACACACACACATCGGCTTTCATCTAAAAAACGCGTCGACGAGTGATCTATACCTTGTTTTACGCACTGTTTTCTACGGGTCTCTACCTCTGTATGAGTTAATCGGGACAGCTTGGCTGCGCATAATGGCATTATTACAAAGGTATATCGTTCCTCGAAAAATCTGTGTGAGATTCAATTGTTTTGGAATCGCGCGATTTGCTTCTTTCCTCACCGAAAGCGTTCCTCGATGCACCAGTTCCACGGTTCATGCAGCCACAGACAAATCATTGCCGGGATGTCGTACGAGAGCGCGTTAACACCTCCGCCTCCAACTGGAGTTTCGATCGGCCTGGGCTCAAACAAGTCGGGGTGATTGCACACCTTCCGCAACTGCATCAGAATGTTCATCATTCCCCTGTAATTGCCGGCGGCCATAGTCTGCTGGACTTGGCGTCTCTGCATGAATTCGTCGTACAAGCACTTTTGTCTCTTTGTGAGAGAACAGCGAACCACGTGTTCGTACTTGCGCGGCATTTGCTTCTCGACATCTTTTTTCAGGCGACGCAGGAGATACGGCCGCAGAAGGGCGTGGAGCTTTTCGAGCAATTGCTGGTGTTCTGAGACTTGTTCCTGGAAACGCGACATATCGAGAGAGACCGCAAATCAAAGGAAATAAAGGGAGCCAGCAACCAAACGCGTCGTGCACAAGACAGGCAGACGGGTGAAGCGAGACAACGGAAGAAACAGAAAAAATGCGGTGAAAGAACCGAACAAAGACCCTGATTCAGAAAAGAGCGAGTGTCAGGCCGACCAAGTGGAAGCAAGGAAGACGGACATGCTCGTCGTCGCACGCTTTGGAGCAGACGCTGATTCTTTCCAGTCCTCGCCTCAAGCTTGAGGCGATTCTTCTTTGCACAAACGCGCGACCACGCAACTCGAGTTTAGCGCTCTCTGGCTTTGGCATTTCGCCTTGGCTCACCCCGACTGCCCCTTCGCCTCTGTACCTGTTCGATGGCCGCTGTGAGCGGGTCTCCAAACCACTCCTTGAAGTCGTCGTGGGACTGGAACACAGTGGGCATGAGGAAGTGCATGAGCGACCAGAGTTCGGCGAGGTTGTTTTGCAAGGGTGTGCCCGTCAGGAGGAGCCGATGTTGCGTGTTGAAGGTCAAGAGCGTTTGCCACCTTCGGCTGTGGAAATTCTTGATGTTTTGGGCCTCGTCGAGGACGAGAGAGTACCACTTTTTCCGTCTGAAAATTTGCGCGTCCTTGACCACCGTCGAGTACGAAGCGATGCAGACGTGGAACGCGTAGGGCCGCGACCATCCTGTGCGTTTCTTCGCGCGTTCCTGGGCGCTGCCGAAGTAGACGAGCACCTTGAAGCCCGGGCAAAACTTGAAGAACTCACGCTCCCAGTTGAGCATCACACTCGTAGGCACGACGATCAGGTGCGGCCCCCACACGCCGCGCTCGAGGGCAAGCCGCGCGAGCAGCACGATCGTCTGCAGAGTCTTCCCCAGCCCCATTTCGTCTGCGAGAATGCCATTCAGGCCTTTGTCGTGCAGGGCAAAGAGCCACTGAACACCCTCTGACTGATACGTGCGGAGCGTCGCCCGAACCAACGCGGGAGCTGGATTCGACGATAGGTAACGAGGCTGCGGCGATGGCTCAGTGTCGGAAGCGGACTTCGTCTTTTCAGAGCTCTGTCCGCCGCGACCCTCTCCATGCGGACCCTGCGAAAGAGCCGACGAAAACCCAGTCAAGTTCTCCTCTTCCGTGCTCTTGTTCGCAACTGCACCTGCTGAGTGAGGGGAGCATACACACACGACCTCCGCCTTGCTCGGCTTCACAGCCAAAACGCGCTTTGAATCGCCCTCCTCGCGCTTCATGTTCTGCACCCTGGCGCCTGCCGGGGACCGTGGCTCGGCATCTGACAGCGACGGCCACCGCAGCTGACGGTTCCCCTCCCTCTCCGATTGTTCTCTCCTCGAAAGATCATCTCTCGAGTCATCTGCAGACGACGCGTCTCCAGTCTTCGCCTCGCGCTTGTCGGCCTCCTCTCGATCCTCACTCGCGCCTCTCTCTCTCTTTACTGAGTCCCGCTCTTCAACGGGTTGACCTGGGCTCACACTGCGGACTTCAGAACACGGACTGGAAGCTTCCTGCTTCACCTCGCAGGAAGAGTCGCCGCGCTGACGTCTCCGACGCAGACTGCGCTGAACAGGGATCACGACTTCGTCCTCGCTGCTGGTCCCCTCTTCTTCCTCTTCTTCCATGCGTCCCGACGACGGCGCACCAAATCTGAAGAGACCACGGCACACAAAAACGAGATCCACTCATCTATCGTCTTTCTGTTACTGCAGCATTTGTACATGCCAGGGTCGAACCCCAGAGCCCGCTGTCAGAGGCCGACAACCCCGTACACTTTGAGGCGGATGAGCATTGATTTATCGCACCTGACACAAAGGCCTTTCTGCAAAGAAAACAACGAATTCAAACGCATGCAGTGCCAACTGGCTCTGCGAAACGTGAGCGCTGTTTGGGCGACAGCAGAGTTGCACGCCGTTACACAACCAATACCGCGCAGGACTCGGCGATTTCTGAGAGGAAGGGGAACTTGTCATCTCTTATGGAGGAGCAGACCACACAGAGCAGAAAGGACACTGCTACTACGCCGCCCCTCGCTGGTGGATGGGAGAGTCCAGACACCAGCCACTGCCGTGAAAGGTCGCCTGCACTTCTCACCTTCGAATCAACTCCTCTATAGGTAGTTCGGCATCCTCTTGCAGCCTTTTCAACTCGTCTTCTTCCTCCTCTTCTTCCTCGGCTTCCATCGCAGCGTCGAGCTCTTCATCTTCTTCTTTCTGTTTCCCGAAGGCCCCGCCATCCAAGCTAAACTCGCTTCTGTTGTCGTCGTCATCGTCTGCGGAGTGTTCAGTGTCCCCTATCTTCTCTGCCGCCGCCTCTCTTCCTCTTAGCTCCGCTTTTATCTCCTTCTCTCCCTGTTGACATCTGCGTTCTTCTCGCTCTTCCTGTCGGTCGGCCTGTCCCCTTCCTCCTGATGCTTCAGCTTCTTTGACTGCCTTCTCTCGACGCGCCTTGCCATCCACCTCCCGCCGCTTGTCCGCAGCCAGCTGTGCCTCGCCCCCTTCCACGCCGTAGATCCTGCGATAGCAACGGGAGAAGTGTGCGGTAGCAGTTTCGAATAAGAAAGAGGAAATTTGTAAAAACGTCTCTGGTGCTTATGAGAAGCCACGTTCGGTGAAGCCTGCGGAGTTCGGAAGATGCTTCCCGGTCATTACGCTGTCAACGGAATTCGTTGTTCCCCTATGGTGCACATGACGCATGCCCTGTCCTCCCAAACTCTTCCCAAATCTTACCTCTTCAACAGTTCATCGACGGGCATGGCCGCTTCGTCTTGGAGTCCGCGGAGCTCAGCTTCCGTGTCTTCTTGTTCGTCCTCCTCTTCCTTCTCCATTTCGACGTCCAGACGTTCATCTTCTTCTTCTTGTTCCTTCGAATGTCCTAACGGTGACCACGGATTCTCTCGATCTTCTTCCTCCCCGTCTCCTTCCTCTCCATCTTCTTCCTCCCCATCTCCTTCCTCTCCATCTTCTGCCTCTCCATCTTCTTCCTCTCCGTCTTCTTCGTCTTTGTCTGCTCTGTGAGCTTTCTCTTTCTGCTCCCGCTGCCTGTCAGAAGCGAGTTGCGTCAGGCCTCCTTCTACGCCGTAGGTCCTATACATCAGCAAGAGTGGAGGCGCCCGGACAAGACGAACATCCAGTGCAGATGCAGACGAGTTGAGAGTGAAGCCAGAAGTGCCAGCGCTTGGCCTGTGACTTCCTCTGACGCACCGTGAGTGTGTTCCTTTTCAGCCTCCTCTGCTCGCTTCGTAGCTGCTTGGCCTGTTCGCCAGAGAACAAAAAGTGAGGGCCACCTTCTCGCGGGAGACTTACCTTTTCAAGAGTTCCTCCACGGGAATACTGGCTTCATCTTGTAGGCCCTGCAGTTCACTCTGCAAATCTTCTTGCTCTTCGTCTTCTTCTCTCTCCATTTCTGCCTCAAGGCGGTCGTCTTCTTCTTCTTGGTCCTTGGCAAACATCGACGCAGTCCACTCTTTCTCTCCATCGTCTTCTTCTCCCCCCTCGGTCTTCGCCTTCGCCCGTCGGCCAGAGCTGAAGCGGCTCTCGCTTCGACCTGGTCCCTGCCTCTCAGTCTTTGCCTCCTCGTCAGAGACGAAGCTGTTGCGCCGAGAAGACATGGTCGTTTCTGACGTTAACCGTTTGCTTCCATCGTGCTGGGCAGCTGTACTACGAAGGCACTGAAGCAAACGCCGAGCACACCAGCCGCGAGCGAGAAAGGAAAACGTAAGACGCCACGTTGACGCACTCTCCCCCTTGTTCCTCCGGACTGCACCACCGCATGTATTCTACCTCGTCACAACAGAAGCAGAGGTAGAAAGTACACTCGCGCGCTTCACTTCCCGCGAGGAAAGAGAGACTGGACGCTTGCCCCCTTGTTTGTCACCAACGAACGCCTCTACAACATCGAAGGCTACTTTTACGCAGAAACACACAGAGACGCAGACAAACAACAAGCCACAATGGAAGACACACACGACGGCCACCTGCCACACAGACAGTCGTAAATCACGAGGTGAATGCATGCAGGCTGCTCGGCAGCAGAGTTTCAAAGCAGAAAGAGACGGCTCCAGGGAGACTGCAACGCCAGTCATACGTGGAGGTGAACCCAGTTTTCAGAGACCGGCCTAGCAAGAGGTGCCACCAGCTGGCTAACTTCCCTGCTCAAGAAACCGATGCACGGACACCCATCAAGATGAGCTTCTTACCGGCTTTCGGAGACCCTGAGCAAGCCGGCGGCACTGCTGCATTGCCTCACTGACAAGTCGATCCAGCCTCTGCTTCTTCTTCTCGTGGAGTTGCCTCTGAAGCTGCCGCTTTTCCCTTTCCCACACGAGGCGCTCGATGCGTCGCCAGAAGACCTCGACGGGACCGCATGTGCTCTTCGCCACAGCGCGTAGTCGCCTGCGCGAGCAAGACACGAGCGCCGAAGCAGGCACTCAAACTCGGACTGTTTAGACAGTGAAACCCACCACAGTTTTCTTTCTTGGATACAGATCGTGGTTGTTCAATCAACGCTGGATATACCTCTTGACGCACTCAACGAGACGGGCATGTACAGCACAGGAGTACTGCAGCAACGTGTACCTGAACAGCCAACGTCTGCACAGGCACTACACGAAGGGGACCATATTCCCTTCAACCATCTTGTCCTTCCTGGAGACGTCTACAGGAGCTCAGTCGCCACACAAGATGGAAGTTGGATGCTCACGCTCTCCGACAAGTGCACACGGCACTCACCACGTTGCAATCCCGAGATGACGCGTGCACTGTTCATCCTTTTTCGCTTGCAGACCCCACAAGAAACCCGCTCTTGACATGAACTTGCGTCCGCGTATTAACGCCCACGACATCTGGGTAGCGCACCTCTAACTGACTCCACTAGGAGCCACCGCGCTTACGGCGGTTGGGCACCCGAACCTTCGCTGCGTGGCGGAGCAGCTGCCAGTTTCTATAGCCAGTGCTCGAGGCGACCACGCAGGAACGTTATAAACAGATATAGTTGTGATGCTCGGAAGCATCAGAAGTGCTTCGCACCTCATTTGGCAATGGATCTACTGATCGCACAAGCATTCAGTTCGTTTTTGAGAGGTATTCAGGAGCTGAAAACCACAGCATCCCCGACCTCAACGAATTTTCGCCACAGAGCCGTAATTACGCACCAGCTCTACACCGTTAGAAGTAAACCACAGTGTCGCAGCGGTACCGTCCAGCCTCCTTGTGAAATGTTTGAGAGAACCACGGACAACACCATGGATCTCCACGGTCAGAGGCGGACCGGCAGCCACGGCGTTTTTTTTGTGTATTTGCTTCACCCACCTTTCTTCCTCTTCGGCCTTCATTTGCTTCTTCTTCTCCACAGTTTCCACGTGTCGTCGACACCCTCCCGCGAGTTGTCTGAAGAGTTTTCTCTTCTCTTTGTGTTCGTCGATGACGAGGTCCTGGAAACTTCGGATCTCTTTCTCGAGGATATTCTGAAAGACCACTTCCGGCACTCGCGCCGGCTCTCTCTGAGAGACTGGTCCTCCGCCTTCTCCGCGCCCAGAGGACCGGCCCATCTTGACCAGAAGTTTCTGCAGCCTCTCCTGCAGACTCTGGAGTTCCTCCTGAACGGTCTTCTCCTCCTCCTGATTCAAACCTACGTCGTACAGCCCGCCGAGAGAGGCGAGAAACTCATCCATGTCCACGCATCCCGGGTGAAGGAGATTCCCGCTGTCGTCCACGCCACACATTTTGCATGCCAGCTCCGGAGGCGGTTCGTCCGGCAGCTCCTCGCCGCGTCTTCTCGCCTCCTCTCTCTGCTGCTGAATTTCCAAAAGGACCTGTCTCTGTTCCTCCTGCACACGAAGAATCGTCCTCTCCCTCTCCTCGCGCTCCGTCAACGCCGGGTGCCGAAAGGCTTCCCACCGCACAGCTAGCTGGGCCTGTCTTCCAGGCGCGACGGCGCAGGCGCGCGAAGAGAATGCAGAAGAGTCTGCATGCGGGAAGCAGGCACTCGAGGCAAGAGGCCCAGCCACGGCCGACACCGAAGCTGAAGGCGCAGAACAACACGAAGCGGAGGGGTTGGAGAGCTCCAGCCACTCTTTCTCGCGCAAGGCTGGCCAATCGCCGCAAGAGCCACTCGCGACCGGCTCGTCTCCAGCGACAGAGGCGTCCCCGTCGTCGCTGGCTGTATTCCGCTGCACACATTCCTCGAGAGGCCACCCGCCAGGGAGCGTCGCCGCCGACAGCGAAGCGCCATCGTGCTCCGAGGAGTCTCTCGAGGTCACGCGGCCTCTGCGTCGCCGTGGCCTGTCACGGGAGCCCGGTTGAGCCCCGTCTTGGATCCCGTCCGCCCAAGCGTCACGGAGGTGATCTGAGGACGCGGAAACGCACGCAGATTTGCTCTCGTCTCCGTTCTGGACACGAGAGGAGAACGACAGTCTGACTTGTTGGAACGGAAGCCCCTCGCCGACTCCCTGTCCCCCCATCGTCCGCCTCCAGGGGCTCGCGGCGGAAGGTCCAGACTCGAGAGGCGCCGCTGACGGCGCCTGTCCGTTCCGGTTTCCTGATACGTCACAGGAAAGCGCAGGCGGACTCCCCGAGTTGTGAATAGGAGGGGCGTTGAGAGACATGGGGTCCGCAACTGCATGCAAGGCTCGAGGCGCCGCCTCGGAGCTCTTCTGCGCGACACGGAGGCCTCCTGAAGGCGTCGCGGCGGAAGTCGACAATGCACGCTGGGAGGAGACAGCTGAGGAGGCAGCGGCTACATGGCAGGGGACACTCCAGGGCTGAGCATCTGCGACCGAGCCGCCTGACGAACCGGCCACGCATGGGCAATCACTGAGAGAAAACGACGCTGGCCTCCGCACCAAGGTAGAAGGAGCGACAGGCGAAAAAGCAGAGACTGAGTCCTGTTCAGAAGAGACGCTGTGACCAGGTGGCTGCCACTGGGGGGGCAGCGACATCGTAGACAGAGAGAGACAAAGCAGGAGGGAGAGCGTTCCAGATTTGGGCTATCCATGAAGAAGACGCGAACAACGCGAGCTGCAGCTCCAGGCATTCATAGTGCTTACGGCAAAACAGGTTACGAAAAATTTGAGATGGCGGCAAGGTCGGCGGTACCCTTTGACGGGCAGGCAGCCGTTCCCTCCGTCTTCGGGATGTTTGCGCGACGACCGAGGAATGGAATCGCACGGTGGTTTCAGGCGCAGTCGGATGCTTTACACTGCAAATGAAATCGAAAACCAGTTCGGGTGGAAACTTCCTGGACAGGCAGTATGCCACGAGCACAACAGCCCCGTGAAGTCTGTTCCGCGTCACAGAAGACCAGAAACACCCGAGTGCAGGAGTCCGCCGTCAGCGAGCATTTGAGAAAAACACAGTGGAAACATTGTTTGAGCCCATACGTGTCAGCGCAGCTGCAAACCCATGAAAATATCGATCGCAAGGATGGCCTCGCGAACCAGCAACCTGAGAGAACCCGCGAGAACGGATGTTGCCGCGTGGACGGGCAGGACAGGCACACCACCGGAGAAGGCTGCGTTGCCCTCCCGGGTGCAAGGACAGAAACCAAAGGGCAGCACACAGACAAGTGTGCCTAGGACAAAGCAACAACTGGTGGTTTGCTCCTTCGTCATTTGCCGAGGGACAAGTCAGAGAGCTACGCGTGGAACGGAGGACGAAGGCGTCGACAGGTCCCCGTCTCGGAGACAAGAAAACGGGAAAGATTTGGCGCAGAAAGCCAGCTGGCAACTGACGCACCGTCTTGATGAACAGGACAGGACGTTGGAGACCCGTTTGACGATCAGGACAAAGGAGAACAAAGGAAAATGTTGTAGAAGTCACCAGGTGACGATCTTAGTGGGGTCTTCTTTGCGCTCACTTTTCCTGACAGCTGACGGAAGGGCGCCTGGACTAACTTCAGGATCCGTCGGCGAAGGATCCGTTGAGAAAACTCAAATATGTGAGACGACTTCGGGACAACGTATGGGGAGAAAAAACGGAAACTCCAGTTTCGCAGAAGTCGGCAACCTTTAGGCTGGCTCTCATCGATCCACCACAAAGCCACACCGTCGATGGCAGTGCCATCCAGATCACGGAGTCAGGGTCACCTTGCTAGAACGCCCTGAACAAAATGCAGATTCTCAGATGGAGAATCGTTGCAAGGATGTAAACAAATTCGTCCTCTCGAGACAAGAGGAAAAGAAGGGGAGACGGCAAGCGCATAGACTACTCAGAGCTAGTGGAAGCGAGGCGGCCGGGGCAGTCTTGAACTGCACTCCTCGCGGATGCACGGCAGCTCCAGAAAATGGGTAAAATCGAGCAGCGGAGAGCAGAGAAGTCTGTATACGCAAAGAAAAGTTCCTAGCACATCGTCGCGTGGCGGGAGATCCGTCGTCCAGTGTTCACCTCTTTCCAATGCTTTCTCGGGGGCCGTCAAGCGAATCGGGTTCTCGATTATAAGCCGTGGGAACCTCGCCACAGACCACCGCTGTGGTCTTGAGAAGACAGCGGTACTTGCTTGCGATAAACAATGAACACCCCCTTTGACTTGTTCGGTCCCTTTCGTATTTTCTTACGCGGAGAAGAGGTTCCACGTCAAGGCTCAGCATATGTTGACAGGTACGAAAACCGCATCTTTTTCTCAACGCTGCTTTGCTGTGGATCCACGACTGGCACCCCTTCAATGCAAGGAGACAAGACAGTGGATCGTGACTGCCGCCGCTGTTAGGTCCGTCACGTGTCTCATACGTGGTTGCAACAGCGCAAACCGCCAGTAGCGTTTACTGCCAGCTTGTTGCGTTCACGTCTACGAGGTAAGGGGGGGTATGCATGTGGGTCACATTCTGTAGCGAACCACCCAGTCGGAAGTCTCATCTCAGCGCTTCCAGGAAAAACCTGCTCAAGGGCTGTAGACCCACGGAAAGCAAACGGCTCGAGACACGCCAGGATTGGTCGTCACCTGTGGCTGATGCTTGCTCAATAACGGATCCCAGTTTCTTCCCCTCCATTGGTGAAACGTGTTTCAGTTCTCGCTGTCAGGCGAAACGTACTTTCAGTGGCATTCCAGCGCACGTGATTTCGAGTCCCCTTCGTTCAGAACACACCAGCTCGTCCCACAAGTATATCGCTTGTTGAGCAGCACTATGTCTGATAATCGAGGAAATCATACTTTATACTCAGACAATCATGCATATACTGGCCACATCTCGTGTCCTGATTTGCTAACGAATAAGCATTTGGGTGTCTAAAGCGCGAGTCTCACACGCCGGTACCGGCGAGACAGTACGATGGGATGGATCCTGCCTTAACGAAGTGCCTGACCCCGCAGTTCAGGGAGTTCAATATTGGTCTTGCTCATTCGCGGAAGCAAAGGTCTCATACTCTCTCTCAGTCGAAATGTGGGTGTACGATGGTCGTTTTTCTACCGGTGCGCCGATTAAGCTAGCAGAACAGAATCACGCATGTGGCTGGCATGGGTACTGGAAACAATACTGCTGCCACAGCAGCGATATAAGCGAAAGCCATGTAGGCCGCTCGTTCTGCTTAACAGGAGTTATATATAGTGTCCTAGGAACTGTAATGTATGCGTTTATTCGATGTAACTTGCACAGGTCTGGATCGCGGTTCGTTTGTAGAGACAGCATCTACTTATAATGTGGTAGTTAGAATACACTGTCTGGCTACGATCTTTCGCCTGTGTTGCGTGCCTCACTGAAATATATAACCTGAGAACCCTCCTGTGGAGGTGAGGGGAAAGAGGTGATGAGGAAAAAACATATGAACGGTGCAAAACACAGACAAAAACGCGCTGTCAGAACCGGCGAACGATTTTGCAATGCCTCCGCGCCGATAGCTCAGCACATCACCTAGCGAATGTGGACATGCGCTTCTTCCTTCTGTAGGCGTGGAAATCAGTCCGGAGATTGCAACACTGTAGAATGCTTAATCAATACAAATCCGCATAAACAGGACGGCTTACTTCGCCGGGCGTGAGGTGTCACTGTTCGAGACCCGAGTACAGAGCTCGAAATACGTTCGATGACCACGGGATTCAAGCGAGACATCACAAACTGTCCACGCGAGTCACCGCCACCAAAAGCAACAACTGGACACCGCATCAGTAACATTAAACAAGAATCTAGATTTTCGTAGTACTTTTGAAATCCGATATTGAGGCAAGCGCAAGCCTTTCTAACAATGAATCATGAGGTACATGCACTCCGCTATCGTCGCGGCTGTAACAGAAGTCGCGCCGTCGCCACGCTGTAGATGGGAGTCCTGTCTTTTCTGGCAGATATCTTGTTGGATGTTCTTCTCTTGGAACAAATCGAATCCATAGTTTTCTCGCCTGCGAAATTCGTCGTTTTACACATGTGCGGCAGCACGCAACAGGTGGTAGAAGTGCGTTTGTGCCGTCCTACTGTCGAGTCACCAGACGTGTGAAGTTCTGAATATGTTCTAAGGCTGATCAGGTGTCCGCAGTTTGTTTGGTTCTGGGGAGGCATGAAAAGTGACAAAAGCCGCGTCGCTTGCATAAAAGCTGCGCCCTGTGCAGACCAATGCTAGACACAGGTGGGCGCCCATTTTGACCTGAGGATTTTAAATCGACAGAACGTCGCAAACTGTTGGCCCCAGCCTGCCAAAGAGACATTCATCTGCAAATCGTGCAGAGCCAAGCGTTCGACGAGTGCATCTAAGAGAAACAGATGAAACAACGAATATCTCCCGCAGCTGACCGCGAATCCGCGAGCCACACAAAAAAACCTCCGTATGTTGGAGACATAGAAGACCTTTCAAAAAGTAATTACCAAACGCAGCGTTGGTCAAGAGCAAACTCCAGGAGACGCTGTGGACTGGTGAGGCATCCCTTTCCAACAAGTTCGTTACTCTGCCTTTCCGGTTGTCTTTTTGAAATGGATCAGCTTTCCAGAAAAGAGCGACGGGAAAAGCGTGCTTGGCGAGAAGGGCCAGAAGGTTTGCTCGAGTGCCTCTTTGACCGTGGGGAGTAGGATTTCGCCCCAGGTCACTGGATGAGTCTGCAACTCGATGTACGTTATTGGATTCTGACCGGCAAATCGCACAACTGGATCTACCCTATACCGGACGGCCTGTTTTCCTGCCTTCTCAATGAGAGTCCCAGTGGAGTGTGTTTTCGCTTGTGCGCTGTTGAGTGAGTGTCTGGTCAACTCGCCACTGGAAACGAACGCTGAATCTAAGCTGTCTTCCACTTGAGGCCGACTTCGTGAATCTCCTTCTTCCGAACCGTCGTTCAACAATGCGGCCCCTCTGCAAGTGCTTTCTTCTTTCCCCGTTTGCACTTGGGTAGATGAAGCCGTCCGGCTCCCTCTTTCACTGGCGCCACCTGGCCGAGACTGCTTCTCGCCATCTGCAACTTCCTCCCCAAATGGCTTTGTGCAGCTGCCGTCCTCAAGCACACGGACACTAATCGACCCAGGAAAGAGCCCAGGGTAGATGAGGCGCAGCAGAAGAAGAGAGAGAGGCAGACGGCGGACCAGCAGCGCCGCCAGTCGCAACATGCTGTGGACGAAGAGGATCGAGAGCCAAATAATCGCAAAAGAGAAGTAAAAGAGGAAGAAAGTGGGGAACAAGCAACTCATGATGGTAAAGAGGATGCATCCCATCAGCAGTTGGTCAAGCTCAAACTCCAGGGTATCTACCCGGTGACGCAAAATATTGCGCTTCTTTCCTCTGCAACAGAACACGCGACAGCAGGAAACACAAGGGGCGTTCACATCTACGAGAGAAACCGTATATTTGTGTCCCTGTTTCACTCCGCAGCTTGATAATCTGGATAATCTGAAACGTTGGGCGACAACACAACATCACCTTGCTGTGAGCTTCTGAATAGTCCCCATGTTTTCGTTGTTCTTGCTTCCTTTCAGCCTTCAAGTCTCTTCTCCAAACGCAGACTTTCTGGAAAATGCCATAACATCGGAAGGACTTCCCGTGCAAGACCAACGGTGATTTCATCTTGCTCGTTTTTGGCCGATCGACAAACTTGACAGTGACGGATGGGGTGTGCTACATTACAAGGCACGAGACACAGAAGGAAACACCTGTTCACGAGACGAAACGAAGCTGTATTTCTTCCACGTATCTACTTGGAGATCCGATAAACGAGTATTTCTTGAACGGAATGATCGGCGGTCCACTCGAACACCAGCGGGTACAGAGGGATCTAAGACACTGCCTAGGACTTTAGGCATGAGCAACAGACCGAGGCCGACATATGCAGGCCGCTGTTTGAAACGAAGTCGCCAACTATACCTCACTGCTGGCTTTGCTACCCCTACCGTAAGGGACATGAAAGACGGCTTCGAAGTGTTTTTGCCGGGAGTCATTCCCGGCAGTTAATTGAGTCTCGGCCTGGGCGTCTAGAGGTCTCTGATTGCTTTTTCAGGAGTTTAACGCATTCGTTCTGAAAGGCCCAAAATAACTTGGTGTTCCGGTACGGACGTCGCCTTACCGAAACATGGTGAACAACGTGCAGAGGCTCTGCCAGGACGTCTCCATCAGTTTGGCGCAAACCATGTACACGTAGAAGACGTGGGCAGTTGAGAAGAGCATTAAGTCCGCGGCAGTGGCGAAGAAGAACGCGCCGCCCCAGGCCCAGCCCCGCGTAGGGCCGCGCCAAGTCAAGGCGGCGCCGAAGGCCAGCGTGACGAATTCAACGCCTATGTGGAAGGCCGAGCACGAGACGAGGTTGACCACCGGCCGGAGAAGCGGTCCCGGGCACCCGTCGTCGTCGAGGTCTCCCGAACTGCGGTGGCAGTTCTCTTTCTGCAGCAGGGCAAGGGGTCGGTCGCTGTCGACTTGCAGCCAGACGGAGAGAAACGAGAAGATCGACAGCAGCAACGCGAGCGGCAGCGCCAGCGACCCTCTCGATCCATACAAGTCCACGCACAAGTCGTAAAGGAAGGACGCCGCCTCGTTCCAGTAGTGCAGAGTGGTCAAGATGAGAGAGCCGAGGATGCTCCCGAGATTTGGGTTCAGCTTGAACCCCGCCGGATTGTCCATCAGCCAACGCACGTGGTTGGCGAGGAGGCGCAGGTGCAGGAAGCAGTAGGCGCGCGAGAAGAGCGCAAACAGAGACGGAGGTGGGCCGTAGAGGAGACAGCTCGCTGCAGACGAGAAACAGAGAGGGAGAGCAGAAAGGTCGGCGCGGACTGCGTCCGCAAGGCGACGACCGCCCATGCCGCCAGTGCGAGTGGCAGCCGTCGCCCCTCCTAGGGAGTGGAGAAACGAAAAAGAGGGACAGGCCGAGCGCCATGCTGGTTGCAGACACGACTCCCATGGGTCGAGCTGGGGACTGTGGAGGTCGGCGTTCCCTCGTTCGAACTCGCGCAGGAGCAGAGCAGAGAGATCCGACGCAGAACATGTCTCTCTCCCGCTGTCTGGCGGCGTCTGTGCCAACGGAGAGAAGGCTGAGAAGGGGAGACAGGAGCGACAGGAGGAGGGGAGAACGAGCCCTGTGACTGAAAGCGCGAGTAAGTGAGGAATGAACAAGCCAATCAACAAATCCAAACCGACGGCCGTGACGACACCCAAAATTCGCAGCGGTGCCACAGACAAGTACCAAGGCAGGCGTTGCGGGACGCGACACGCTCGGGAAGGTAACAAAAGAACGCGGTCGGCTTCAGACGCCGACATCGACGAAAAAAAGTCGCACCGAGAGCACCGCGATGGCTCTGGTGTCTTTCCCCTTGACTGCTTAAGAAGGACTGGGTGCGTTTCTCGACCTTCCGAATTCGTCCTGGACCCTTTCCGCGCATGCACGGAACCCTGCGGTCTCTCCACTGCCCCCCTCTCGCTCAAGCGATCTTCGCTAGTCTCTTCCGAGCAGGAACAGCACGCAAGTTCTCCAGACGGCGACTCTCGAAGGCGAGTCGTGTCGGGACATTCTATCTCTGAACTGAGACATGACCCCTGAGATCGGTTTTTCGGCTTTCTTCGATTGCCGGGGACAGAAGCGCTGCGCCCGACCCTCGAGTTCTCAGTCTGTTGCTGATGCGCGTCCGACGGAACGGCATGGTCCCGCTCTCGCATGTCCATGCACCGCCGCAGCAGAGGCGCACAAGCCGCGAGCGAAGAGAGAGACGAGAGAATGTGGTCGGCAGTTCCCCAGAAGAAGGTCTGAGGCGCCTCACTACCGAGCGCCTTGGCTCCAGTTCCCTCGGACTTTTTTCCTCCTTCGCGAGGAGGTCTGTGCGAGCGCCGCGCTCGCGCCAAACGGCTGTCTGCCGTGGGGTACACGGCGAGGACGAGGTGGAGCCACAGCACCTCGAAGAAGCGGAAGAAGAAGTAAACAAAGAAGAATGCGAGACTCGATAGCCCTTTCTTTACTGTGCCCCAGCCCCCACGAGTCGGGCGCTCCAGCGTCAAGGAGACGTGAGGAGAAAACGCCGCCACGGGAGAGCTGAGCGACGCGAAAAAGGGGATGCTGGATTTTTGGTCTCCCCGGCTCTCCTTCCCCGCGCAAGCCGGCTCGTCCTGCTGTCCGTCTCTCCGCTGCTGCCTCGCACACACCCAAGACCGGCGCTCGCGCTCTCTCCAACTCTGCAGCGTCCTCGAGACACTCGCCACCACCATCGCCGTGCGTTGCAAATGGTGCAGTACTACTTCGAGGCTTTCCTGGCTTTTCTGAAGGACATCTGCGCCCCTGGCGTCCTCGCCCGCGGTCTCCGTCGCCTCCACTTCTTCGTCGCGCACCGGCTCCTCATCTGCACCGTCTCTCGAAACGCTCGCTTGCTGGCTGACGAGTTGCGAAACAACTTCAGGGGCGTCGTCTTCGGAATCCGACAACGAGCTGGGTGCCGCAGCGTCTTTCTTCGCCCCTCCTGGCTCCCCGCGGAGTCCTCCGCCGCGCTGGGGGGGGACGCATGCGGCTCCGCCCTGTCTGTGTGTCTCCGTCGGGGGCGCCGACAGTCGCCACGCTTCGGAGCCGCTCTTCTGCTCCGACGTTTCCTGCGTTTTGCGCGGCGACCCCGCAACTTCTCTCCATAACAGCGGGCGTTGCAGGGCCTCTATCAGCTGGTGAGTTTTAACGAAACAGCCGGCCGAAGAGTCGGAGGAAACAACCGACATCGGTCCGTCCCTCGGATCGTCATAAGACGAGAAGCCATGATGACGCGGCAGCCTCAAGAGAAAAATCTGGACCGGCTTCGCAGTCCAGTCCCTCTGTCTGTCGAGAACGGAGGCGCCGGATGGCCCTCTGCACGCCGAGAAAGACGAGCCGTTTCCGAGGCCGGAGGGAGACACCTGAGGGTCGGGAGAGGGGCACTCGGACCCGGGGGGAGGAGAGAGGAGACTGCATGCAGAGCCGGACTCAGAGCCTCGGCGATGAGAAAGCCGAGAGAACGACGGAACCGGAAGGCCTGTTTTCGGGTGAGTCGCGATGTCGATCCAGAGGGCCTCTTTTGCACAGGCGAAACGCACCTTAGGAGACTTCCCCTTCAGAGTTTCAGCGGAGACCGTCTGTCCAGCGTCTGTTCGAAGGGTGTCTTCACTCGCGTTCGAGTTCTGCTCCGACAAACTGTGCTTTTCTAGGATGCGATATGACATCTCTGAACGCGCGATCTCGCCAGGCTCGGTGACAGATAAGGAACAAGAGGCTTCTGGAGCGTCTGTGTTGTCTCTGCCCCGCCACCAGCCTAAAATTCTTAACGGGGGAGAGACACGAGCCTCCGTGCTGCCCTTTCGTTCAGCACTACACATTCCTGGTCGAGGTCCGCGCATGCTGTTGCGTAGGGGTCTACTCCTCTGAGGTGCCTCCACTCTCCCTCCGACGGTGTTGCCAGGCGTTGCAGGTCCGCCAGCCAAGGCGACACTCTCGGCTTCATGCTCATCTCCAGATCCATCTCCTTCGCACTCTGCATCGGCGTCTCTCTCCTCCTCAAGAACGTCGGTCATCCCCGTGCTCTGCGTCAAAGAGCTGGACGAGCGCGCGGTGAGTTTCTCCGAGTCTGCAAGGAGGCGCCTGGCAACCGCGAGCGGCAGGGGCGGGAGCAGAACAGCCACGACCGCGGTGGAATCGCCCAGAATCCACCCCGCTATCCATCCTGAAGACGAAGACAGAAATTCTACGGGAACGAAGAGGCGAAACGGGTGGGAAGACACGTTCATTGTCGCGCTGGACGGGTGCTGGACGCGGACAGGCGCCTCGCTCAGAAAGAGGGCAGATACGGCGGAGGAACCAAGACAAAAGAGAAGAGGGGGGTCGGACAGGCGAAAAAAACGGTAGAGGTGAAGAAGAGGAGAACGCTAGTGCATTCGCACTACAAAAAGGGGAGGGTCTTGGAGACGAAGCAGACGACGCGCGAGAAAACCCCCGAACGCCTGGGATCGTGACGAAGAGCCTCGTCTAAGCCAACTGGCCGGGCCGCGAGGACGGTTGGAAAAAACGCACGAGCCGTCTTCATGGGAAACGAACAGACAACGGGCAAAAACGCATCTTCATTTCACCTCGAGATGGAGTAGGAAACCGCTCTCGCGTTCTTTCACGTGGCGCAGAAACCTGCGATACACACGGAAGCACGGCTGTGAGGTACGCGGTGGAAAGGCGTGAGAGAAGGGGGGACGCCGCCGAACAGAAGCGCGAGGAAAGCTGCAAAACGAATTTCTCTGAAACAGAGACGTAGGGACAAACATCCCGACGGTCAAACTGTGAAGACAACCGCGTACACGCTCGCAAGACGGGGTCCGCTGTGCCTGTCGATGTGACTTCTGCATGCGCGCGAGATGCATGCACACTCTTCACAGGGTAACGGAAATGCAAGAGGAGCCCAGAGCCTCGTCCTCCTGCATTTTCCCGTCTCATTCGCCTTTGACAAAGTCCTTCAACCCAAAACCTCCTCAACTGCATCTGTCCCCGAGTCTCAGCTCCCTCTGCCATCTCGGTTCGAGTGTCTCCACGCAGCCCTCTGACACGACGCGGTCGACCAAGCTGTGCCCAGAGGGAAACTCGAAAATTCTGGGTCCAAATTTCTCGGACCCTCCAATGCGTTTCCGCTTTTCTCTCAGCGGAATTCTAGCCGCTTCGCGCTGTTCAACAGAGCCTGTTTCTCTCCTTTCCGAGAGTGCCCAGCGCAGGAGCCTTCTGCCTTTTAAAGCCCCGACTTCGCCTGCTCTCGTTAGCGCTTTGTCCTTCCTCTCGTTAGCGCCGACTTGTGCCTCTCTTTCTCATTCGCTGTTGATCGTTTCTTCAGTTCCATGCACTTGTTCATACAGGATTCAGGGTGTTTGAGTCTGCCTCTCTCTCCGGTGGCATCCATCACATTAAGCTGATTTTGTCTGCTCCGCTATCGACCTCGCGAGCGCCGCCTGCTTCGTGGCAACTTCATTCCTTCCTTGTTAATCCCCCCCTCGTTTTCCAAGACTTTCCACTCCCATCGCATGCAGAAAAACGTTCTGTCGTTGCTGCTTCCTCCCCCGTCGCCTGTACATTTGTCGCGCTCCTTCAGGACACCCGGAACGAGGTCGCCTCGAAGAGGAAGGGGAGAGTCGTCTGCCTCTGAAGGCGATTTTTTCTGTCAAGCGCGATGCCGGGGATCGCGGAGGGAGAGCAGCCTCTCCAGGAGACAGCACGGAACTGGGACGAGGCCTGCGGGCATTGCCTGCCTCGGCAGTTGGACACCGTCGAAGAGAACCTCAATTCGAGGAAGCGGCGGAAGATAGATGGAGACCGCATGTGCGACGCAGACTCAGAGGGGACTGGGCTCGCGCCGGTTTCTTCGCGACAACCAGAATGCGTCGACGAGAAGGAAGACGGAGACGACAGCGAGGAGAGGAAGGTGCTTGGACGCATGCCTCGAACGACGGTCGAAAGGCCATCTGCTCTGTCGCCCTCAAGAGGTTCTTCAGAAGACAGTGCGTCGGCTGCTCCGCTCTTCTCATGTCTTTCTCCAGACTGCGCAGCGTCTTCTCTCCCTGCTTCCGCGCCAGCGTCTTCGTCTGCATCGGCGTCTTCTTCCATGTCGGAAACTTCTTCTCCTGCCTCTCCGCCCTCCTCCTCGTCTGATTCTCTCCTCTCGCGGACGCATGTCTGCGCTTCGTCAGATCTGAGTCTTCCCTCTCGTTCTTTCCTCTCCACTTCCTCGTCAGTCGCCGCCGGCTCGGTCTCCGACGCCCTTCCCGCTCGCCTCGCGCCTCCTCTCTCTTCTTGCCCTTCCGGGTCTTCTTCCTGTCTCTCGTCTGCTTCTTCCACGGGATGCCGTTCCTCCGCGAGCGACTCCGTGAAGCTCTTGGAAGCCGAAGACTCTCTTCACTTCAAACCGCGCGGCCTTGCGGATCGCTACTGCGGGAAGTGGATTCTGGCGCCCATGGTTCGCATTGGCATTCTCCCTTTTCGTCTCGAGTGCCTCAAATACGGAGCAGGTAACTCTCGCTGGCTGTCCTCTCACTCGCCTCAGTCAACACAAGCTGAGACACCGGTACTACCTGTACTCAGGCACTTGTAGCATATGCACACCCGTCTGAATCTGGATCAGTGAGCATCTGTCTCGCTGTACATATATTATTTCAAATACACTTAGCTATGTGCAGATCGTCCTGATTTCCTAGACGTACTGCTATGCGCAAATCTATGCTTTCACGCGAATTCAAAGATATATGTGTATACATATACATATTCTCAATGTGGACAGCTTTATATTATATATATATATATATATATATATATATATTATACATGCTGTCAAATACATGCATAAATATATGTGCATCCATGAACATTATACATATATATATATATGTTCGAACGCAAATATATAAATAGTTCCAGCGCCTTCGCATTGGCCTGTGACCCTGTGGACGGCATGCAGTGAACGTCATTTGTTGTCTGCAGTTGGAAAGGTGAGCTCGCGATGTGTGTAGGCTGCAGCGTTTCCCCATGGCGCATCAACAGAAGCGCGCAGCTTGTAGTGAAGTTGATTGAGGGCTTTGACTTATGCGTGTCTCGCGCCGCAACTGGCGAAATGAGGTGACCCTGCAACAAAGAACGAGGTATACTCAACTGCGTAGAGGTCGATGCGAGCTTCTTATGGAGTCTTGCGCAGGATATGAAAATCGTCTTGTATCCTTCTTGGCATCATACTGCGTTCAGAGACCAACTCTGAAGCGGAGCTGAGGAACAAGTCGTAGATGAAGCAGTTGCGTGCAGCAGATTTTCTCTGTTTTATCTCTTGCTTCCCTGCAGACCTAGTCTACACCGAAGAGACCATTGACCACAAGCTTCTTAATTCTGTCCGAACGTTCAACGAAGATTTCTCCACGATAGGTAAGAAGCGAAGCCGTCTCGAGTACGAGTCTCTCGTCCGTCGGAGGGAGGTGGAATCCCAGCCTGTAGGGGCGGCCTCGGTCTCTCTATCAGGTGGAGTTGCCCGCTCTTCATCGCATGCTTCTTGTTCTGCGGGACTGGCTGCGCCTCTGCCGCATGCGCTCAGACTTTCTCCACAAAAGCGAGAAAACATGCGTCTTTTCAACCTGCTTGGAAGAGCGAGGGAAAGTCGTAATGCAGCTCGGAACATCGGACGCCACGCGAGCTCTCAAGGCTGCCATGCTGGTTGCTCAGGTGAGACTTTTTTTCTGTTCGCCCTTCGTGCAGAGACTTGTGACAAAAAGCCGACATTTGGCCTCTGTCGAAAACGGATTCTCTCTGCGCATGCAGTGGAAATCTGACCTCCTTTTTCCTGTTCTGCGGCACGATGCCCAGGCCTTGGCTCGACGCCTGTGGCCGTGACGAAGGTCGGGAAGCCAAGTTTCATCTCCAGCTCCATCAGCAGATTTGCATCTGGCGCTGAGGGGCTCTTTTTTTAGATTTCTTTCGGTGGAAGTGACAAGGGTACGAATCCACTTACTCTTTGTGCTGGCTGGCCTTTGAAACACTTTCGCCGCCTTATCTGGGCACAACGCGAATTGCATGCGGGGTTTCTTCTAGTTCGGAGGCTAACGCATACCAGGAGTTTCAGCATGCAAACATGTTGAGGTTCTGTGAACATCGTTCCGACGCAGACACAGCAGCGTTTACGAGCCTCGTCATCATGAGGTCTTCTTCTCTGGATTTCCTGTCGGCTGTCGTGTTCTGTTTTATTCTAGGATGTAGCCGCAGTCGACGTCAATATGGGCTGCCCAAAGAGCTTCTCGTAAGACGTCCAACCATTTCACTTATCAGTTGCGAAAGCTGCGACAGATTCCTTCTGTCGGTACATGCGGCACCAGTCGCGAGCCATCGGCGAGGAATTCGATGCACCTACAGGATTAGGAGCTCAGATGGTCAACCGCGGCTTCTACAACTGCATGCGAAATCGTGCCAGTATGTGAATATATGTTATTATGTATCTTCATGCGTATGTCTATAATATATATTTATATATGTATATATATTTATATATATATATATATATGCAGGTTGGGGGTTATGCATGTGCGAATGAGATCGGCAAGTTCATTGATTCATGAAAGTCCAGCGATTTAAGAACGGAAAATACTTAGACACGTGACCCACAGGAAACAGTTTAGAGGTGGCGCGCGGCTTGCTCGCACGAACACTGATTTCGAATGCTGGTCTTTGATTCCTGTGTCTTCTGAGCTCTCAAACAAGCCTGTTTTGCGTGGGATAGCGAGTGCCTCCCCTCTCACCGTGTCGCTTCTTCTGTCTGTTCTGTTCGTCAGAATCAACGGCGGCATGGGAGCAGCACTGCTGAAGACTCCCCTGATTGCGACGGACATTTTGAAGACACTCCGACGAAACCTGGACATCCCCGTGACATGCAAAATTCGGCTGCTCGACACGATTCACAAGGTAAGATGGATAACTGGCGATCTGGAAAGGGATGTCTCCCTCTCGGAAGACGCTTCGGATGGTTTTCCTGATCTAGACAGAGACGCAGCACAGTGCGCATCGCCATTGTTTGATATTCTGCACCAGTCGGCCTAAATCGTGAGGGTTTCTTGGCACATGACGAGCGCGGTCTTCGTCGGTCATTCTACGATTGTAGGCACTTTTTGACTTGGTCCAGAATTCAGTTGTCCAACTGCGAGGTCAAAACAAACAGATTTGTCGAGCGTTTGAGTTCTGAGACGTCTGCATTACAGAGAACGCTTCTAGACGCCGGAGGGACATACGTGGGCAGAGGTGCAGCTCTTTGACCTTCGCATGCACACAGCTTGCCGACTCTGTTCGCCTTTCTTTGTTTCCAGACAATCGATTTCGCGAGACTCTGTGAGAATTGCGGCATCGAAGCCATTGCGATTCACGCGCGGGTAAGCGCGGGCGGTCTCAGTCAGGAGCCTCCGGATGTCGACCCGTCGAAAGATGGCTCAGCGGCAGTTTTGACACTTTTTTAGAGGGACTCCTTTTGCGCGTTTTCGGTGCATCAGCGGCATGGTCTTCACTCAGGGGACCGCTGTTGTTTCTCACTGGACGGAATACTGAGGTCGAATTTACGACTACAAGGATACACTGCTCAACATAGACCATGGAGCCAGAACGGATCGTTTGAGTGACTAACACCGACTTGATTGTTTTTCTGTTTCGCTTGCTTCGGTGTTAAGATCGCTTCTCGCCTCAGTCGCCTTCTCGTGTCTTGTCGCAGAAACGTGGGTGTCCTTTGTTGTTGCTGTGGCGGGCAAGTTGGCGAAATCTCGGCTTGCCTTGTTCCTTCTTGCTTTCGTCCAGGAGACTCACGAGCGACCGTCACACCGTGCTCACTGGGACCTTTTCCCGGTACGTCGGGGTTCTGGTAACGTTGACGCTGGTGGTCGCGAGTTTCCGATATTTTGTCTGCCCGTGGACGCGACGCATCGAGCAGGCGAAAAAGAACCGTCTTCATCGGTCGTGGAAACCGGCTTTTTGACGAAACGAATGGTGTAGTTGCCCAGGTTCGCGATCTCGCGTCTTGGTGTCCGGGCACTCTGGTGGAGGACGAGTCCCATGGCAATCAGCCGCCCTTCGCCTAGGCTGCTTTTTCGGACTCGTTCTACTCAGTGACTGGGTGGTTATTTGGGTGTACCTTATGATCTTTCTTAGTATTAGCGGTAGTGCTATGCTGTGTCACAATGTGCATGATACACTTGTGATTTGTTCGCGCAGTCTCCTCCTTTGGTCATTCGTTTTAGGTGCCCAGGCCACTCTCGCTCCGCGTAAACACAGATACATGTGTGAACAGGCGTTTCTTGTTCTCCGGACTGGAAATAAGTTGCGCGCTTTTTACAAGGCTGTGCAGAAGTGCGACATCGCTTAGCCATGTGGAAATCTGACACTGAAGCCACCAGAGAAGTATCGTTTGCACTCGGGTTGAAGATTTCTCGCGTAGCTCTTTGTCCGTTTCTGCGACCACGTCGACAAATGCGTGTCTGGGGCGCTACAGGCATCACAACTCTTTCGGTTTTAAGTCACTTTGCACTCTCTGCAGAAGGCCCGAGTAAACCAGATTTTCGTCGCGAAAACACCAAGAACAAACAGTGTATTGTTTATGTCTCCGTCTCTCCCTTCAGGCTCTCAAGTCCTCGCTGGCGATTCCCCTCATTGCGAACGGTGACTTCCTGACCCGGCGCGACGCCGACGTCTTTCAGGTAGGCAGTTGACGCGCCTGAGAGTCTTGTGGTGTAGCAACAGAGAATGGTCGTTGCCTGAGACCACACCAAATGCGGATAGTCGGAACAAGTCTGTCGGCACGTGGCTGCGGGTCTATCGTTCCTTCTGCTGTTGCTCCACGTGGTCTGCTGGCTTGCTTCTCCGTTGCTCTTCCGAGTTAGTCACCCTTTCGCTGTTGGCGAGGCTTCCTCTTTCTCTTTCCTCTTACGTTCTTTCTCGAAGGTGTTCCTGTGTATTTCTCCCGCGATTTGTGTGAGCATCTTGCGGTGTGCAAGCTCGAGTTCTTTAGACGTGTTTGGACGACACCGCGAGGCGTTTCTGTTGGTTTGTAGCTCGCAGTGGCTTTTCACGTGACAGGACAGACTCGGTGTTCTGTACCTGCTCTGCTTTCAGGAGAAGATCGGAGCGGACAGTCTCATGTTTGCTCGAGGAGCGATGTGGGATCCCAGCATTTTCTCATGGAAGAAAGGGACCACGAAAAACGTGGTCGCGGAGTTTGATTCGGACTCCTCTGCGGCGCTGTCGTGCGAGAAGGAAACGCCGTCGCTATATACATCAGATCCCCCACCGATGGGGCAAAACACGGATTTCTCTCATCCCGGTTCTTCTCTGCCATCCAGCGAATCGAGCCGAGTAAAGGTCATGCGGGGCTACATTAAGAGAGTAAGACTTTCAGAGCTTCAAGAAGATCGAGTGTTTCCAAACAGCGCTTGACATTACTCTGGCTCCGTATAATTGATCAAAACCAGCTGAGCTGCTTTGTGTGGGAAGTGAATCTAGACAAAGGTCAAGGTAAGAGAACGGCGACGGAACGGAAGCTGGGCTAAGAAACCTCGGTGTGCCCTACGCAACTGTATGGCTGAACACCTGCCAATTGAGTTGGAAAAACAACGTAGGGAGATGCGAGAATCCTACGGCGGGACGGCCCTCAGCCGAGGCTTGTATCTGTCATTCTCCACTTTTTATGAGCCTTGCTGCTTTCAGCAGCTTTCATGCATCATTCTGTGAGTTGTTTTCTTGTCACGTTTTTAGGCGGTGGTCTGTGGGGCGCCGTACCAGGCCATCAAGTTCTGTCTGCAAAGCATGGCAGCTCAGGTGAGAAGCAACGATACGAAAAGGGAATCTGTGCATGCCTCGCGTCGACAAGCTCTACAATTCCTCTGTCGTGAATGATCGATCTCGGTAGCATGTTCAGTCAGAGACCTAAACTGCCTTTCCGCGATGTTCTTCAAGCGCAAAATAGAAATCAGAAACAAAGACGTTCCGGCGTCCTCTCCAAACTGACCGAAGAGTTGTCTTCACTCGAAAAAAACTGTTCCAAGGAACAGTGCTGAGGGACAGTTTTCGTTTCCTTCAATGGACACAAAGGGAGGAGACGATGAAAAACAAGATGTGGCTTCTGTCGTCTGCACAGCGTTGGAAAGGTTGTTTCATTTTCTCTGCCACAGCGGCAGCTCTTGTAGGCTGCCTTCACCGATCTCTAGATAATAGTCAGGTGTATATAGAGATATAAATATAGATGATAGATGGAGCTGTGTATATGGAGATGGATAGATGCATAGGCATTGATGTACAGATAGACATAAATACATCTGTTGATGCTTCGAGCCATAGGTCTGTTGCGCTTCTCGCTTGTTGTTTCTCTCCGTGTGTGACTTTGAAATCGCGAGTGGCTTCGCAGGCTTCCTTCCGGTATGTCTTCTGATTGTGGTTGAACAGTGCAGCAGCGACAGAAACGTAAACCTGGCAATCACGTCGAGCAAGTCCACTCGGGACCTCTGCAGGGCACTGGACCTTGATCTCTTCTATGAGACCGTGTTCCCCAAGTTGCCGCCTCACGCAAACACTTTGAACTACCACAAAATGCGGAACCTGCCTGAGGCGGCGTCAACCCAGAGACTGGACAGCCCACTTGCTTTTTCTTCCTATCTCTCATGAAACCCCAGACAGCTGTCATTCATTTTGGACGTGCTTGAGCTGAGAACGTAACCGATGTGGAGTATCCAGAAGGCGCCGCTGAGTGCTTCCCTGAGAACAGGCAGCTGCTTTATGCCTCCGGTGTTCGATGCAGACAGGACCGCCGCTTCTTTCTCCAAGTTCGCAAGAACTTGGTTGTCTGTACCTCGTGCCCGGAGTCATTTTCAGTATCTTAGATACTAAAGTGTCTCTGTTTGCTCGATCTGAGTTGCGGTTGTGTGAACGCGTAAGATCAACGAATATGTATGCTCCTGAATGTACCGGTAGACGCTGTAATAAAAGTCTTCCTATGCACGTTCTAGGATTTAACGTTATGCCACAAAGGATCCCAGAGTGTTTACCCTGATTACATGGGGCACAATATTTATTTCGAGGACGCGTGTGCAAGCTTTTGCCGACGTCTAAACAACGTTGCAGTGCAACGGCTGAAGCATCATGTACGGTTTTTTCGTTATACGGGTGTGGCCAAAACCCCCTGCCAATGACTTTTTGTTCCAGTAGAACGGTTTGTTCTGTCAATTCTCCCTGGAGGAGTCCACGAGTGAAACGCAGAACACATAGCCTTTAAGTTCCTCAGCGGAAATCTCGTCGAAAAGCGCCAGTACCGTCAGCCGATGAAGCCTATCGAACAGCCAAGTTTTTGTATATCCCTCATTAATAAACCGTTACTCGAAAAGAAAGGATGGGGGCCAACGAGAACGCCTGGGTTCTTCATGGCGGCAGTGCTGATCTGCGAATGCTATGGGGGTAGTCGAAGCAAGTAGCAGGCATTTCAGTACAGGGATGCTATGTTTGCCAAAGTAAGTGCGATGCTTTCAAATTCAGGCGATGATTATATTCATTAACGGCCAGGGCCTGCAAATAGAGAGGAGGCGCGTCATCCTTTCTGTCTCGCGTGTGAACAACATAGAAAATAGCGGCATCGGAGGACCTCTGTGTTTTCCCGCAAGTCCGGCAATAGCGTCTAGTAAGACGATGTCAAAAACAAACAAGAACAATTTGTTGCCTCTTTTTGATCAACTACATTTATTTACTGCATCCGTTCGACCCTCGATGTCAAGTCACACTGGGTAACGGAAGGCTTGGTCGATCCCGTTGCTCTCTCGTCATGGAAGAAACCCTGAAAGAGTCGCACACATGAGCTAGGGTGTTTGCTTTTTCTTTTCTACCCCACCAGCTGGGATGGCCGCTTCCGGTTGAAAGAAACTCCCATATTTAACAAACCTAGGTGCAGCATTCCACCGACTTTTCACACTTCAGTCTTTGAGGTAGCACAGACCCGTGAAAGCTGGTGCGTGTCTCGTGGAGACCTCATTGCGCAATGCGCAATGGCCAGTGTCTTCCCGAGTGTCGGACGATTCTGACGTGGACTTCAGCCGAAAAACCGTGATTGACTCGCGAATTACCGTTATCCCATGTTTTTCCACGCAGTCGAAAACGGCGTAAATTCTTCGCAGACTCGGAAGTTGAGAGCAGGCACCAAGGCAACTGTCGAGAGTCGTGTCGCCCTCCTCACGCCGGCCTCCATCGAGTTATTGTCCGTGTCCTGTGAACCCCCCTGTCTTGCGCTGGACAGGGGGTCAGAAGAAGTGTGCCGCTTTCTGAGGACCACAGAGGGCGTCGACATTCCTTCCTCGGCCACAGTTACAATCCCTCGGATCAGTGACAATAGTCGCCTTGACTGTGGCACAATGAACGTATACACCGTCTATTTGTTTCCACTTGTTGGCACGTGTCTTATAACGTATGCCTGTGCTCGTATATACCACTGTCACGTGGCGTGTCTTCGCTCGACCTCCGACACATGTATCGCTTGTCTTCTACCCGCCACAGAAACAACGCACTTCATAACTAATAAGATTTCTTTGTTCTAGTGAAACTGCTTGCGAAACCCTTTCCTCGGTGACACTCGCGAGCCGTTCGTGTGAAGCACAGACCGTGCGACCCGCCGTCCGAGCCGTGGGTGTTGGCTGTACCAGCGTTGCTGCGGATGCACGGCATCTTTGCTAAATCATTATAAAGTATCTTCCCAATTTAACAAGCTTTTTGGTGCGATTAAGCTTTTCAAAAACACTGAAAACCTTAAACTCGGGTGAAGCAGCTCACTGTTGGTAGGAACCCGTTTGTCTTCCAACCCGGGAGCATGCAAGAGCCAGGGGACCCGAGCTGGCCAGTTGAGGCCTTCCAGACCCACGTGAAAAACTTTCTCGTACCAGACATGATTCAGACTTTTCCTGGGGGTACTGCTGAACCTTTGGGTGGTGCCGGCGGGCAAACTTTGGGAAACCAAGAGTCTTCAAGCGACACTGCGCTCTCCAATTCGTACAGCGCTAACATGGACACTCCGTGCTCGGATGCCTCGACTACACAGGGAGGGAAACATTCCCAGGCGGATACGTCCGGCGACGAAGCCGAACCTATGCGTGTTGTAGACTGCAGTTCAACTGCGCCACAGAACAGTTGGAATATTCAGTCTCCCGTCCTCCCATCCCCGATGGCGACCATCCCTCAAAGTTTCGGTAGCATGTTTCTCCCCCAGCAAACGGGTGGCGGCGCCATTTTGGTTCCGAACATGATAACTTGTGGAGATGTACAAGCCTCGCCAATGGAATCAAACGCGTCGTCGATGACACACCAACCGCTACCGACGCCCGCGTGTGGAGTGCCCCCAGAGTCTCTTCAGCGCGCACCCGAACTACCGGCAGCCATGGTTGAATGCTCATATCCGTTTAACCAGACAACAGGAAACTTCCCTTCCGTGGCCGAAGACACCCTATGTCCCACCCGCTTCTCTGGAACCGCTGAACAAACGCTCGCCGAAGAAGGTGTGTCCGATGATGGCTGCTCTTGCTGGTAGCGAACTTGCTTGTTCTGCCATGGCGTGCTACGTAGTTCTGTAATTGGCAAGTCACTACAGGCTGTTTCAGTCGCTCCTAATCGATGAAAAGTGCGAGTGTTTGCGCATATATGGACAAAGAACGCATTTCAGAGTGGTCTACTTGGTGTGATGGGGCTTTGTCTCTGTTACGCCTACCCAAAAACAGTCGCCGTCGTTGGCCCATATAGCGGGGACGACTAGGATCATTTACCCTCACAGTGTTGAAGCACGATTATCTCGTGGATCTTTTTCTGCAGAAGACGGACCGGGAAGCTGCGTCTATGTCTGGTCGACCGCCTCTCGTGTCAGCAATGAAGAAAGTGGCGACGGGTCCTCAGAGGCCGCAGGAATTCTGCTTTCGCAACCCAGCAAATTCTCCTCATGTCTGCGGATCCTTTCCGTTGCATGCGGCCAATCACTTGCTGCGTTTATCGCAGGTAAGCTGATGTTCTTTTCAAGCAGTTGCGGTTAAATAAGTTAAGATCACTTTGATTCGATTTTCGCCCTAAGCGTTTTCAGAAAACCCATGCGACCAACAGAGGTTTGGCAACTGTTGCCACCCAGACTTCGTAACCTTGTCTTTATGCGTCTGTTGCCGCTTGATTGCCGCTCTCGCCTCCACATCATAAGAACAGATTTTGCGTGCCTCCCACGGCCAGCCAGCATAACAGACGTCAAAGCGTGCAGTCTTTGAACAAGGATTTTTTAGGTTTCACAGCGGGTTTGGGAAAGAGCAACTTTTCTTTTCTTCGTCAGGGCCAAGTGCGTTGCGCTGTCTGTCTCTACAGCGGACAGAAAACTGTATTGCTGGGACTGGGATCTAAGCAGCGGAGACCTCCACGCAAGCAGCCCACAACTCGTCGAGGGTGCCGGCATCGATAAAATGGTCATCAAGCAAGTGTCTTGCGGAGCTAGTCATCTGGCTTGCGTCACAGGTGAGTTTCAGATTTGCATTGTGGTGAAACAGCACAGGTTACATCTCGACGGAGCCTCAGATAGCACGATCCTGTTCTCTTGTTACGCGCAGGGTTTCTTCCACGAACTCGTCTCTAGAGACACTTTAGTAGTGGGTCGTCTCCACTGCCCTAGAAATCGCTGGATTCTGTGCTTTGTGATTTATCAGATAGCGGCAGAGTCTTCACCTACGGGTCGAACGAGAGCGGCCAACGAGGCATGGCACCAGAAAACCCAAAGTCATCCCGGTAAGAGAAACACTGTTGGTTGCTTGTACTTTTGTGTCTAGAAACGGCACCTTGTTTCGCGTGGGTGCGAATCGTGTTCCACTCATCTGTCACTTTCGTGAAGTGATATAGCTTACCGGATCTGTGGGAACCCCAGAAAAGCAAACTGCTTCCAAAGGATCGCAACTTCATGTCGGTGTTCCGCCGAGGGAATTGACTTGTCTTTCGCCATTTTAGCAGCTCCGGAGTCGATATGCGACCATTGCTCAACTTGCTGCGGGGTCGTTTGTCTGTCCAAATGGTTTGCTCAGGCTGGCTGACGAAGTCTTTTTCTCCAGTCAAGCGAAACAAGTATCCTGCGGGCCTCGCTACACCCTGGTGGTCTTGGGTACGTGGAATTCGTCGTTCGAGATAAACGGGTCCCATGCACTTCGCTATGGGGACAAAGGCTTTTCTGCGATGCTACAAGCACCATAAACCCGCTTTATCCAACACCATATTTGGTACCTTGGCAATTTCGAGGTTTCCGCGTCATGAGCGACCACATGGCCCACAGTGTCGAACAGTAGCTGTTCTCGTGCATGTCATGCATCGATCGTATGGGACATACCAGTCGAAGTGTTCCCTAAAAATACTGTTCGTAGTACAGAGCCCACTTGACACTACTTTTATGTTTTTCCTAGCTCTTCTCACTGGATGTGCTGTCAGTTTTATCTTCCACTATCGGTTTGTCGGACATATCACAACAGACCTGTCGTTTCTCCTTCCACTTTTTTCTCAGATGATGGACGGGTTTATGGCATGGGAGACGGGAGCCACGGCGTCTTGGGGGACGTTGCGAATAAAAGTAAGTCCGACAAGAGATCCTGCGACATGCAGCCACTGTGTGATGAGTTTGCCTTGGCGGGGGCTTTGCACTGAAATAATACTACCATGTGATACCCTTCAGGGGCACTGATAATAAGTTATGGGATGAACCGAGATGCGCACGATCAAGAGCGCCACGGGAACATGCCAGGGCATGCTAGTGCTCTCCGAAGGCTGTCTCTTGTCACAGTCTGTAGATTTTCCGTCAAGCCGTGAACTACCAGCTCTGAAGCTTGGCCATACGCCTCAACTGAAAACATTGCAAGGAAAATCATCGACACCCAAAGGCCTCTGGTGTGCTTTTTGTTGATGTGCATCGTAGAACATCTGTCTCCATCTATAAAGCCGCTTGAGGTGTACGTAAGTTGGGGTTCATCACCGGGCTTTGATTTCTTTTCTCTTCCAATGTTTTCAGTTGTTAGAGTTCCAACGAAGATCAACTTCCAAGACCGTCGCGTCTCCTTCGTTGCAGCAGGCATGAGCCATGCTCTTGCCATCACAGGTGCGTCACTTTTTCTCTAACTGCAGGAAGCTGCCCTCCAGGCGATAGAGTAGTGAACTTAACAGGCGAACCTCCTTTCACTGTACGTTTCCATTCTAGGTTTAGCGCTACCTGGCGTCCTCACTGTGGTTCATCTGGACCTTTTCTTTTGTCAGACCTCGGGAGTACCTACGCCTGGGGACGCAACGACTGTGGCCAGCTCGGCCTCGGTCACACAGATGACCGGTGCACACCTCAAGTGGTGAGTGCAGAGGCTCACGGAAATACTGGATTGAACTTTTTAAATGTTCTAGTCATATGATGGAACAACGGTCGCGTAGAGTCGTCGTCATTCCTTGGTATGGAATAAAGGAGACAAAGCCTGCTCCGACCGCATGGTCTCAGAGCGGGCGAGAAAGCATTTGGCAGGTTGCTGCTCTTCAGCCGTGGAAAAGGTGTATTTTCTTACCGCACGCCTTGACACTCTACCTTGCCTGCTGTGTATCGCGGATCATTTTTCCAGAGCCAAAATCTACTTGTGATGCGACAGTGGCAATACACGGTTTAGGTATGGTCCTGCTGCTCCTTATGTCGGTAGCAGTTTAGCAGAAGCCGTAAGGATGCCAGCTGGTTCATGGCGCAGGATAGAACTCCGAAGCGGCCACCTTGGGGACGAGGCCTTCTGATTCTGCATGCGGCGTTCAGGTGTGCGAACTGTCGGGTCACAAAACCGTTATGGTAGCGGCGCACACCGCCAGCGTGGCTCTGACCAAGGAGAGGAAGCTGTATGCCTGGGGGACGAATTCCTTACTGTCCCCGGCACTGATTTTCTCACAAGCCTTCCAAGATGTGGACGTAGGAGACGCCCTTTTTTGCCTGGCCGACGACGGCGGCGAGCAGTCTCTTTTGGTAACACCCATGTGTCAGCTCCGGTCCGGTTCCGCGACGTCCGGTTGCATGCGGCTCAGCTTGTCAGGAGTCACGCAGCTTTCGGCGGCTCCCGGTGTGCTCGTGGCCGTGGGGCCGCAATCAGATGAACAAGAGGCTCATGACCCTGGCCAAGCGACGGAGAGCAGTGACTGCTCCGCTTGGCAGGCAACGCCTGAAGAGACACAGGATGGAGGCAGCGAAGCCTTTCTTTCCGCGACAGCGAGGACACTCCAGACGCACACGGGAATGCCTCTGAAGAGCGCTCTCAGGCGCTACTCCGAGGGATGTCTCACCAGCGCCTCCCGTTCTTCCTCGGTGGGAAGCGACAGGTCTCGAAAACGAGTTACTTTCGCAGAGACAGTCACGATGGTTTGTGTGGAGTCACGACCAAACGTCCAAGTTCCAGACGACGCAACTTCCTGCTCAGTGGAGGAGTCCAGGTCTGCACCGAGTGTGCCGAACCCTGTTAAAAAGCGCGAAGGCCCGACCGGAGCCGTGCGGCAGGATCAAAGCAGTAAGAAAACGGATGCTCGCCGGCCGCGAGCGAGGTCGGCGAGCCCAGGTGGCCGTCCACGTGCAAAAGGCTCTTCCATGTGCTCGGCGCTTCCGTCTCGACAGCAAGTACAACCCTGTCTACGCGCCGCGGGAAACGCATCGACGGCCATCACGTCGGGCTCCACAGCTGGTGCCAGTGGCCGAACACCAACTGGGGAACAGGTGCCGCCCGGGGTCGATTCAAAGGGCGCCAAGATGAGCCGGAAATCAGCTCAGGCCACTGTGGCCAGCCAAGTGGGGATGCAAAACGCAGGCGCCGAGCGCCGAGGCACCACCGACGCGCCTCGAATCTCCTCAAAGAACCCGGCTCGCCGACCTCCCGAGGATTCGCCAGACCCTTTCCATGCAGAGATCGTCAAAGAAGAGAAAAAAGCCGGCGACGGTGACAGCTGCTCAAAGGAAACGACGGTCCCCGCAACGAAGTCGAAGGATCAGTCGGGAAGTGGGGAGACTAGCCGGACGGAGAAATCGGTTTCCATGGCGACAGACGACGAACTTGCAGGCGCCACTACGGCTGAAGTTGCCGTGGGTCCCAGTGGCGGTTCTACCCCCGAATTCGGATTCATTAACAACGTCTACTGCGGAGGGAGCCCTTCGTCGTCCAACACGCCCCTGCCTGTTCAAGGCGCCTTCTGCAGTCAGGAATTGATGCCAGGCTCTTTGGACATGGGGGTAATCGGCCATTCTGCATGCGATGTCTCGGGGCACTTTACCCCTGAGGAATTCAACAAGCTTGTGGGAGGATCTTCAATGTGTGCGGCACTCACCCACGAAAACGCATCTGCCCTTGCGCATGGGCTCGAAAGAAATCCGCAAGCTCTTCTGGCTTCCCCGAACGACCTGGCGGTGGCGGTAGGTCAAGTTGCACCGCTGTCTCAGGCTCCGGCGCAACAACAGAAGGACTTTTTGCCGCTCTTGCGTGACGGACTTGAGGCACCGACATACCCGCAACCACACAGGGTCGGACAAGGCGTCGTGGCGGGCACCGGTGGAAGTGCACCTTTCGGAGTGCCCCTGCAAGAACGGGGGAGCGAGCAAACGAGTCTAGGGTCTCTGAGCCAGGCGGCACCGTTGGCCGCGGTTGGACAGCAGTTGCAAGTGTACCCAGCCGCGCCGGGAGACAGGTCCGACCCGATGGCTGCCCCGCAAGGGCCTGTTGGCCCGCTGCCCTCTTCGGTGGCCATGATGCAGCGCCTCGCTGGGCCGACTGTGGGTTGGGGACCTTCCCAGGCCGCTCCCTTTCCCGCCAACCAAAACTGCTTTGGCTCAGCGGGCATGCTGCTTCGCCAGCCACCGCAGAACTTCTTTGGGAACTCTGAACTTTCTCGCTTCTACGATGTCTCAGACATCGTGAAGAAACAGAAAGAGTTCCGCGAAATTCGAAGCGTCCTTTGCGCGTAAGCCGCTTGCAACACCGTGAATACGGGACGAGATAAACTGAAGTGCTTCGTTTATGGTTTTCGGAGCAGTGAAACACGCTCTGTATCAGCTGGAAAAAGGACAGGGATATATATATATATATGTACATGCACACACACGCACACAAAGATCCACGTTCAGCTGCATGATTGTATGGATTTGTTGAAAGAGATAAACATATAAATGTAGATAAACATGTATTTATAGATGTAGTTACTGCGTTGATCGTCACCAGTTTCAAAGAGGGCAAAAACACTTGTACGATAGTGTTTCTTTTTGAAGGGTCATTGGATAGCACTTTCTCGAGTAAGCCTTCGCTCTCTATAGCGCCTGTATCCGTTATCTGTGTGCTCATCCCTTGTATTCGGTGTTGCTCTTCTTTCCCTCGGCGACGTTTTTCGCTCAGGGCTCAGGAGGACATCGTGGAAGTGGAAAAAGAGAAGGAGGAGCTGCGGCGGGAACTTCGGGAGACCAAGAGCGCGTTGAAAGAAGCCCTTGGAAAACTTGTGCGTCCTGACTGTTGCTGCGTGGATCCTTTGTTCTCTTTGTCATCGCGCTGAAAGAGTGGCTTTTGATAGAAATAATTTAGGCTTCACATCTGGTGGGGCTGGAGGTGGGGGTACTGGAAGAAATTTATACAGACGCGTAGATTCCCACCTTGTTGGTTATCGACGATTTCTTTCTTCTGCTAATTTTAAGCTGTAGTCTCCCCACGCAGTGTTTGCTCACAAGCATTCTTGACTGATATTCATTTCCAGGGGGAGTTGAGCACTTGCTTGTTTTTCGTGCTCCGCCCGCGGACTTGTTCCAAGACAGGGTTAGATCAATACATGGCCTTCAGTCGGTTCTTCTGCAAGAACTGCTGTCTCAAATAACACAGCGTGACTTCGATCCGGCGACAGTCGAGACAGAGGCCAGTCCTGCAGTGGTCCGTAGGCATCCAAAAGAGAGGAGCGGAAACTAGGGAGACAGCAAGTAACAACGCAGAAAATGCAGGAAGTTGCTTCTTCGATGGTGCACCAATCTGCCCTTTGCAGGAGGAGTCGAAGGAGTCGAACGGCACCATGGAACGGATGGTCGCCTCTCAGAAGAAGCGAATTCAAACGCTGCAAGAAGAGCTCGACGAAGAGGCACAGCAGAGCCACAAAGATTTGACTCAAGTGTTGCAGGTGAGGGAGAGTAAGAGCTGTAGTAATCCCTAACAACACTGGCGTTCTCGTTCTCCGATTGTGTCAGCACGTTCATGTCGGCTCATTACTCGCTTGTTGTTGAACTCGATTCAGTGAGGGAACTGTCGTTTTCAAGATCACAGTTAGCTGGTTAACAGGTACCTTTTTAAGTTGCTCGGCTTCCAGATTCTTCTTGGTTCCCGCTTTACTTAACCCGCGATCTGAGATTGGCCAGTCGCTGGGGAAAGTTGCGATTCACGAAGCCTTTCCCAGGACCGCACCCCTGCTTTTCCGTGCAGAAACTTTCTTTTGCGGAGCAGGAGCGAGCAAAACTCGCTCACTCTCTCGCCACGGCACAGGAGGCCCTTCATACGTGAGCAACTTTCAAAAAAGATACATTTTTTCCAATTTAGATGTCAGAGCGCGATGTTGGAGTTCACAGGAGTCATAGGCCACATGTGTCTCACCTTGCCGACAATTGGGAGAGTCAACTCGAGACAGGCGTTTGGGCTTGGCTTTTTCCCCACCAGCGACGGGCATCGTGTCTGGTCGTTTATTGGGGAACTGAAAGACGGAGTAGTGGTATTAGGAATGTCTAGCTTTGACCTACCCTGGGCTGCCTGGAGGAGACTGCTGTCACTACGCTTTCGGCAAGCACATAGCCCTATGCGAGTTAGCAGGCGTCCGAGGTTATCATTGTTCCCTAGATGTTTTTTCTGCGGTTCGCAGCTTTCAGAAGAACAAATCCTCTCAGGTGAGCTGGAAACGCGTGCGTCACTGCAGCTGTCACAGGGCATGTACGGGTCAAGCAGATCTTACATCGGTGTCTGTGTTGTGGCGTTGCTTTGCGGGACAGTGGGGATGTTCTTGTGAGAGACACAGAGTCAATGATTGCTGTTTTGCAGTCAAATGTTTGAGTTGCATGCATTTTTTACCGTTCAGGAGAGACTGGAACGCGAAGCGTCTGCGCTGAGACAACAACTGAAAAGTCAGAAAAGCGAACAGGTGAGAAAACTGTCATACAGCCTTGCCGTTGCGTGGGGGTTTTCCGGTGGGCTCTGACGGAGTCGACCGGAGTATGCGGTTCTTTTCGAAACAACTGACAACCGTGAAGTGTTCCCTTCGTCAGCTGTCGGCTATGTTTACCACAAGGAACTGGAACAGAGTCTCAAGTGCCTTGCTTTTCTCTCGCGCTCCACCCGGGAGTTTTGACAGCCAAATACCTGCGATTGTGCCCCTCCTCACTTTCTGTGCTCTCTGTGCGCAGGCGCATCAGTTAAGACAGGCAGAAGAGGCGATCGGCGAGTGGCGCGACGCGCATGCAAAGTTGCAAGAGGCCTTGGTGGAGACAGAAGAGCACCGCAAATCTGAGGTCAACGAACGCCAGGCTGAGGTTGACCAGTAGGTGACCAAGTTGAGTTAGTGACTGCATCCCCCACGTTTGCAGTTAGGGTTCGGGGTGCACTCACAGGGGCGTCGAAAGTCGTTTGCCAGACGGATGGTTTAGTACTTTATTTGTCACCAAGATGTCCAGGGAACATCAATCCCGCCGAAACGAATTCTCAAGAGAACTTCCTGACGTTCGAAGGTTCTGAGTGTGGGGATTCGTCTCAGACGAAGCGATGCATGGTGTTTGACTTCCTCTGCGACGTTTGATGCAGTCTGAAGAAACAAGTTCGACAACTCGAGGAAGAACTGCAGCAGGTGAAGGACCAGGTGGACATGACATCTCAGTCGACGATCGAAGCCGGTAAGAGAACTTCCGGTAGCGGCACGAGGCGCTTGCTGCTCAAATCGCCCTATGAAAACGACGAGAATCTCCTGCGTAGGGCCTGGCGGTACTCTGTCCGCGTCACGACCGAGTCATGTAGCGATGAGAGTGCGCGGTCACTTCACTGCACACTGAGAGTCCGACCGAAGGTGTTCAGTCGGAACTCGTTTCGAGAACTACGCGATCATTTAATGCAAATCATGCCGTCCAGGAACTGTCTGTTGGATCGTGAATCTCCTGCTTACCCTAAAAAACATCGGGGAACAGTTTCGTCTAATCCTAGGGATGCTCTTTTGCAGTGTTGGTGGCGGTGGTCTAACGTTCCATCGCAGCTTCAGTTCGTCTTGATTTGGGTGCTCCACGTCCGACGCGATGGCCTCTCCGCATGCAGAATTCGCTTGCGTGAAACAGTTGTCTGTTTCTGCACTATTTCTGTGTAGAGAGGCAGCGCAGAGTCGCGGCGGAAGAGAGAGTCGACGAACTGGAGGCGGCGTTAAACGAACTGGCTGCAGACTTTGCAGCGAGCAAGCGCGCCAGCACGCGCCAGAAGCGTGATCTCGATAGGTCAGTGCTTCGACAAGAGTAAAACCGTTGAGTTTTGAATCCGTTGCTTGGGGGTGTAGCCTTCAGCTGGGGGCTGTGTTCCGCGACTGCTGTCCTACCAAGGTTGGTTTATGCCCGCACGCAAAATAGTCTGCTCGCTTGACTTTTATAAAGGGTGCTTTTCGTCAAGAAAAGTAAGCTACTGTTTCTTTCACGGGTTCCAATGGTGTGCGCCACTACAGCATGACAGAGGAAAAGCAGCGAGCGCTCCAAGAAATCGAAGAACTGCGAGAGGAACTGCAAAAGTAAGTCTCGAGTATAGCGTTAGAGAACGACTTTAGGTCGTCCTGCAAACGCTTTGTAGCTCTGGAATGTCGACGCACGAAGAAACAAGTGCATCACTTGACTGCTTGGATCTTTCCTGCTTCACAGAAATGTAGAAAACAGCCGTAGAGACGGAATCTTCCATCGCTGAGTTTCGAAGACTCTGCCACAAACCAAGTTCCCAGGTTCTACTCAGAATTGTCATAATTCGCAAAATCTAGGCAGAACAGCCCCCTTTTTGTGTTCCTCTGCAGAGCGCGAGATGAGATTGGACAGGGGGAGATTTTCGCGAGTAACCTTCAGAGCGAGATCCACGAGTAAGTCGCTACGCACAGTTCCGGGCAACGGAAGTCTTGCGAACCCAAAGCAAACGACTTGCTTTGCGTATGCGGCGTCTCTTTCTCCAAGTATTTTCTCCCACATTTTACTTTTATTCTGCTCTACCCTTCAGGCTGCGGACGACTGTTGCCGGAGCAGAGTCGACGAAGAATCAGTAAGCTGATCACTCGGCCACTCCTCCAAGAGACTGTTTCCGAATAAATTACGTATTCGAAACAGCGCACGCAAACGAGTCTTACACGCTCCGGTCGCCACGTAGTCCCAGTGTGCTGTGTGGAACATCACGATCGAAAGTGTATTTATTTTTCTTTTGTGTCATGCGGTGATGGCGGCTTCAGGCAACGTGAACTGACAGAAAATCTTGAACAGAAGCTCGCTGAAGTGACCGGAGAACTCTCATGGTGAGAGAAATGGGATATCGAAGGCGTTAAGTCAGCCAAGAATAGGGAAAACGAGTCTAGTGGGCTTGCAGGTGGCTGTACTCCCGATGCCTGGCAGTCTTCACTGGGGGGGACGCGGTCGCCACTATCTCATGACTGAAGTCCTACTCAGTATCCTAAATCTTGTACTACAATCGTGAAGAGTTGGGTAGTCTGTGTCTCATAATAAGAATCCTCCTTAGGATCCCAGGTGCTCTGGTGCCAGCAAACATGAAGGGCTCGGTAGCATCTATCTCATAGCTGGAGTCTTATTCATCCTATGTGCTATAATGTCAGAACGCGTAAAGAACTGGGTAGTCTGCATTTCGTAACTGAAGTTTCCTTAATCACCGACCTGCTTCTCTGCTTTCAGTGAGCGCAGGCTGTTATGGATTACAGCTTCCAAGCTGTCGTCGAGAGGATGTCTTCCGCACAGTTCAAGTTTCGGCTTCACTGTTTCTTTCGCGTGTCTGTCTTCACCTGCAGCTGTAAAGAAGAGCTGTCGAAAAAAGAAGAAGAGCTTCAAAAGTATGAAAAGGTGAGTCTTCAAACGCCGTGGTTTCAGCGATTTGAGGTCTGCTCATTTTTGGAGTGAGGCCGACGGCGTAAGCCGTCCTTACACATTTGTGTCGCAAACGTAAATGCTGTGTACCCGAGAGTTACAGCTCTATACGCCTGACGCGATCTCCTATTTCCCAGTGCCGTGAGGTTCTGCGTTAGGAACTCGTAAGTATCTATTTTGAAGTCGATGGTGGTCTGAGGTGCACAGGGTACCCTCCATTGCGTACTGGTTCGGTGGTTCGCAATCCTGCGGCTACTGATGGGAGAAGTGGATGACTTGCTCTTCTTGGTGGTAGGAGTTTCCTTTTTTTCCAATCTGTGTAGCCCACAGTCTGTTCAACGTTGAGCAGTGTATTTCGCGTGGTCTGCCTGAGGTCGTGCGCTTTGTGTCACGGGAAACTACAGAGACATGTCGTAAATTCGTCGATTTCCAGGTTTCTCCAGAGCCCTTGGAGAATACGCCTAACCCAAAACGCGTGTGTTTGTGGACGTGGCTGTGTCTCCTAGCTCCAGCACATTGACGCACCGTGGTTTTCTTTCCGTCTCGCTTCTGTGCACCCCAACTCGAGGAACTTTGCTAAAGACTCATGTGCTGGAAATACGTTCTTGTGTTTCCTCAGCTGGCAGAGAAGTCCGCGCATCCTGCTCCTACCCAAGCGTGCTCGGAGTGCAAGAACTTGACAGCTGAGTTGCTCCGTTCAGCCGAGCAAAGAGACACGGTAAGTCTGTCGCATGCAACACCAAAATCAGAAAACAGCTGAACGGAGACTTGCACTGGACGCACATGTGTGTGCTGCTCAAGGCCGGTTCCCCAGTGCAAAGGTCTGTCCGTTTTTTTGGAGATGCAGCTGACACGAGGGTCGGCGAACGGGACTGCAGGGACTTGAGAGGTTGTAAAACTTGCTTCTCGCGTTTTTTCAGATGAATTCGCAGATCGAGGCCTTGCAGTCCGACCTCACTGCCCATCAGAATGCGGCCAGGGACCAACAAGTCCTCATCCACGAACTCCAGATGGAGTTGGGTGTTTACAAACAGCGCCAAGCCGCGGAGCTAAAGGTCGTCACCGAACAGGTATGCGATGTTCACACGTACAGAATTGACTGTTGTAAGAAAAAACTTGCTGATTTCCGTTCAGAGCGCGTTTGTCATGTGGGTCGGTAGCGGAAGGTCTCCAGAACTTTTTCCGGTGGGAGATCTGCTATCTCTACCGCTGTGCAGTGCCGGTCGAGGCGCGGGACGGGGGAATTGGTTTTAGAAACCTCGCTGAGGTCAGCAAGTGGCTTCTGTCTGGTTTCGTTCAGAAAAATTATCTGGAAAAGAAGGTCCACGATCTTAAAGAGGCAAAAGAAGGTGAGAAGCTCGGAGCTCAGTCTGTTCCAGGTGGCAGCGACTGAGAACACCCGTCTCGACGCAGCACACCGTGGCTTTGTGAGTCGAAATTGCAAGGTTTTTCTGTGGCATGTGCTTCTGCAGAAAGCGATGAAAAGCTCTTCTCTCTGCAGGAAAAATTGACATCTCTCAGGAAGGAAGAAGAAGAACACAGGATTCGGGAACGCCTTGTCACTGCACAGGTACGAGAAAAGCAGTGCGGGCCTCTATGCCACACGGTCAGTGGTTGACCAGCTAGTCAACCAACACACAGTTCGTCACACCACTTCATATCGTTCCCGCATGATCCCATATTGTGCGGTGTTGAAAGGAATGTTTTCCGTGGAACTAATTCCTCCTGTAGCATCGACCGTGTCGGAATCTGTGGCGGGTGCTGCGCAGGTCGACCAACTCTTCCAGGTCCTTCGCCATCATGTAGACCTCAAGGTCTCTGCCAGTGAGGACGCATTGACAGACTCATCTGGTTCCGACGGATCCTCGGAGCATGCCGTGCTCGCGGAATCGAAAGCGATCAGCGTGTGGAGTTTTGAAGCTGTGCACGCAATCTGCGAAAAATGGAACATTGCCTTGCTCGTCGACACTGAGCTACACAAGCTCCGAGACCGGCTCTTCGACTTGTACGTCTCTGCCGCCAGTGCATCCCCAAGTGAAATTACTGCTGTGCTGTCTTCACACCTGACTTTATTGAACTGTGTCGCTTTGAGACCGTCTGTCTGCTTGGTGCCGATCGTAGCATGCATCCCACGTGAGGCCTTGTACGTTCTTCGACAATAAACCTGCCTGAGAAAAGCGCACAAACGCAGCCCGGAACAAGCACACCTGTGTTCTCATGTTTGTTCTGACGTTTCAGGACAAGGAAGGAGAACGAGTTGAAACACCAGCTGGTTGAAGCTGCAGACCATCAGCAGACGGCACTGCAGTGAGTCCGGGGGGATCTGTGGCATTTTACCACAGCGGGGCTTTGTTTTCTGACTGTCTTTTTTCCCTCTCCGTCACACTTCGTTTAACCGCCGATGCGATCAAAGTGTTTGATGTGCTGCAGGGCCCGACAGAAACTCGAGGAGCTTGAAGAGAAACTCAGGCGGACGCAGATGGACGCCGAAAGAAATGAAAAGATGATGCAAGAAGCTCAGCAGGTGCGTTTCAGTTCAAAACCATGGGGTTGACGCACAGCTCCTGGCGTTTATTCAGCAAAGGAGAGGGAGATAAGAGAATTAGAAAATGTGACGTAAACGCTATTTCTTGTGGCAACCATGTCTCGACCGCGGTTCTACATGTGTGTCTTTTGAATCTGCGTCTTCTCGCGTCTTCTTCAATCTCTTCCTAGGCTGGAAGTTGGTCCACGACGCGTTTCTTGGAGCAGCAGAAGTACTTCGAGATGGAACTAGGCATAACCAAAAGAGTAAGTTCTCTTTAAACAAATGGTTTACGTCTAGTAGATAAATTCGAGTCTCTGCGTGGCGTCTGCCTCGCTGTAAGCTTTCTGTGAGATGTCCGAGTGGAATGGCTTGCCAAAACTCGTATCCACTGTGAGCTTCAAGTGTAGTGCAGCTCGGTCTTCCGCATTGTTAGGTTGAAGAAGTTCCCTCGATCTTGGTTTTCATTTCTTTCCTCTACTACTCCGAGTCCAAACTTTCGGCTTTCTGTCGAAAATGTGCATGCAGCAACTGACCGAGTGTCGATCCGAAGTGCATCAGCTGAGAACTCGAAATAGCGCGCTCCTCTTGGATTTAACAAAGCAAGAGGAACGCATTGCAAGCCTCATCAAGCAAAACGAACGTCTCGCTGCCAGACAAGCTCGCCACCAGTCAACTGACCGTTCTGCGGCAACCAGCACCACAAGTGCCTCTTCTCTGGATGCTAGCCCTGCGGATCCGGCATTCCCCTTTGAAGGAATCTACGAAGACATCTCTCCTAGAAAGCACGAATTCGCGTCCCCCAGAAGAGAATCAAAATCTCGAACTATGCGTGTTGACATGCTCGCTGCCTGACAGGCAGTCGCGGCGTGTGTGTGCGTATATGTATATATAATATTATATATATATATATATGTATATATATATATATGAATATGAAAGTTTTTAAAACTTACAAACAAACATCTATATAGATATTTATATGTACGTGTAAAGAGAAACGCAGAGAGGTTTTTTCCAGACTGAAAGAGGGGGAGAGATGCGGCAGTTTAACGATGGGGGGTTCAATTGCGAGTGTGGGCAATTAAAGGGTGGATATGCCTCTCTTTTTTTTCGGCATCTCCCCTTTTTTCTTTCGCGGTTAGCGGGTGCCCCTCTCGTTTCTTTTGAATCTGAAGAAAATTCCCCGGCTCCAGAGGGTTCCAACTCGAGCGTAACTTCTCAGACATGTACCCCTAGAGCCAAATGTCAAGACTTTTTCCTTTGTATCGCGTGGGAAACCTCGCACAGAGAAAATAGGGAATGTCCGTGCGTGCGCAAATCGTCTAAGCGTCTTGAAAAGACTGCGGATATCCGCGAAGAAGTACCTCACCGGCCTGAGCTTGCTGTCAGAGAGAGACAACTTTTAAGGTCCTGTCTCGTATTTACTTTTTTCTGACAGACATGTCCTTGAGTCACGGTCACAAGCAGTGTCCTTTTTCCGGGGGACAGGCACATTCATGAAAAAAGTGATGACGGTTGATCATCGCTACAGATTTCCCACCCTGGGGGGTCGGCACTGTTGCCCACATCGCATCCTCCGTACAAAGCCGGCACTAAAAACAGAGATCAGTTAGTCCTTGCCGTGTACTTTCCACCGTATAAATCGATTTTTTGTCTCGTGGATTTTGTCAAGGACTCCTTACTGGCATGCATTGAGGGTATGCACAGTTCGCACGGCTTTCTGTAAACTGTGCACAAGTCTGAGGGAATGCAAAGGTTCGTTGCAGCACAAAAGTTCTCGCCAAAAACGAGAAGCAGGCTCGGCCAGCTGTGAGCGGTTGTGGTTTGGTGTCCTGTCCCAACCGCTCTGGAATTGCCGTGTCTTTTTCCTTCCATATAAAGCTACCAGTGCTTGTCAAGATCGTCTGAGATGCATGCATCGACCGCTTATTGGTCTAAAACCCCCTTCTGAAAGAAACAGACCACGCTTCTCAGTCGTACCAGAACTGTCATGTCTTTCAAGGCTATCGACGCCTTGGCGAGGTGAACGAATCCCGATTCACTCATACTTGACAAAAATGAAAAACAGTGAACGCTCTTTCGAATTCTATGAACGGAGTTTCCAGAGAAGTCAGCCGCCTAGGAGGTACTTCGCCCTCAGTTTTCTGGTTTTCCCCTTCCTGCCAGTTTCTTCCCCCTAGATGAAGCAGACCTAGACTTGGGTTCTCGCGGGAGGACAAAGTTACTTTTTTACGGGACCTCTTGATCTGCCCGAGAGCGTTCTCTCAACACCGTTTTGGAGGAACTTGACTTTTCGAAAGCAAAGAGCACTGAGGCATCTCGGCCCATGCCGAGAGGAGAAGCGAAAAAGTGACTGTGTACAGTCGTCAGCAGCCCATGCGGAGAGGGCATCGCTACCACCTTCAAGAATAGTAGGACGTACAAATACCGCATCACGATGGAACACAAGATGAAGCGAGAAAAGGCCAGCAAGAAAAACGGTCGTGTGACATTTTGTCGCTTCTCTACTTGCAGGAAGTTGAGAGGCAAACGAGGGGGAGAAGAGCGCACCCCGCCACACCCACGGGTTCGCTCAGTGCTCGAAAGTCGCAGCACATTCTGTCTGTTTTGCTTGTCCTCTTGGATGTGTGTTCTCTTTTGTCGGCAAAGACGCAAACAAGAAGAAAAAAAATCGAAAAACCGAGAAGCGCCCCCCCTCCCCCAGAAAAGAGAAGAATTCCTTACCCTTTCAGATGGAGGTGTCTCTTTCATCAGCTTTCTTCTCGACGTTTCCGCCTTCTTACGCCCTGTGTTTCGCTGTTCCTTTCAAAGTCCGCGAAAAACGTCACACGCAGTTCTCTGCTCCTCACCTTCTCCTCGACCCTCTCCTCCGCGTCCGCGATTCAAATCCTTCCTCTCCGAAACAGCCTCTAGAGATGCAGAGTTCGCCGAACTTGTCTCTGAAACTCCGAGGGATTCGACCGAAGCAGAGCCGCTGCTTCTTGGTTCAAAGGGTCGCTCGGATTAGGCTCCTGCGTGGATACGAAAACGCCACGAGAACGCGAGTTCCGGGGCATCTGGATGCATGCGAAAAACGTGGACATGCGCCTCGAACCCCCAAGTTATGTAGGCCTGTCTTTCAAAAGATAGTAAGTGCATGTCCATGGAGAGACCTTAAGTTGCGTGTGCCTGCACATTGGGCGACAGCCTCCACGCGTGCTCGCAAGCGCCCAGTCAAACGGACGCCTTGATCCCTGCGGACCTGTCTCGGTGTCTATCCACCTTTCCCCCTTTCCTCTGGATACGCATGGCTGTTCTCTTCTCCCCAGCCTTTTGCCGTCTCTTCTGTGCATTCGGAGAACTAACGGTGCGCCCGCTGCGAAGCAGGCATGAGAAAAAAAGGCAGCAGACAAACTTACGAGAAACAAGTGGAGGAGGCCGTACATGACGGACGAGATGGAGAGAACAGGCTTCCAGTCTTCTCGTAGAATGTTCAGACACACATTACCGTGTTGGTCAATATTCGGATGGTAAATCTGGAAGCAGAAAAGGAAGCCAGGCGTGAGATCGGACGCGCGTTTGAACAGGGGCGCATGCAGACAGCCATCAACGGAAACGCAGAGGAGGCTGCTGAGAGAAGACCACATATCTTGTCTCTTACACGCTGTGAAGGACTCTGTAACTGTCCATGCATGCGAAGACCCGCTCTCGTGTCTCTAAACCGTCGGCTTCCTCATACTTCACATCCGTCTCTCCAAGAGTAGCCGAAAATAGGCCGAAGCGGAAAGACACTTTCTCCAAAGATTCCACCCAAGACAGCGCTTTCTATCCCCATATGTAAAAGCACTTGGCAGGCTCCATCCCGTGACTGGAGAGTCCTCGTCAGACCCTTAGGTACTCTATAACGTCTCTGTGTCTTGGATTTGAACTAAGCAGCTCTGGATTTGCATCGCATCGCCTGGCCTTGTGGAGCATCTTGCGTGTATAGACGGAAGTTCTGGCTCTTCTAAAGAGAAAAGAAAAAGCGCTTCACAGAACCTGCCCTTCTTCCGAGAGTTCATGCACTGAAAAAGCCTTCACTGAACTGTGCTGTCACATCCTCGGCACACAAGCGTAAGAGTCGCGGGAGAGATGAAACGAAACTGATGGGTTCGAGAGGTTTCTCGCCGCATGCAGAGCAGAAATCTTTCGGAGACGCGTCTGAAGATTACCTTGTCCATACACTTGACTTTCGGCGGGTCATGAGGGTAGTTTGCAGGAATGGCAATGAAAAAGAGGAACTTGCCGCCTCGCCAGAATCCATCGTCGGGAGATATTTTCAACTGCATGTTCAGCAGGCTGTTCCCCAGCAGCTGAGGAGAAGAAGCCTCCGCGGCACCGCGTTTCTCCAAAGACGAGAAAGTAAGAACACACTGATGAGGAAGATCTAAGTCCTCCAGCTCTTTCTGCAGGCGAATCTCTCCGGGAAACCGACGCCTTTCTTGAGGATCTGCAGACGCTGAAGAAGCGCCAGAGACACCCGAACTGCTGCCAGTGTCTCCTGAGAGAGGAGCAGCTGAAGAACTCGGGGAGGCAGAAGATGACGCCTCTGCGTTGTTCTGCGACGTCGAGGAAGAGACCTGCTTAGGCCGCCCACGGCCTACGCCGTACAACTTCAGCATTTCGACAAAGTGAAAGAGAACGAAGAGCGCGCTTCCTCACGACAGAGCCGAGAGGGAGAACAGACGCAGCAGAAGAGAGATTCGAGAAAGGATAGAGACGGGGAAGGGGATTTCGCAGAGAACGGCGCGGCTCCAGAGAAGAGCAGATCTAAACGCAGGCTTGGGGGAAAAACGGGACTTTACACGACAACAGAAACCGAGAATGAGAACACGAGGTAAGAAACAAGCGTGCGAGGCCACAACATGCGAACTTAAGAGGAGAAAAAACAACAGCGAGAAGCGATAAACGAAAGAGTTGTGGCGGGAAAAAAGAGAAGCGAGATCGCGACAGCGAAGAAGCTGCGAGCCCGGTCGCTCAAAGGAGGCCGCCTCTCTCGTGCTCAGACAGGACGCTCGCAAAGAGAATTTAACGCATATGAAAAACAGACATAGAGAGAATTGAATCGAGGAGAAACTAGACGGCGAGAAACAAAAGACAGAAAACAGGGGAGGCTGACTCCGAGAGGAATTCTGCTGAGAGGGGAGGCTGACTCCGAGAGGAATTCTGCTGAGACTCCAGAGTCCTTCAAGGAAGCGACGAAAGAGGACGCTCTTTCAGAGGGTGTGTCTGGGAACGGCCCTCTGCTGCCTTGCTTCGTCTGTGCATAAACTAAATGAGGTCGGAAAATCGAAAGAGGAAATGGCGGAGACAGACAGACAAAAGGAAACGAGGGCCTCCCTTCTCAGTTCGGGCGCTGAGACCTCGATGTGCCGAGTGAGAAGAGAAGCAAGGAGGAGAAAAGAAGAAGAGGACTAAGGATGGAAGAAGGAAGACTAGGGAAAACTACGGGCAGGAGGGACGGAAAGACATGACAAGCCCAGAATGGTAAGAAAGCAGCGGGTAAATACGAGAAAGGACGGCGATGATGAAAGAAGAAGTTGAGACCTGAGTCGGAGTCAAAAAAAAAGGAAAAACAGTGGCCTGACTAGGTTTGAATTCGAGAGAAAAATGCAGTGTACAAGAAGCGCGCGAGTTGCGTCAACGTGGAAAAGTTTGGTGTGTAGACCGAGGCGCAAGAGAGAAAAAGGGGAACTCCACCTGCGTGTGACGTGGCTGAAATAGAGGTAAAAGTAGAAAATCGAGCGTCGTTTGTTTGCCGGGTCTTTTCAAAAGTCTCATTTGGCGTGATGAACAGAAGAAACAGCGAGAGCAGACATGCAAGGGTCAATGAAAACGATTTCAGAACAGCATGTCACACCCTGATTAACGAATCCAAAAAGATAGCAGCGACGTTTCCTCGATGAAAACCATTCTCTTTTGTGTCACTTGCTTCTTGGAGAAGAGTGTTTCTCTTGTAGCTTAGTCCAGCAAATGCAGTGCGATTTTCTCCACGCGATTTTTGCCACTGAGTTCTGCCTTCTGACCGCACGGGTAGCAAATAAGGCACGAAATAGGCGGTCGGGCCGCACGTGACAAAGACGAAATACCTTTTCTATGGAAAGGGCACTTCGTGAAATGTAGAAGGATCGCTTTATACGTTTTATTTTAGCGGAAAAACAGATACATTCGTCTACACACTCCCGAAATAGCTCCTTTCTCTGTGAGGGATTCTCCGTCCGGGCTTCTTCGTGTGTTAACAGTCCGCACCCGTCTTCCGCTTTTCTTCTTTTTACGAATTAGCTGTCGTACTTTTTACAGCGCCCAGCTTGCACAGCAGCGCCCTCGTCTGGAACAAGTTGCACACGCTTCTTGTTCTCCTCGGGTTCAACACGCAGAGGGCGAGAAAAGCTGAAGAGTTTGCGGCGAGAACCCCCGCAAGCTTCTTTTCTGAGGAATCAAGGAGGGAACAGCAGCGACATTTTTGTCGTTCTCCGTCATTATCTGAGATGATGAATACAGTCCAGTAGTTTCCCGTCGAAGAAACTCGACCTCGAGAGAGACACAGAATGCCGATTCAGCTCTACCGCGCCGCGAACCCGTTCGTTTTTCTCGGTTCTACGGGAGCGAAACCTTCTAACGCAAGGAAAGGTGGAAAAGACCTTTCAAAAAACAACCCTGTGCTTCTCACGATTGCAGCAAGCTGCCAACACCTGAACAGTAGGCTTGTTCCGTAGGCAGGGAACAGAAGCGAAAAGAGGGAACAGGGCGCACGATTCAACGATGGCAATGTCCAAGAGGATTTCAAGACATCGAGTGCCGCAACTCTCTTAGAAAGTAACATCCGTATCGCATTCCTATCTTGTGATGTGGTCTCCCCTTATAGTGAGGGGACGCGAATCGGCTTCTCAACAAACCAGTGTGGAATTTCCTTCTTCGTCGTGCAGGGGAAGCGTTGAAGACACACTGTGCGTAAATGGAAAGCTTCTGTTTGAGAGAAGATTTCAGCCCCTTCCGTATCGGTGAGGCATATACGTGAATGAGTTACTGGATTGGCGAGAAAAAACAAGAACCGAAGGTGAGAACTGAAGCGTGTTTTGTGCATAACAATGCCACTTCTTGTGTAAACAGAGTGCGCCTCGGCAAAGTATGTTGGTTTCTTCTTGATTCTTGACCCTGCAACAGAGCTGTTGGTGTAAAAGGCTTTTTCGCGTCAGACGTTGGATACTGCGTACCCGTGGACCTCTACTCGCCTTCTGTTTGCTACTTGGCAAGTGGTGTGTTTTAGACGGGTTCACTTGCTTTCCGTTGTTTATCTATTTAACTTTTATACTGACACCCGGAACGGATGTGCACTTGGAAAACTAAATGGGCACACCGTTGCTCCATCTCCTCAATTATGCGATCCAGATATCCCTCCGCAGTCCGTGCTTTCGGATGCTCCTTGAAAGTACTGCCGTTTGCATTCTCTTTGCAAGCGTGCCACGCCCAGTTAGAGAAGGAGCAGCAGGCTGGAGAGCTAGAACGTTGCATGCCCCAGCAGCCTCTAAATAGCCACACAGACCCTCTCGCGATTGTGAGTCCGCGCTTGCCGAGCCGTTTTACTTGGCTGTCGACAGAGCAAAACAGAGGACGCTGCATGTAAAGGAAAAACTATCGAGTCTGACGTAGGCATTAAGGAGCAGATGCTTTCAGTGTCTCACGAGAACATCAGATACCACCTTCTCCTTGCCCGCGATTCGTGCTTGCTTCTAACCGATTTGTAGTTGACTTCCATCACTCTCTGTGACAACTGCGCTACCCGGTGAGGTGGATCCGTTCCTGCATTCTCCACCTCGACTGAAAATGTGGATGAGCGAAAGCAGTGAAGAGACGCACGAGAGAGGCGCAAGTGTGCGTGGTAGCGATGAACGCTCAGTGGCGACGTCTTGGACTCTTCACGTCCCCTGGTATGTTGTCGAACTAGAAGGACACTACAGGGTATCAAAGGACGCATTTCTCAGGTCCCCATAGGCGTCCGTTTGATGTGTGTGAGGGTCTCACTCTGTGTCAGCTGTGGATCGAAAAGAAGGAACCGAGTTTGAGAAAACTTAGACAACAGGACCAAGTGAATTACCACGGGAGACTACGTCGACGAGAGGTTCCCTGTGGCTGAGGTGGAACCAGACCAGCCGCCTCTTTTCCCTGTTTGTGTTGCTTAAAGTGAAGCTCCTCCATCACCAAGCATTTTTCTCCTCTCCCAATATACGGGGGCATTAGAAACTCCTTATGCCGCCGTGCCTTTCCGCCTCCTTCGACGCTTCCGTGCTTCACTGGCTCTTACAAACGCGTGGCGCACAAGCCAGTACAAAGACACCGTGAGAACTGCACTGCTAAAAACATTCTTTTGAATGTTCCTGGAAACGAACGAGCTGAAGTCCGAAACCGACAAAGTCCCGTCAGACCGCTCTTTCTAGACGACCAAAGGTCCCCTTGAGATTGCAATTTAGAAACAGGACCCGTATTTCCGTGTTGTCTTACTCTGTTTTGTGGAGGGGCGCTGTTTCTGGAGTTTCCTCGTTCGGTCTCTTCCGGTGTTTGCATGCGTTCAAACTGTCGAGGACGGCCACTGCAAAGAGAGCTTCCCATGGGACACGCGGGAGAGGGTCGGCTGCCACTGGGAGCTTTTCTCGGGATTGGTGAAAAGCGACGTTCTTTGCGTCTCTCTGTTTTTTCTGTTCCCTCCTGACGCTCCAGTTGACAGGGTGACCTTTTGCCGAAAGAACCGACCGTCTGGTGTTGTGCGATTCGCTGCTGTCTCTCTGCCGCGCTGTTCTCGGGTGCAGCACACCGGAAAACAGGAAAGTTTTCTTTTCCAAAAGAAGCAGGAGATGACTTTGTCTTTGTAGACAGCAAAATATCGTCTTTCGAGACTCAGGACGTAGCTTACTGCTTGCGTCCTTTCCGTTCCGCTCTGAAATTGATGTTAGCGGTTCTTGCTGAGGTGTGCCGGTGGCTGAGCGACTGCGGAATACCCGGTCGTTTTCTGGAGGCAACGTGAGGTTTCGTTTCAGTTTTCCCGCTTCATTTCGTCGTTACAGCTGAGAACCCCTTGCGCGTGTCCCCCTTCGGCTCGCAAGCTCCTCCCTTCCCCTTCTCCGGTCTCTTCTTCGTCTTTTTCTGCACCTTTTCCACTCTGTGGCAACATGGTAAGTCAGACTGGGCCGACGAGCAAAGGGGCGAAGACACCGAGCAGGAGCTTAGACTCATTCACGGACTCCACTGAATAAAATGTCGACACGAGCCCCTCTTCCGGTGTCTGTTTCTCTGCTTCTTTACTGTGTCACCGATCATTTATTTCGTGACTGCGGTCAACCCCTGCTGCCGGGGCTTTTTTTCTTGGTGAGAAGGGAGAACGGCCGACACGTCCCCTCTGCTTCTCTGGGAACTAGTCGGCTCTTCCGTCTGTGTCTCTGTGTATCTCTGAACGTATGGTATTCGCACATGTGATACGATGTTTGTACTTTTTTATGTGCCACTTGAGAAGACAAGTGTGTCTTGTTCCATCCCGTGCATGGTTCTTCGTTTTGATCGAATGTGCGTGGTCATTTGCGGGTTTCGTCTGTGGTCCCGTTCTCTGTTTCGTCAGAGTCACACGATTCTTCTGGTTCAGTTCTCCGACAGAAAGGACAGTCGAACGTATGTCGACTATGAGTCCGTGCCTCTCGCGCTCGACGGCGTTTGCCAGCTGTACGAACAGGCGCTGAAGGCGACAAACCCTCAGCTGAAAAACATCACTTACGATGTGAACGATTTGTTTTCGTACATTGACTCTCTCCGAGACATGTGTGCCCTCGTGTAAGTCACCCCGCGTGTTGCCTCTTCAAAGTCTGACGGAGCAGGCGAACTCGTCGCGGATAGTGCGAGAAAGGATCCTTCACATGCCAAAGAGAGTATCACGACATTTGCACTACTTGCACCACGATAGCTAGAAACGATCTGGCGCCTTGGCCACTTAGAATGTGGTTCGCGGAAAAGCTGTATAAGAGGCGCGCAAAAAATGCACGAGTTTCTCTCTGGTATGGGAGCTATTCTTCTTTGGCGTTAGTCTGTAAAGTGAACGGCGCACACAAGTCGATGCCCTTCAGTCTACACAATCAGAAACCGCACTGCTAGGCCTACCTACCCGTGCACCACGAGCAGTGGGGGCTCCCCCAAATTTGGTTAGGACATTTCAACGCCGGCGCTTTTCCAGGAAGAAGTGTTGGCTCTTCATGACCATCATGTTATTGTCAAAAACACGTGTAGGGGCATTCAGCGTCGCCGTGAAACACCATTTGTGGAGTAGCTGCATGCGCCACGATACACACTTCGGTGGTCCCCCGGCGAACATCATCTGATACGCCACGGCGTTTGCTTAAATCGGAAGAGTGTTCACGCTTGCTCTTCAAAGCAGAATCGTCAGCTACGTCACAACAGAGGACGACTGTTATCGCGTTGTTTCCTCTCCGTGGGGTTACTCGGAAGAGTGTGTCTGAAGCTGTTTCTTCGCTTTGTTGTTTAGGAATGCCTTAATAAGGGGAGCTTGGTGGCGGTTTGCATCTCTTGGTTGTGGTACGGGCGTGTGAATTGTTTTGTGACGGAAAGGGATACCTGAATTTGCTTGAGCTTCCTAGTCTGTGCATGTGGTACGGGACGCAGAGGATTTTCGTACCGAGCCGCAAAGACCATGTGGTTTCAGTGCGGATGTTTCTCAGGAACACTGGGTGTTTCCTGTCTGACGATCTGTTTCGCTGTCTCCTTTGCAGACAAGACCGGCAGTCGAACTGCTACGTGCCTCATGACAAACAATGGATCAAAGACCAGGCGTTCAAGCACCTCAAGAAGCAGGCTCACGTGTAAACGGCTGCGCGACTCCGATAGCTTTTTATTGCCGACGGTGGATGAGTTTTAAAGCCGTGGCTTCACGCAGATGTAGAAAGCGAACAGAGTCAACAGGCCCAGATATCCACATATTCAGGGGCTGGAGAGACTTGCACCGTATGCACGTCTGCGTCGGCTTTTTTGGGTCATGATTACGCATGTACATGCACGCACTTGTACCTGTAGAGATGTGCGTCGCTTATTTATAGAGTTGGCTGACTTGAGGTTCGCGGGCTAGAAAAGATGCGCCAATTTTGTATCCCGTTTTAGGGTTTGCGAGGACAGGCAAGTTTCGTCGTTGTTCCGGGAAATATCGGGTTCTAGTCGACTGGGAAAAAGATACGCTGAATGAGTAATTGTGGCTGTCGTGCGTTGGGCAGCGGATCCCGCCTTTGTCGCTTGAACCAAGGAAACAACTGTTTTGAATTTGTTTTAAAAATGCGGCGGTCAAAGCTCCCGGTCCTACAAGTCTCTAAAGCACAAATGGTATGTCAGTGTGGTTCCTCGGCATGTCTACCGAAGGCACTTCTCTCACTGCTACGTAGGGGAGTCTTTTTCTGTCGCTGAACCTTGCTGGATATCTCGGTCCAGAACAAGACAGGAAACGGGATTGCTGTACTGTGTGCGAGCGCGAACTCGATCTCTGTGCGCCTCCCGTAGTCTCTCAGGCTGTGAACAATTAGACCTACACACCCTCTGAACTCTTTAGCGGTCATGAGGTGACCAAAAGCGCATTTAAGCATTGGCACAAATCCGAGAGATCCAAACAGGAAACCCGACAGCAGTCCCGGAAGGAGATCGACGCGTCCAGTACAGGGGACCTAGCAGAGCAATGGATTCCCTGTATGTGAAAGAACTTTCCTGACTCCCTGCTCGAACTGGGGGTTTCAACTCTAGAAAAGAGCTCCAACGGAGCGGCGAGTTCCCGACAGCAAATCGCAAACAAAAAGAAGCGAATACCTTTAACACCCCAAAGGCACTGCTGTCGTTTGCTTGCACAGAACAGATAGGCGAGCGAGCAGAGTCATCGCAGACAGCCTATTCCCCCGTAACTCGGAAGTTTTGGTGGAAGGTTTTTTCCGGTAGTTTTTCCCTGGGGGTCTTTCTAACAGAGCTCTGTGAACCAAAAAAATCTCGTTGAAGTGGTTTCAAACACACAAAACAATAAACAAAAGAGCTTTCAGTCTTTGAAGCACTTAACCCTTTCTGCGTCCCTTGGTTTCCTAAGACGTCACGTGCCAGAGGGGGGCTCCGGTGAAAAAACACCTGGTGGCGTCATGCAGTCTGGTACAAAGAGCCCCGCTACAAACGACAGGAACCATTTTCTGTGCCAAGCTTCGCGGCACTCTTTGCCATGTTACTGTATTTTGGCTGTAGGCAAAATGACTTTTTATCGGTAAACGAGTGTTGAAAGCGTTATGTCGGCCTCAAGTGTGTAGAAATTTCCCACTTCCGTCGGAGGCGACATCCGAGACACTTACGTTGTGATGCCTGGACACAGGAAGGAATTGTAGCAGGAAACACGGAACTCGGGCGCGCGAGAGGCAGCGAATCAGTGCGAACGTTGAAAAACCAATACGACCGTTGCTCGTCTAGCTACGAGCGAAGCGTTCAAAAAGACGAAAAACAACGTCCGATGCGAGAGATCACATTAACAGGAAAGTGGTGGCATGTCCACGAGGTGTTCCTGGTGGCTAGTGATCAGTACCACAGAACGGGGAGTTTCACTGCATTCTCTGTGTAAAAGGCTTGCTCTCAAGCGAGTTCAAGTATGTTTATGTTCAACAAGACAACAGGCTGGGGTACAGGGAGGGGGGGGGCTGGGGTATCAGCACTCGAGTGCCAAAGTTCGGTCTTTCAGCGAGCGTAGACAAACTCAAGGTGGACTCAGTGAATTTGAGAGCTTGATCATTCTCAGGTTCATACATATCAGTTAACTCATCAAAGGCTGTGAGAACGACATATTGTCAGACTGATCCAGGATATGCTCACCAACAACACTACAAATGAAAACGCGCACGAATGTGCAGATGAATGAACTACATTGTCGATTTTCATCAGCTTCCTATTCGCGCTTGTTATCCGTGCCTGTCAAAAAGGTTGATGTAACTCATGTCGAATAAACCGAGACTTCATTGTACATAGGATACTGAGATTGACTCCAGTTGTGAGACACAGACAACTGTACAGCCAAACCGGAAATTTGGTTCCGGCACATAAACGTAACGCGAGAGATCATACTGATATGTACCACGGGACTTAAAAGAGACTGATCGTGTACGTTGTCCGTGGGCTTCAAACTGAAGAAAAGCGGCAACTTTCACTGTAAGTACAAGTTGTGAGAAAAGGTCAGCATTCGACAGCGTTTCGGGCTGACAAATCTCTTCTGGGGCTCCCGCAAAAGCGCTAGTCGTTTTTTCTTGTAGTTCGTCTGTCGACTCGTTCAGTTTTCTCTTTTGGCAGGCACGTCGAAGACTGATGGACTAAGCTTACATGCACCACGCCCAATCAGCATTCCAGAACTCCATTTCTCTATGTGGAGGGGACATTTTTCACACGTCCTCCGTACTGGTTGCGCTTTTCCTGATGTTCGTCATTTGCGTACCGTTTCCTATCCTCGGGACGTAATCTGTTGTATAGGAATGCTCTGCCAAACTAGTAGAGTTTGCTGTTTTCGTAATGTCACATTACTCCGTGGTCGTACTCTTCGTTAAGTTCTTGCAGAGGGGGGAAACAGCTGAAAAAAAATGCACGGCGGCCAGAAGTTTAGTGGATTTGTACCTGCCGAAGTCTCTTCAGTTCCTGTCCACTAGAGGGTTAAGTTAACTTGCGAATTCGAACTTGACTCAAAGTCCTTCGTCCTCGGTCAGGCTTTAAGGCAAGCCAGCGACGTACGCGGTCAGTAAGAGTCTCGACCGGAGTCTCTGCAGTTTTTTCATCAGCATTCATCCACGTCTGTCTGCTGCTTCTCGTCACACTCCCGATCGCCGTCTTCTCGAATGGATTTCTCCATTTCCAAAACTCAAAAGGCAGCATTATGTAGTCAAACGTACTCAGTTTTAGAGTGTCATTTTAGACTTACGATGCGGCAGAGAAACGCGAGTCTGTTGACCACCACTTTCGGGTTCTTTTGGTTTATTGCTGAGCCCTGCCTTGTTGACTTTTCGGTAGTGTTTCTGTCCTTCGTGTGGTACACACGTCTGGCTCCATTCCCTTGCGCATCACAGCGGAAAAAATTAACTTGGAAACATGTGTTGCCAGCGAGGATCTGTGTCCTTCGTCTGCACTCTTTCGATTCTGCTACTCTTTCCCGTCTTTCATGTAAATGCAGAAAACGCTTCGTTACGCATTGCGGCTTTTTCTTAGCGAAAGACTTCCGCGAGCGACAAAACGAGTTGTGCTCACAGGGCACGTGCCTATGGTGTTCTATATCTTGATCTCCTGTGAAAACTAGGTCCGTACGTCTCACAAGTACAATTAGCGAATGCTCTTTTGGCTTTCATAAACGCAGTTAAATACTAAACTGTAAGACTGAGTGTGTAGATTCTCTAATCACGTTTCATCAGTAAAATTGATGAAAGCTCTTCTGTTCCTTGTGAACGAAACTGCCTAAATTACAGAATGAGTACCCCGCGAGGCACTCCCCACGGTTTCGTCCCTCCCCCCGGCTGGGTCGTTGTGTCTCCAGAAACACGAAGGAGGCTTTTGCTTAGTGGCAGACCAGGTGAGCCCGAAGTCTCACGTTTTCCAGATGTGACCAGAGCATCCCTCGACCCTCGCTTTTCCGCCAAATTCCCACCTAAGCAAAATAACAACGTCGTAAGCGGCTGGGTTGCACTGACCGCACTGTCTGCTGTCGTGGTTCTGCTCGCTCTCGTGAAAATATGCATGCGTCGATGGGCAGGACTTGACGCGAGGAGAGCAGCTGTAAAAGAAAAACGAAGACTACGAAGGGAAAGACGACGCAGACAAATGGAATACGATGCTCACAGATACAGTCCGCACCGGGCTGTTCCCGAGGCAACGCCGGGTCTGGCTGTCGAGAAAAAATCTCTTTCTCCCAGTCGCTTCGTTTCAGCGATGAATGCTACAAACCCATCACATCGCGAGAGACACACAACTTGGTGGAACGCACAGACAGAAAGAGTTGCCAGAGAGGCGCCGGCGAAACGATTGAGACGCCATGTTCATCTCTACACGGGACCGAGAGAAATAGCGATGCGTCGTGCGACGTTCCGAGATTGGAATTCGCAACCGGGAAACCGTGGACACTTCCACGAATCCGAGGCATGGGGAGAGGCTCTGGAACGCCAAGCGACAGAGGGTCACAGGAGACCGAAACGCAGACGAAGACACAGAAAGAAAGAGGGGAACGAACTCGAGGAAAAAAGCTTTCTTGAAGGCGTGCTCTATCGCCTGCTTATGATGAATGTGTTTCCTCGGCTTAAACGGTAAAAAACCTCGTAACTGCTTTTCTGTGTAAAACCCAGACGGAGCGTCTGCACCGACGCTCCACTGCATTTGCTTGCATGTCGCTGTTCACTGACCACCGACTTTAGTTAAATCCCTGCCTTTCAGTTGCTGTATTGCAAGAGTTTCACGGGTCTTCCACATACACACTAAATGGCTCGAGCAACCCTGCACGTGTAGATGCCACGCTTGGAGCTGCCTTTACGCTCGAACGTTACTGGCGGATGCTAAATGCGCCTGTCAAGTATCCTTTGCGTTTTTCGGTGAACTGCCGCGAGAATGTGAACTCTGTCAAAAATCCGTGGAAGCAGTCATCAGCTGGAGCCCGTCCAAGAAGTGGTGTTGGAGAGTGCGTGCTCAGTGAGATACTGAAGAGATATGAAAGACGAGAGTTACGGTTGCTTCACACATCTGCACAAACGCAGCTCTCCCCGCAGAGAAAGCGGGACCCGACACGGGAGACACAGCGGCGGATACAGCGACCGGGGACAGACTGGAAGGAAAATCGGTGGCAGTTTGCAGAAGCCACAGAGCCTGCGAGGACACCCCACCGCTTGCCTTGGTGTCCTTGAAAAAGAAAGCTCACAAGAATCTGCCACGTCACAAAAGCGCCCTCGGCTCCCGGACAAGACGCTTTCCTGTCTCCACTCAGGAAGAGTGAGAGCCGCATCCGGAAAACCTGACCTTCCTTCTCTCATCCTGGAACTGCTGTTCTCCACTGCTTCTCCTCATCTGCATCTCACATCCTTCCTTGGCCGCTGTGCCGACGCAAAAAAGAATATAGACATGCACGTGCAGGTCTTTGTCTCGATACAGCCGAGGGGGCAGCAGATGGACAGGGATATCTCCCGGCTTTGCGGAGTCGGCTTGTTCACAAGTGCTGCCGCTATACGCGCTCTTTCCTTCTTGTATACTCGCCTACTCGTAGCCGAGAAAGGCGAGGAGAAGCATGCCCGCTATCGAACACCACTTAACGACCGGATAATCATTTAGAACGATCGTCACCAAACCAGCGTAGGGCAAAAAAGTCGTCGTCGTCCCCACCACATTTGTTCGGTTCAGCCACAACTGCTTCTCTGAAAAAACACGCATACACACATATACATATTATATATATGTATATACATACGGCACGCATCACTCCCAAACACAAAGGCATACGTAGAAACATGTACACAAATACGTATACATATACATAGGTATATGTATATTTATGTATTTGTACGCATATGTGGATGAATACGTGTACACATCTATATCTATATCTCCCTATCTATATCTATATATATTTATATGTATGTTTATCTATTTTTTATCATATGGATTTATACATATGCTTATATATATCTATACGTATGTATCTGTATATATACGTGGGGGCGTCTGCAGGTGAACTCTGACAAGATCCAACTCGACGAGTGGTGGGGAATTCGAAGAGGTTACAGCTAGAGGCGTAAGAACCTTGCAGATTTTCTCGTCTTCCGCATGCAAAACAGCACAGGCATTGTTGCCACCCGCGCTATGCATGCACGCGTACGCAAACAAAAAGCACAGATTCAGGTGGATCTCCAGCTAGCCAAGAAGCGGCGAGGTTGTGGAACCGTGTACATTTTTCTCTAAATGGGTCGAACCGACTTGCGTTTGATGGATTTTCTCTGAGACAGATGCACCAAGATGCCTTAGAACCCTTCCACTTTTGCGTGTAATCGATTCAACATGAAGTGCAAAGAGAAAACGTCTGACATGTTTCGACGTCTACGTTTTCCCGAAGGCTGTTTATAGGGTAGCCTACGGTCTGCGGCACTCTGGGCAGTTCGTGGACCTTGGCATTCACTGAAAGCTACACATTTCCCTCTGAGTATGTAGGTAGAGAGCTCCACATGTCCTCTAGCTAGGAAGGAAGAAGCACAAGAACTTGCTTCCGCTCTTCGCTTCCAAGTCAAGTGGAGACCTTGCAGTTTCTTTTGCTGTATGAGCACCGAAGAAAAACGTATCAGAGTACAACGAAGGAACTGTCTGCAAGCGGCCCCCGCGCTGGAGCGACGGCTTTTCGCTGACATTCATAAAGACTGAAGAAATTTAACTAACCGGCGTACAGACCCCTGTCATCGACAGAGTTATTGTCTCCCTTCGTCAACATCGTCATTTCTCCAGCTGAAGTTTCATGCAGCGAGAGCACCCGATGGACGATTGGAATATCTCGACCGTCAACCTGTAAAACACCGCAGCGATGCCGTAGCCTCGAACGCGAAGATGTAGCAGAGAGTTCTACAAGAATATCGTCACACGCCCTGGACAATGCTGACCATAAAGACAGATCTGTTAAGCACCAAAGAGACACTTATCCCCATCCCTACATATATAAATATATATATATATATGTATATTTATGTATATATGAATATGAACAAATGCATCTGTGTGAGCCCAGAAATCTTCCGCACAGGTCAAGGAGAAAGAGAACCATCCACGATGCAGACGCCTCTTTCTCCCTTGCGAACTCTGTACATCTGTCTGCAGATACACACATATATACAACATATTATATATATATGTATATGGACACACATTCACCGATAAACATATCTATACATCCACATCAATATATGTATATATATGTGTATATATCTTTGAATGCAGGTGAAAGGAGGACTTGCCTTGAAGACAATGATGTCGCCTGCTTTGAGGTCTGGCCCTCGGTCGACGAGAAACAGAATGTCTCCTCTCTGCAGCGCCGGCTCCATGGACCCGCTGAGAACGACCACGACGGGAGAGGGAGAGTTGGAGTACACAACCAGAACTCTCCAGAGCATGAGCGCTGCAGAGGAACGCAGAGAAGGATGCGCGTCAACTTCCGTGAGTTTGCGTCGCACAGTCAGTGCGTTTGGATGGAAGTCGCGAAGACATACGAGAACGCGAGCCGGTGCAGAAAGGCCTTCAACAGCTTCGGACCAACAAGCCAGCACACCGAAAAAACGAAGTGAAAGACCAGCAACGAAGAAAGAGGTCGGAGGAAAGAAAGGTCAAACTTGCATTCCCGCGACCGCAGAACACACATCGAAAAAGAAGAGATGCAGACACTGACTCGAGATTCGTAGAGCAACGACGCGCCTCGGTGGCACTGAAGTCTCTCTGTCGCCGACGCCGATCTCACAGGTGGATACGCAGACTCCTCCTCGACTTCAGACCATGATCTGCCCGGAAAAAATCTGGAATGCACTAGCGACCCCCGGAAAAACGCCTCCCTTCTCTGCCCCTCCACTCGCGTCTCACACTTCACAGGTCACCACATATTTCTCTGTCTGTCTACAGACTTTTCTCTTCAGTTCTCTGCGCATGCTTCTCTCTACCTCCATGCATGGATGTCTCTATGCATGCGATCACCTGCGTCTCTCCCTCTCTCCCTCTCTCCCTCTCTCCCTCTCCGGCTTTTCCTCTCTGCCTGCGCGCATCTTCCACGATGTGACGAACTCCTTCTTGCGCCCAAGAAAGACTCGAACGCATGTGGGCAGGGAACAAAAGTGGAAGGCAGAAACTGACCTGTGAAGAGGACGCACAGGAGATTGACGACAGACAAGAGAGCTTCACGGGGGCGTCTGTACACCGAACGGAGTTCGTCTCCGACAGCTTGGAACAGTTGCTGAATGCAGGCGGGCATGACCGCACGCACTCCCCGCGAAAAACGCGCAAGTTTGTTCTCTTCTTTGACTTCCTCCCCAGAGGGAGGCGTCGCGAGGGCGTCTGCAACTTTCTTCTGCCGTTTCGACATTTTAGACGAGCGGACGCGCGCGTTCTCGACAGCAAGCGGGAGCAAGACTCTGGAGGCGGGGAGGCACTCTCTTGGTGCAGAGACGAAGTGCCTTGCCAGTTGGCTTCCTCGCAGCGCAGGAGGCAGGAGTGAGACGGAGAACTGCGGACGACGGCGCAGAGAGGCAGCGGGGAAAGACTTCTCGACACCCGACGCGACCTCACCGACAGCCGGCGACTGCGGCTTCTGTACGGAGGAGATTCACGAACTAAGGGGAAGCTGCAGTGGACACAGGAGACGCGAGGACGCTCCAAAGAAAAGGAGAAGAAATCAGTGACTTGAACCGCCGACACACAAGAAGCTGGCGAGAGCTGGCGGACGAAAGAAGTCCGCAAGTTTTACACACCAGAGGCTCACGAAAAAAACGGCTGTAGACGCTCTTGGTGCTGCGTCTCGAACAGGCGGGTCGGGAACTTGATTGTTAGAGAAAAATCTCTCTTCCGCCTGAACGTACTCACGCCGAAGTGGACGAACAGAGAGCGAAGAGAAAGAAGCGAAGACACACGCGTTTTTGCGCAACTCTCAGCGCGCTTGTGTGTCTCTGCGCAAGACGAGCAGGCTCGCTTTCGGCTGCATGCCCACGATGCCAGTAAAAAACTCAGAAAGACGGCTTTTCCTGGAAGAATGAAAGCCACTCGGAAGCGGAATCGACGCCTTCTCGTTCAAATCCAGAGGGAAAAACTCTTTTTTTTCTTCCAGTTTTCTTCGGATACTTCTCCCGCGGTTGACGCCTCTAGTAGAGTCGGCGACGCAGTTGTTCCAGCGACTCTCGGCATCAAAAGATATTTTCTTTCTGCCCTGGACCTTCTCGCTTTTTTCTTCCCCTCCCTTCTTTTGTCTTCCGTTTCTCTCCATCACCTTCTCTCCCTTTCTGAGAGCTTCCTCGGTGTTGTCACATTTCTCTCGAGGAAAGGACCTTTTCTTTTTTGACGCTCCAGAAGAGACTGGACAGCTCTCGTTCTGCCAGACGGGAGGACTGGCGCGCCGACTTCTTCAAATACGCAACGTCTCTGGGCTCTAAACTCGGTGCAGTGGGAACAGAAAGACTGCAAATCCCTCCTGGGAGACAACATCGGCTGTACAGACACCGACTCCGACAGGTGTCGATCGAAAAGAAGTCCTGTTTGCGTTTTCCTCGACCTGAGAAATCCGTGGAGAACAAACTTTCTTTCCATCTCCAGGGTCCTGAGTCCTTCATTCTGCAACCTCTGTTCGAAGAACCTCCTACAGTTCCAGGTGTATGTACACCTCGGAATGTCTTCCGCACAGCGTGAGTGAGTGATTTTTTTCTCTCTCTTTTCTCCTCTTTTCGGGGGAGAGACTTCGATCTCGGTCTCCGTTTCCCGTTTGAAGACGAATCGTCTCCTTCTTTATTACTCGGTCTTCCTTTTATTTCGCCACTTCGTATCCCAGAAAATGGACCCTTTCGCACTTTCTAAAAGAAACGTTTTCCTCCTGGGTGCAGCCTCAGGGGCAGTTCTAGGCACAGCGGCAACTCTGGGCACTCTCGCCTACCTCCACTTCAAACGAGGTCGCTCCTGTCCCTTCCAAACTGCTCTTATCCGATCGCTAACAAACCTACTCTCTCCTTCCTGTTCCTCTCCTTCTCCTTCTTGCTCTCCTTCTTCTCCCTCTCCTTCTCCTCCTTCTGCCTCTTCTTCTCCTCCTCCTCCCCCTGCGTCTCCTTCGTCTCCTCCTTCTGCTTCTTCTGCTTCTGAATTTGATGCGGCGGCTGCTGAGAGAGAAGACTGCCCAGGAGTTTCCAGTGCAGACGCTGGGAAGTCTGACGCATGTGCAGGCTGTCCGAATCGCTCGTTGTGTGCCGGCGGCGCGGCCGCGGAGGCGGCAGTTGCGCAGAAGTCGGCAGCGAACGAAGTTGCGGATCGGTTGAGAAACGTCAAGAGGAAGGTCATGGTTCTCTCGGGGAAGGGTGGAGTTGGGAAGTCGTCGATTGCTTCGCAAATCGGTGAGGAAGCACACTGTTTCACCTGGAGCTGTGTCGCGCGTTCCACTGGGAAACCCCCGACTTTCCGCGCGTTAGCCTCTTCTTCAGCGTAGAAGAGGTGTACGTACACTGGGGACATCGGAAGCCAGATCGCTGCGCTCCGCAGACCGAGACGGACCGCTGCTGTGTTGCCGAGGACGAAGGACAGTTGATCGTGTGGGGAGGAATAGTGCTTTTCAGACCAAGAGGAAATGGCAAAAAAACGAAGGAGGAAGGCACGCTGCGAGACAGGGAACTGGAGGCGGAAAAGGAAGAAAAAGGATTCAAACGCGACGAGCTCGTCACCTCTGGACTGGTCAAGACAACAGCTGAATGCGATGGTTCCACGAACTTTGCTCCCCGAGCTTGTGTCAGAAAGAAGGAGACGGACGCGTTAGCAAGGAAAGTCGTCCCGGGCGCCGAACGAGCCAAGAAGTTCCAAGAGAGAAAGAAAACATTCCGAGTTTTCCCGTATCTCCACCTGGGGGAAGGGGGGGGTCGGCGCCGACTGTGCCGCTGAGGCGGGCGGGTGTCTGAACGCTTCGTTGGGAGTCAGATCTGTCTTCTTTGAAGGATTTAAAGAAGACTTTTCGTGTCTTTGAAGAAGTCTTGTTTCTCTCTGTAGGCATGTTTTTCAAAGAAGTTTCGTGACGTTTTCTGAGGCCTGTCTCGCACGGTTCAAAGACCTGTGCATCGTCTCTCAGCACAGACGCTCACATGCAGTGTGTGAACCTGTTTCTCCTTTTTTCCAGCGTGGACCGCAGCGTCGCGAGGCCTGAGCGTTGGGATTTGCGACGTCGATGTCTGCGGTCCCTCCATTCCTCTGATGATGCAAGCTGTCCACGGAGAAGTCCATCAGTCCGCTGCCGGCTGGGAGCCTGTATACGTTCGCGACAACCTCGCTGTGATGTCCATCGGTACGCTTTGCTATCCTTCAAGCATGCACAAAGGACGCGCAGAACTGTCAACACCGATAGGCGATTCCTGGCCAAATCAGTTGAACAGCATGCAGCCCTACAGCACGAGTAATCGTTCTCGATGTCTGTGATATGCATTTACGATGCAAGAGGCATATATATATATATATATATGTATATTTGTATATATATGTTTCTTTGTATATATGTATATATGTTTGTTTATTTATATTTATGTATATATATAATTGTGACTCTTCATGGCATATAGATGTGGTGTGTCTGTCATTTCTAGGAATTAAAGACTTGGATGTGGACGCATTTTTATTTTGGGAGATGTGTCTTTCTTGGTGAAGTTTGGAGGGTGAATTCCCTTTGGGATTTCGTATGCCAGTTCGGGAAATGGTCTGATGAATTGTTTTTTGTCGTTTAAATGGTTGATGTGTGAGAGAGCTTCTCTCCGCCGTTTCAGTCTCTTTGCACCAACGCGTCACACTTATGAATTGAGATAGAAAATGGAATATTCAGAGAAAAGGAGAACATAGCACCATCGGGGTGTCAAGACCGTCGAGAATCCATGGATTTCTCAACTGTTTTTGAACTTTTTTCACGGCTTCGCAGACGTTTTTCTCAGACGTTTCTCCTCCCACTGTTCTCTCTTCAGCTGTTTTTTCTAACTGTTCGTCCTCACCATCTCTTAACTGTTTCTCCTTCTGTTTTCGACTTCTTCCACTTGTAATTTTTGTCTCCACTTCCCTTGTCGCAGGTTTCCTTCTCCCGGACTCCGACGCGGCAGTCGTGTGGCGCGGCCCAAAGAAGAATGGTTTGATTCACCAGTTTTTTGCGGATGTGCGTTGGGGTGATCTCGACCTTCTTCTCGTCGATACGCCTCCCGGTAAAGCACGTGACAAGAGAGTTTGGCGCGATTCTTCGACGCTGCGAAACCCAAAAGCTCCTTTTTTGAGTGCCTCACTTCCAGTGCCTCAGGGAGAATGCTGTTGCAGAGTGTGACGCTTCTGATGTCTTGCTCCTGCCGGGGAGAGCTCTCTCGCCTGAGCTGGAGACTGTTCGCTTCTGCGAGTTCCCTCCGCGGCTTTCGAGAGAACAGCGCATGGCGATTCGCGAACACGAGGACGCCGTTGCATCTGCATACGGAAAACCTGTCTGTACACCACGGAGCACCGCGTTTCGTTTCGCCGGTCTTTTCTGTTTCCAGGAACGTCTGACGAACACCTTTCTTTAGTTTCTCTGCTCACCACGGACGGCGCGGTGATTGTCACGACCCCGCAAGAAGCCGCCCTTCAGGACGTTCGGAAGGAAATCAACTTTTGGTGAGGCTTTTCTGTTTTTCCGCGTTTGTGGCACTTGTTTCTTCTTCCGCTGATGCTTCTTCTTGTCGCGTCTGTGGCTTTCTCTCTTTCCCCTGGGTGCGGCTGAAGAATAACTCCATAGCGTGACGTTTGCAGTTCGTCCGAGGACAAAGGTCACCCTTTTGTGTGTATGCTCCGCTGTACTGCACAGACACTGCGGTCGTCTTCTTCCGTGTGTCTCACTCGGTGTGGCTTGTCAAGTCTTCTTCCTTGCCTGCTCCGTTTGCGTTCCCTTTATTTCGATGCATGCACCGCGACGACTTCAAGTGAGCGACGCATACTGGTTCGCCACAGCAGTTCTCCTGTCCCCCGTGCAAAGCAGGTCCCAACGACCCTCCCTCCCTTTTTCGCTCGCACGTGGAGTTTGTCAGGACTGCCTTCCTTTCTTTCCCGGTCTAGGCTTCTCGAGACTTGCTGCAAGTTTCTGTTCTCTCTTTTTTCTCTTCTCCAGCAAGAAAGTCGGCGTCCCCGTTCTCGGCGTAGTGGAAAACATGTCCTCTTCGGTCTTTGCGAGTGTTAATCCTGACGGTGCCAAGGTGAGCGAAAGAGCGAGAGGAAAGCAGTCCGCGTATTCGTCTTCCTGTTCTTTTTTTTCTCGGCGCTGTTTCTTTCTTTGTCTCTCCGCTTCTCAGGGATCCGTGTTGTCTCTTCCTTGCCAGCATCTCGTCTCTGTTTTCGATTGATAGGCAAGGTACTTTTCTGCAGGAATCGCGCTGTGTGTGGAGAGACTCTCAGAGCGAGAGAGCTCTGTATCACGCTAGCGCGATACAAAACTGAGGTCCGCTGAAAGGTTTTCGAGATCAGACGAGAAGTTCCGTGCGCGCAGTTAGTCCAGACTCCCCAAAAAGCAGTTCTAGACACGCACGCAGGAGTCCATTTCACAAGCCATGTGGTCGGCGTAATGCGGCGAGACGTTCGACCGAATGTGAGAGAGACAATTGTGTCTTGACGAATCAACCCTGCGATGTTCGGGTGTCCAAGGAAAGCTCTGCAGAGAGTTGCTTCACGCCGTCTTCTCTGAATTCTTCGAATTTTACGACCTGCAGGGCATGTGCAAACAGATGGAGGTTCCGTACTCAGGCTCTGTTCCTCTAGATCCGTCGGTGAGCATGTCGATTGCTGATGGGGTCGAGGAGGGATTTTCGAGACAATTCTGCAGACGCAGAAGACGCTGGACAAGTGACTGTGGAACACCTTATCTCTGTACCGAAGACTGGCGAGTCAGAAGTGTACATTCACCTCAGAGACAGGCCTTGCAGTATCTCGGGTGCGGAACGAACAAGCTTTTTGAAACTCGTGTCCACCACTCTGGTTGAGTTTCGAGCGGAAACTGTCTTTCGCGTTCTTTTTCTCATTTCGAGCGTCAGTTTGGGTTTTCATCTGCTGGCGTCGATCTAACGCTCACTGTTCCGCTCAGCATTTGAATCAACAAAGCCGTTTCTGTCGTTCCCCTCTGTGTAGATACACACGGGCAATTGCTGTGGCCTGTGCAGCTAGTTGGGTGTGGTCCACCTGATTTTGGTTTCCACCTTCCAAACAAACTGCATGCGCGCATGTCAACCGTGATACACTTGGGCGGAAGGGACAGGCACATGTTTCTTCAGTAAACCGTTTCTGTGTCTTCTGTCCTCTTTGCAGTTGTTGCGCGCATGCGAAACAGGCGTAGCCTTGGTAGAGGAGTTTCCAGGGGCACCTGCGAGCGTTGCTGTCGAGAAACTCGTTGTGGATCTCCTCACGCTTCTGGACTTGCCACTTCGTCGAGAAGAAGAAGATTCTTTCGAGTGAAAACAGTAGACAGACCCCGGAAGCTTGTATTCTGTTTTTGGTTTACACCTACTGCCGCGGTCATGTATATACATATATAGATATGTGTATAGATATATAGATAGATAATTGTTTCTCTGTTAGCCGAAAGGAAAGGTGTTGAGACGGAGGGATATGTATGCGGGAAGCATGCAGTTGAATTCTTCGTCTTTTGCACGCGCCGATGCGGCAGGTGGATTGAGGCAGCTGTTTTTCTTTTCGGGTCTGCGTGGTGGCGATTTTTGGCGTATTTCATGCAGTGACATTCACCCCCACGAGCGTCACGGCGAGAGAGAGAGAGTTTTTCAAAAGCCAGTGGTGTGCAGGGGTCGGGCAAGAACCGAGTTCAGTTCTCAGTTTTCCCAGAGAGAAGCAGGTGCGTTCATTTCAGCGGCCGTTGTGAAATGAGTTGTGCAGAATGCCTGTGGAGATACACGTTTTCCCTAGGCCGTTGCATGCGTGCGCAGTTTTTGCGTTGGAACTGGAGGAAAAGCGTGTGCGAGCTAAGGATATTCCGCGTTCCTCGAGAGAGTTCTGAAATAGCTTAGAAAAAAGGAAGACAAAACGGACATGCAGAACTGCCACGAAGGGAATCTGTCTCGTCTTTCTCTTCGCAGTCACACCTTACACTTTCAACACGAACACAGGCTCTTTCGCTGTCTCCGTCCAGAATCTCGATGGCGCATCCACTGAGATACACGGATGCAGTAGGTACTTTTGTCGAGAGAGCTTCTGAGCATGCAGCACAAGGGAAGAGAGAGATAGAGAGAAAAAGAGCACTTCAGGGAGGTGGAGAAAGACGAATATAGAAGAGATAGTATCTAATTATGATGCGATATTGCAATTCATCGTGTAGCTATGGTGTTCATGTTCTTAAGGTCTGCTTTTTGTACGGAGAACATGGACACGTCTGTGTGCCCCTAGCATGATCAGTCCTCTCTCCGGAGGAATCATCTCTGAGACAGCATTGCTTCCAGATTCCCTTCGGTAATCTCCGTCTCAACGCTAGTCTGCAAGGATACACGGATCGTGCTTTCGAGAACATCGAGTTTTCTGTTCACAATTCGAACGACGGACTCCAGATTACCTGAGCGGCCTAGCGGTTGTTGCAGCGCATTTCTCACAAATCTACATAGTTTCTAGAAGTTAGTGTACAGATTCATTCCAGTGTAGTTTCCGAACTCACGTGTCCGCGTTCCGCTTTCAAAGTGCAGTAGAACCTCTGAAAAAAGCTGCCAGAATTGACAAGCGAATATATATATATATATATATGTTTATCTAAGGGAGCGTTGTTTGTGATGTCTGTGAGCTAGCAAAGAGCTAAGGCAATCAGTTTGAAATTCCGTTTCTGGACGTCAACACAGCATTCGCACGAATTGTAGTGGCTGTCAGTTCGCTCTTCTTGTCTACCATATAGACAGTTCTATAGGGCAATATTCCATGTTGTCTGGTAGGTTTGCGACTCCTTGCTAATTTTCCGTTGAGCTGGCGAGTCAGTTTCACATTTGCCTTAGTGAAATAGGTGCTGGTTCCGACACTGCATGTTAAGTCTCCGTTCTGGTGACGAACTGCGCCCTCTCTTCGCAACTGTCCGGATGCTTGAAGCAGCCCCGCTCCGTGTACCCGGTTTTTTTCCGCTAATCATCCACGAATTCCGACTTGAAAGCACAATTCGGGACAGCAATGGAGACAAGGGGGAAAAAACAACGACGTTTAGGGTGCAAATAAGCTCAGCGTGACCTCTCTACGATGGAGTAGGGTGTATGCAGTCGCCTCCGGAGAGTAGAAATAAGCCTCTCTTAGAGATTATTTTTTTCCACCTGTACCATGGAATGGGTCATACAAGCATCTGATTAATCGCTCTCTCTCGAAAGTGGTTGCTGACTATCGAAGTTCAGGGACTGCAAAGGGCAGATCCGATCTGCAAGCATGCCTCCCCATTCTAGAGTGAAATGCGTAGGCGTTAGTTCGTTTGTTTTTCTCCGGAGCTCGCGTTGTGACTTTGGAGTAGCGGCAGTCAAGTTTTCTAATAAATAGCCCCCCTTCAAACAGATTAGCTGCGCTAAATTCATCCCTTCCCACTACGATATTGTCCACCTTTTCCCTGTTTCGTTTAAGCCACTCACCCGAGGTAGTGCCTGCAAATCAATGAAACAAACTTTTTTTCGCCTCTGTGCTCGTTTTGGCGTTGAAATATAGACACGTACTTCTGAACATCAGAAATACATGTGTTTCCATATCGAAGCTGTGAAACTGCAAAGTGGTTTTCCTCTGTGATCGGTCCGCAAAAAGACCCCCGATGACCGATCTAGAGCGCCAGAGTCCGAAGAAAAAATAAAAAGCGAGATGTTCTCCTCTCAATTAGCCACAAGTTTTGCTCCCTTTGTAACTTTTTCGCCTGAAGATTCTACTGCCACTTGAGGAGGTCGGTAATAATCACTCTTATCGACTAAAGTCGACTACACGGACTGTTGTGGGCTGCATCAGCCAAGAACGGTTCTGGGGCTTGACAGGAGCAAACAGGAAAAGCTACAGAACTGACACGGCAGTCGATGTTCGCCGTCCTCGATTGTCGCTTGCCTGGGACAGAGTCGATTTCTGAACGGGTCGAGTACGAATGAAAATGTGCCTGTCTCAATCTGGAAAGTCAGGCGAAGAAAGATTGCGGGAGATCGCCGTCTCACAATTTAGCCGTTTTCAGTCGGTGTGGGATTTCGATGAGCTCTTTCCATCATTTGGGCAGAGTATGAGAGTCGTTCTGCGCAGGAAGATCCATAACAGGAAGAAACCCATGTTTGTTGTCTATCGCAAGCTTCTCTTCTTAAAGTGATCGCAGTACACGAAAAACGTCGGAGCCGAACGTATCGGGTTTAGGACGACTTCCTCTGGTGTGCAAAAGACCACCCTCCCCGATTTTAGTCTTCTTTTTCCGGAAACAAAAACGTGTTTTTTCCACAAGCTCCATAGTCTTCTGTATTAGAAAGTCTTCAGCTGTTCCCACGGACGACCTCGCAGAACGCGGCTCTTCGTTGCATGTACAGGTAAACAGAACCGTGTGTAAAAGCAGACACACTCGTATTTCCTTTTCCTAGTTTGTTGCTGAAGTGTATTCCGCAGGTTTTCTGGTTGGGCGAGGTAGGCAGTTGTCACAACAGAAAAAGCAGGCTTTCTTGTTTTGGCTTCTTTATCTGCTGGTGCGAGATACGGGGGGGGTCCCCGTTCCCCTGAAAACATAGAAAGAACGCTGCCCCAGAGGCGTGCTCTACTCGCTTCGCTCTCTCCAGCCAAATGCCACGGTGCAGAGAAAGCTGATGTCTGAAGATACGGCTCAGAGCTGGTTCAGCCAGGAATTTCTCGAAGTCTCAGGTGACTCTGTAGAAACAGGATGAGAGAGCTGGCTTTTTTCTCGTGCGAATGAAAGTCGAGTCGCCAGGCCCGTGAAACATTTCCTGTGTCACTGTGTTTCCCAACGGCGTGAGAAGACCAGATGGAAGTTTTCTCATTTTCTTGTCCGGTCTAGCTTTTCCTTGTTTGACCCCGGAGGGAACGTCATCTTAAAGGCACCACACATTTGAACAGCTCTTGATACCTCGACAGTCTTCGCACGTGTGATTCTGTTGGTCGGAAGTTTCGTATGGCCTGCGTTTTCGCTTGCTCTCAATATCTAGTCGGCTTTGGTGTGGGCTCTCATGCTCCCCTGTCGCTGCCTCTTTCCACTCATGAGGAAGGAAGGCAGCGTCATCGGTCGTGAACGCGAAAGAGTAAAGGGTCCTCAATCGAATTTTCCAGATGTCCTTGTCCATGGAGGCCCGCAGAAGAGGTGGCGGCCCGGTTCCGAGACACCGAGCAGCAGTGACGCGCGAAAACATACCGGAAGAGTTCGATTGTTTGTCTGTCGGAAACTTCCAGAAGTTCCACGAACAGCGAAAGGTCCTCCACCGGCTCGAGGAGCGCGGTACAGGGGCTCGTCACAATGACGAAGACGCGGGAACAGAAGCGGAGGGGAAGAGTAAAGGTTCTGCCTCTTTTGCATTTGCGTGCGGAGCTGGAGATTTGACCGAACCCCTCGATGAAAAAAGCCGCCAAGACACCGGCGACGAGGGCGTAGGAAAGCGTGAAGAGGAGCTGCAAGTCGCAAGACCGTCGGGGACAAGCCGATTCGGTGCTTCAGACGCGTTTTGCCTGACCGCGACGCACAAAATAATCCGGCACCGTTACGGTGAAAAGTTTCCGCATGGAAACAAACCATACGGGACTGAGAACGAGGAAATACCAGACGACGAGCAGTTTCGGAAGTTTCAGAGAGGTCGAACGCTCTTGGAGGAAAAGAGCGGAATGGTTGCCAGCGACGCCGGTACAACACAGAACAACTCAAAGGATTCTTTCCCGGTCGACAGACACGCCTCAGAAGCACTTGCGATTGCGAGTAGGGGAAACACCGCAGGAAAGAATCTGCAGACAACTGCAAGTCACGTCTTGAAACAGCACGGAAAACAACAGCATGCTCAAGCGAAACTGGACGGAGAAAAAGCGTTGTAGAAGCTAGGAACATGATGAAAACCGCAACAACATGTACCGCAAACAGCCATTTGGCGACCCCTGAAAAAGTAGCAACCGCAATTCAGTCTTCAAGTCGTGAAATATTCGCCCACGTTCTCTGTCCCCCAAACCTAGAGTCGTTCTGTGTGCTTTCTCGAACTTCCTTTTACTTCTGTTAGCATAACAATCCGTATATATTTATAAGCATACATTAGATATTTGCGTATTTTTGCGTGTTGAGTCACTGGATCATTCTCCCGTCAACTTTTAAAGAGATACGGTGTAAATCTCAGGAATCCGCGTAGCTGCTAGAGCGAGCACAGGCATCGCCGCGTAGGGGGAAACAATTGCGAGTAACTATGATTTACGGTTTAGTCGTCCTGGATGAATTCGACATTCCGCCTTCGGCATCCGTTAGTCATTTATGGCGCGCAGGCATTCTTACAGAACTCACAGCGTGTTCTTTAGTCTTTTTCCGACGCTGCTTCTGTTCTTCTGTGGGAGTTCTCGCTTTCGTTACTTAGTTATAGATAGAGCAGGTCGTTGGTCTCTGACCGCGTTTTTTCGTTTCCCTACCGTTCTCTGGAAATCTGTAGATGGCGTAATTTCAGGGAAGGAAAGTGGTTTTCTAGAAATGTTTCAAGCTTTTTCTCCGGAAGAAAGGGCAGTTTCGACTTCTCTCTCGAGGCCCGATTCGACAACTATACACGACTTCACAGAGCAGGAGCTCGTGCAGGCTGGGAAGCTTCTGAGACTTCTGAAGCTCCGCATGCAGCGAAACGACAAGTACTCAAGTTCTGCAGGGGCACAAGGCAAACATCCTTTCGCGTATGTCGTCCCAGCTCTCGAGGAATTCAGAGAAAAGGAACGAACCAATACAGAAAGGAAGTCACACTCAAAAATATGTATACAAACAAGAACTCCTATTTCCAACTCTACATGTATATAGATGTGTCCGGATGCTTGGATGGAAAGGTATCTACGGAAAGCTGCCAAGAACGGGTTAAGGAAAAACACATTCAGACGAGCGTTAAAAGCGCTCCACAACTGAACCCCGGCAAAGCAAAGTCCTCTTCTGCAGAGATGTCCAACTACACCCATAGATGTGTGCATGTACCTGTTCACACATGTAGGTTTCTACGACGTTCCCGCTTCCGGCGACACGGATCCCAGCTTAAAGTGCGGAGGATGATATACACATGGTGCATTCTACCTTGTTCAGTCTCTCATTCTATCCACGCGTTTGTCGTGACTTCTCAGCCGCATTGATGGCGCCGTTTCAAGAACCAAGAGAGGAAACGACGGAGGAAAAAAACGCGCCCAGCACGAGACAGAGAACGCAGTTCGTCATGATCGACAGTTCCGCACAAGTGGAGGAAGAGCTGAACAAGGGAAACTTGAGAAAAGTCCGGAACGTCGGACACAAGAAGGTGAGAGCACGATCTCGAGCTTCCGACTGTCGACTGCCGGAGACAAACGACTCTCTTGCTATCCAAAAGACAGAGTGAAAAAAAGTGGAACGAGCTGAAGGCTTGCCGTCCAGCAGGATGTAGCGTTGATGCACAACAAACGCTCTCTTTCTTTGCCCGCCTAATCACATATATATATATATATATATATGCATATATACATGTGTAATCTGCTGTTCGATTTGGGTGAAGCACGGGGTGTCTAGGCAGAACTGCTTTGTTAAAACCCCAGACTCGGACGCACAAAGGCACCGTCTGCTCTGGGAACGCGCAGATGTGACGTCCAGAAAAAGCGAACCTCGTACGTGGACCGTTGCAGAGGGTTATTTCTGCTGGAGAAGGCATTTTTATTTTTTTGCCCGATCTGTTCAGAAGAAAAATTTCCGACAGACCACTGGGAGGGGTGTGACCTCCGCAGACTGTCGCGCGAGCTGAAAAAAGCCCCATGTTTTGCAAGGGTTTCGGAGAAAAAAGAAAGAGGAGAACCAGGCTGGCGAGAGCGGTTGACTAGCAGCTCCTTAGAAGAGGAGAAATTTCCTTTTTCTTTCCGTAAGGAATCGACACGGTCGCACAGAGTGCACAGCAACTCTCGCGATACCCTGCGGAAGTCTCTATCGGCTGCGTTTGATGAAACCTGTTCGCCTTCGGCTCTTTCGGAGTTTTCCTTGCCCGAGAAAGCGGGCACATATCCCGCCCGTCGCAGCAACTGCGAAGCCGAGCATCTCATCCCGTTGTCTTCGTCTGTGTGTCGGAGAAACGCTTCTCCGTCGCGGGAAGACAATCCCGAAGACGACCTCTGTTGTGCCGTTGGGCTCGCGTGCGGCACGAGTTCGAGAGAAAGCGACTCTTCAGCGTTTTCTCTCTCCAGGGCGTCTTGCCAGCTTGGCAGCTGTTCAGACACAGGGGTGCGCATGCCTTTAGAGAAAACGCAAACCACAGCGAGAGTGAATTCTTCGTCTTTGTTGGCGGGGCGCCTCTGCGAAAGCAGCCAGCTCGAGTTCGAAACGGTCCCGAGGACTGCCCGTTCTGAAGGAGCTGGAGAGAAGCAGCAGAGGAAACACGGGCCGCCACCCGACCGAATCGCTATCTGTCGCCTCGCTTCGGGTCAGGCGAAGCGCGGCAAAGTAAAACGCACAGAACGCACAACAAGATCCAGCACTGTGTCCGGAACGGAGCAGAGGTCTACAGACACCGAGCAAGAGCGCTTCGCCTCGCTGCCAAGCCGCTCTTCTGTGTCCGAGTGGAACAAGAACAAATCCGAAAGGGAACCGCTTTCCACCAAATCGACTTTTGACCAGCTCCCGTCTGACGAAAGCGACAGCGTCCCCTGCGCCAGCGATGCGGAGGGGAAAGACGACGCGGAAAACGAGCGCTCTGAAGCAGAGCGAGAGGTACGAAATTTCGCTGGTGAACCGATCGCTTCCGGGGCGCGCATCATCGCGAAAAAACGAGACACGCTCAGTCTGGACGATCCATCGGTCGGCCCATCTCAATCCTCCTATCCAAACGTGACTCCGGTCGAAGAAGTGTCTGCCGGACAAACACATGAAAGCCATACACTGACGTGAGAGCAGCTGCGTTTTTTGAAGAAACGGGGCGATAAAGAATGCCGGGGATGATGGTTCTTCGCTCCTCTGCTTCCTTTGCTTTTTGCCTGGATCCACAGTGTCCAGACTGCGGGCGAACATTCATCAGCAGCTCTTTCGAAAAGCATGTCAAAGTTTGCCACAAGGTCAGTGCCGCTGACAAAGACACCATAAACGGAATGTATACGTGTATACATCTGCACATGCCAACACACACACGCAAATATATGCCTATACATACAGATATATATATATATATATATATGTAGCATGTGCGTGTTACTGTATCTGCGCATGCGGATATAAGCATATATATGTATGCATATGTGGATGTGCACATTTTTCTCGATTTCGAGAGACGATCCAGCATTAGAAAAATTATAATAGCCGATACGAGTTTCGGAGATGAAAAGCAACGTGAGTTGTGCGGCTTTCTCTATTCGATTGTGTACATGTACGGATCTGAAAGGGGTCCTGGTCTGCATGAGTGCCTTCGCTTCGTAGTTTTGACAGCGAATTTAGGAACCGTGATACCTCACTTCAAGCGTGGTATTTTCTCATTCGCAGCGGCCTTCTCCCTTGTCGCGTTTTTCATCGTGTTCTGTGTCTGGAATTCGTCATCAACGATGAGTCTGTTCTGTCTCCCGCAAGGCAAAGAGACTGGCAGGCACTCCTTCAGACCCTCATGGCCCTGAAAAGCAGGAATTGTCGCGGTAGTTCTTGTGGAGACGGCTGAACCCCCGACCGAGACGAGTGAAAAGAGGTCTTTGGACTGATGTGCGATTTAATGTTGAAGGTTTTTATGACGAAACGGAAAGAATACAACATCGCTGGCAAGCGACTGGCTATCGTCGCCGAGAGCACAGGCGTTGCTCTTCCCAGGTCGCCCACCCAAGCAGGAAGCAAGAGGTAAAGTATTCGTTTTCGAAAGGAAAACGCAAACGGAACACATTCGCGATGTATCTGGCGGCTAGATCTCACACCCGAACGAACGGGAACCGCTCGTTTCCGTCGACCCGAGTCCGGCCCACTAAGGAACCTCCCACCGCCCCCTCTCCCCCTCTTTGTGGTGCGCTCGAGACACATGTGGATGTACACCTTGGTAAAGCGAACTCGACGAACAAACACACGATTAGAAACCTGCGTCGAAATGGACAAATATTCTCATGTTCTGTTGCACTACGCTATATATATATATGTATATATGTATTTATACATTTAGATTTACCTGCTAGACAGAAGAGCAGCAGGCAGTGTTGTTGACCGGGGCATATATATATATATATATATATATATATATATATACGGCAAATACATTCATTTGTGCAGATGAAAACATTGACAGTGAACCACTAGTCAGATAGTTGCGTCAAGAATACGCAGTAGAAGGATTGCAGAGAAGAACCCATCTCAGCACAGCGACCCGGTAGGACGGGAGACACTTGGCGGCACCGACATGTTTTTCAGCGTCAGCTCTCCAGCTTGTGCAGCGGAAGCGCGAAAAACTAGGCATTTCTGTTTATTGGTTTCTCTTCAACAGTGTGACGAAAGAAGAGAAGCCCATGAGCAAGTGGAGGAGGCAGGTGAGCGCGAGCGCAAGGAAATCGCTTTGGAGTGGAGAAAGGAAATGCAGTCATTCAGTGTGGGGAAGCGAAACTGGAGGATGCAGTTGTACGTTTACCTCTCCTCTCTACACGCAACTGTTCTTGATTAGACGTATAAGACTTACTCCCTTTCAACTACCTTGAGGAATTCCCTAGGCTGACGTTCAGCGATCCTGAATACGCATGTGAACGTACCCTGATGTATGTCTTAACTGACTAGAAATCACCAATGATTCCAGCTTCTTTTATACAATTAGGGAATGCTGGATGTCCCGCGTGATTCAGAGTGAGCAATTTCGAGCTGCTATGCGAATGGCGAGAGTCACCGACCCTGCTGAGGTGGCCGCGGCGCAGGTTCGTTTTTCTTTTCACAATCGAGGGACGGAATCACTAAGGCGTTTCCTATACAGTTTCGTCAGATAAACAAAGTGGAAGCGACCGCACAAAAGGAAGGCTCTATTTCTATAACAGAAAAGGGGAAGGGTGTTGACGTGAAGCATCCCATAGCAAAAGGAACTGCCGACCCGCAAGGGCTTCCAATCGGGAGAGCGAGAGAGACCCCTTTAACAGAGTGTTCAGGAATGTGGGTTCATTTTTTTCGAAATGTTTGCAATTCTCGCATTTTCGCCTTCTTTTCTCCGCACAAAAGCACGTGAAAAACTGAAGAGGCATTCTCCATTCCCGACTTGTGCATCCAGACCTCAATCTTTATCGAAAGGGGGAAGCCGCGTTTGAAGTTAACACTGGACACGTTTCAATGTTAACTTCGAATTCAGACCGTGCGAGCGAAGATGGTCGACTACGCAACTCCATCCGTGGAATGGAAAAGAGCTTTCACGTCGGTTGCAGTGCATGTCAAATCTCTGGCGATGTGTGTTGAAAGGTTTAAACACAGCTCAGGGGGGAAACCGCTGTGTCTTCTTAGATTTGATGTTTTCTTCGGTCTGGCGGATTTGTTGTTGTCTTTGTGTCTGCTTTTTCATTTTCACGGGAATCAGGCAACTTTTGCAAAGTACAGCGAATCCTCGGCGACTCATCAGTGTCGCCACTGCAGCCGTACCTTTGGGCGTCCAGAGGCCCTGAAAAAACACGAGTCTGTGTGTCTCCGCATGTTCAAAAGTGGTCACTGCTTGCGAAAAGGCGAGGGAATCTCCGCGTACAAAGCTGCCGCCGGCGCACGCAAAACGCCCGTCCGAAACCTTCTCAGCCTTTCTGGACACGGCGCCGAGACCCGCGACCCAAGACGCCGCCTAAAAAAGAGTCTGGTCGACCCGCGACGAGGATCGGGAGTAGAGAGAGGGGCACCGGGGGAAGCGAAAGAACAAGAGGAGGAAAGGAACAGTGGAAATCAGAGAAAAGCAGCACCAGACTGTGAACCTGATAAAAGCCGACAAAAGGGGAAGACACCTGACTTCGCTGTGCGGGAGCGGAGTGTTTTTCAGGAACCGATAGGTAGCAAATCTCATGTCAGTGACTCTCACGCGAGCAGAAGAGCGTTCTCGAAAACGCGCTTCTGTCAATAAAGACAAGCAGAAACGCGACATGCTCTTTACAGAGCGATGCGTCCTGCAGCCAGGAACCCCGAGCTGTCTTCTGAATTATTCAGAAAGCAGCGACGACATCTGTGTACGCAGAACTCTCCATTGAGAGGGAGGCTGCACTGCCGTAATATGCAAGCAGAGACACCGGTACCTATCTGTATACCAACGCTTACGGATAAACCCTATGGATCTACACAGGCATACATGCACATCTGTGTCGTTTATTCATATTTACATATACATATATATATAAGCGTATCTGTATAGATGTGTATGTAAATCTGTATATGCACTTGTGTGTGTTCCGTGTATTTTGTATACATATGCCTGCGTATGTTCGAAGTCGCGAGAGATTCTAAATCTTAAATTGATGCAAGACCAGAGCGAGAGCTTTTTCGTAGAGAGAAAGGGCAGCGACAGAGGCAGAGAGCGGACGAAGGCACAGGCATTCTGTTGTCGCAGACACCTTTTATTTCGGAGTCCTCTTCTCTTCTTTTTTCTTGCTTCTTCGGGATTCTTTCAGGAAGAAGAATGAAACATTCTCGAAAAAATTAGAGGATCAGATCGGTGTGGTACCTTCATGGCTTTAGAGTAGTTAACGAACGCTCTGCTTGGATCATGATGAAAATAGGTTTTCGGGGAAGAACTCTGCTACGAAAAAGAGTTGTGAAGACGTAGCGAATCAGAAACAGCACGAAGGTCCCCTGCTCCTTCCGCCATGCCCAGCGAAGAACACAAAGACAGATCTGAATCCCTGTTCCCTGAATCTGGATTGGAACTAAACTTCTCAGAGCACGTGATCCTAGACGTGATCGTTGAAAGTGTGTTCCCTCATTTTCGCTGCTTTGTGCTCTAAAATTGCCATGCTCCTCCTCGCGCGCCTTTCACAGGATATCTCAAAGTATCTGAAGCCGTGCTACGGGTCTAGGGACTCGGGGGGCAGGCTAGCGCACCTCCGAGAGAACTACACAAATCTTGAATGAGTTCACTCAACTGTGTTGATCGGAGAGTCGAAATTGTACACCCATGCGTTGCCCTTGCTTCCTTTGTTTCTTCTCTATCCTTTAAGAGGCGGCGCAGCAGGTGGATTTCTACCTTTCTCATCTCTCTGCTGTTGACTTGACTCTCGCGTGCATTGGAAGACGACCCGACCCGACAGAACGGGACCTGTTCACTGCAGCAGAGAAACAGCAGACTCGCATTCGGCCGTCGGATTCACTCCGAATCAACACAAACCGACCCTTTTGACGGAATTCTAAGCCTCGAGTTCCCCTTCTTTTCAAGTCCCGATGGACTAAGATGATCGTGAGACGATGAAGAGAAGGAGCACGAGAACCACGTGAACAGAAACGAAACGGCGCGACACTACACCGTTGCGACATCGTCGGTTCTGGAATTCTCTTTGTCAAGAGAGGAATTCCGACAGTGAAGCGACCTGCAGACAACATTGTCAGTTTCTCTGTCTTGAAAGAGACACATGAGAGAAACGAAAACGGAGAACGGTTTTCCTGTTTTCATCCGTTTCCCTTCTGCGTGTCACCCCTGGGCGGTCTGTGAAGGCCACAACTTAGGGCTTTCTCCCCTCGAGAAAAGTTCGTAAAAGTTGCTTTTGTGTTTCCTCGCAATTCGCAGCGACTTCCCTGTCTGTCTGTCTTACGGAAACTCCCAAAGCGACTTGTGCGCTGGGTCACTCACTGTGTCTCGGGAGTCTCCACGGAGGAAAGCAACTTTTTGCTGCATTTCTGCCCTTCGACATGTCTTTCGGAAGCCCTCTTGGTCCAAGCGGTCACTCCCTTGCACACGAACGCCGTCTGTTCTAAACTTTAACAGATTTCATAGCGACAGAGTGACAGTTGGAGAGTCCCCCGCCTGGGAGGGGAAAGAGCGTTTCTTCGCACTGGCGTTTGACTCTTCTCGAACGGCGACTTTTCGATGGATCGAGAGGCGTTTCGCTGCTCCCGTTTTCGCTTGCTCCTTTCCATTTCTCGAAACACACTTCCATCTGTCTTCCCTTTCCTCTTCGTTTTTTCGTCTCCATCCTCGCCGTCTTTGCATCCTCGCATCCTAAAAAGGACGTAGGAGACAGCTGTGCTCGCGGAGAAGCCGGTCTTTCTCGGCTGCTCTTGTGAGTCTCGGATTTCTCTCTGCAGTTCACGTATGCATTTCTGATTGATCCTTCGTCAGCAGCTCGAGACTGGAGAGTCACTGGAGCGTTTTTTCCCTTGGCCACAAGATGCGCAGAACCGTTTCCACGCCTGTCTTGTGTGCCTCCGTCTGTGTTGTCTTGGTCTCTGTCGCGCTTCTGCATGCAACTCCAGTCTCCTCGTCTTGCCTTTTTTCTCGATTTCCCTCCCGCGCAGTTGTCGAGTCGCGCGTTCAGTCTTGTCTGCCAGGCGCAGGACGCGAAGTTTCTCGTCTGCTGGACTCGGGCGTTCCTGCAAGTGCTCCGCTGCGGCGATTGCAGCCTCGCGACGCGCGTCTCTCTCGGCCTTTTTTGACACTCCCTTCTTCTTCTTCCTCGAGTCTCTTGTCTTCCTCTCTCTCTCCTCGGGTCTCGTCTTCCAGGAATCGGCTTCTTCCCGCAGCTTGGCTGTCGGTTCTTCGCGGGTGCATGCGCGCGGTGTCGCGGACTCGTACCTCAGAGGGACAGCCGTTCCTCCTCCCTTTGCCGTTCTCGACGTTCCTTCGTCTGCACTTCCTCACGACTCTTTTGTCTTTCACTGCTCTCGGCTTCAACGCCTTTCTTTCCTCGCGTCGCCTCGTGCTCCTCCCCTCGCTGCCGCGCGCCTGCCTGCAACTTCTGAACGGAAACAACCAGCTCCACGTCTTTCTCAGGAGTGTATGCACACCCGACCTGCCCGCCCTGCAAGCGACGGTGAGTGGGCCGTTCTTCGAGGAGCTCCAGTTCCGCTTTCTCCTGCAGAACTGTCTTCTCTCGCCGCTGCTGGCAGCAGTCGGCTCTTCTTGGCTGTCAGTTGCTGCTGGCCCAGGCTGTCGTCGCCTGTCGCCTGTGAAACTCGAGGACGGAGAGACGACGGTCCGGAGAGATGGTCAGGGTGCAAGTTCCCCCTCAGACGCAACTGCGAGTTCGAAAGAAAACGCAGAGTCGACGCATCCGGAGGCGAGGAAGCGGAGACTCGGCTCTGTGGAGGGGAGTTCTCTCCGCGAAAAGCTTGCGCGCGTTTTGCGATGCGCGAGACTCGTGGAGACCCGAGAAAGATTTTTTCGGGATGTTTCCGGAGCGAACAGTTCGGAGAAAGACTTGCGCGCTGGCTGCCAACAGCAGCTTCTCCAGGAACGTCGAGAAGGATCTTCACCTCGTTGTCGAGTTGAACAGACTCTCCGAATCGCCATAACATCCATCCTCTTCGCGCTGGCTCACTATGTTCCCCCCTCCGTTGCGTCTCCCGTCCGCCGTCAATTCCGGCGCGCCGTCGCGAAACAGAGGACGCGCCTCGGATTTCCTCTCGAACCGTCCGGAGCGAAGCGCTTTTCCATCGGTTCGGTGTCCTCTTTCTCTTCTCCCTCTGTAAAGCAGTGGAGCCCTCGGTCTGCCGCACAGTCTGCGGCTCCGGATGCGGCTTCGTTTTCTTCTTCGACCGCGTTCACATCGGTCCCTCTCGCTGAAGAAGAACTTTTTTCTGTCGATTCACCCCAACGCCGAGTGGAAGACTGCGTGGCTGCGAACCGCATTCTCACTGCCGCAGTGCAAGGCTGCGTCTGGAGTTACGCCGCGGAGAAAGGCGGTTTCGCAAGTGCTCTTCTGCTTCACATTCTGCACAATCTTCAACAATTTCTTTTGGTCGCTGCGTTCCGCACTTTCGTTCGCAGACGGCAAGAACGACTTAGCGACGGGCGTTTGAAAGAGAGTCGCGTCCGTGAGAGGATTTCTTCTCGACCTTAAGTTCCTCGCTGTTTCCGAAGAAACTCTTCGCATCTGTGGCGGTGTAAGAAAGATTCAGTCCCACAACCTCCGCGGAGAGACCGCTCGAGCGGCTCTGGGAGCTCGTCTCGACCGCGAGACAAGACTGGACGCGACGATTGTCAGTGTTTTTCAGGAACGTCGTCCCCGGAGGCCTCATCTCTCAGCAATGTTTCTAGGTTTTCTGAGGATACACGACGAAGTGGACTCCTGTGTCGGTCCCGCAGTCTTCGTTGTACTGAGTGTCAACAAAAGTCCCGCTTTGTGCTTGTCGCAGAGAATGACCTCAGAACGAGCGAGACTATGAAGCAAATGCTTCTCCGCGTTTTTGAGGACCCTGGTCGACACAGAAGTTCCTCCACTGCTTCTGCAGCCTTGAAACGCACTGCAGATGAAAGTGCAACGCAAGTTTTCTTCTCCAAACTCAGAGCTCTCGAAACGTTCCGGGGACAACGTAAAGAGGAGAAACGAAGTGTGTCAGGTCTTGTTAAACGGCAAGTCTGCGGCGTTTCCCACGCGCCATCCGATCGAGCCGAGTCCACGTTTCAGGACAAACTGCAGTTAAATCTGTGTTGTGGCAGCGAACTAATGGACTGCGTTAAATCAAAGATGTGATTAGTGAAGTGAGATTCCACGGTGACTCGACAATCGAAAACGGTCTTTCTCGGTCAGTCTGAGAGGACAGCAAAGAGCGAAGAAAATCGCGATCGTCTCGCTGTGTCTTTGAAATAAAAAAGCCGCAGATACAGCAGTGTCTGCCCAAGGAGATGATCGACCCGTGAAGCCTATTTATTGATACTCGTCTCCTTTTCTAGCTTCTTCGTCCACACAAACTTCGTGTTCGCAAGATTCAAAACACTCTCTAAAGAAAAACAGGGCCCCCCCCCAACCACCCACCCAGCGGGACTTGGCACGATCTTTGCTCAGTTCCACAGAGAATCGCTCGCGAGTTCCGCGTTCTATCTGGAAGACGTACTCCCCAGAACGGCCTTTTGACTAGCCCTGAGCATACGAACGGAACTAGATGTAAAAACAACAGACAACAGAGACAGGGGAATCCTCTCGCCCGCCAAGAGTCAGACTTCATGCCATCTTTTTCAGTAGAGAGTGTTCAGAGTAACCTGTAGAAAGGTCGAACAACTTGACAGGTCACGCGATCGCTAGATCTCGAGAAATTCGTGAGTTTCCCTAACCCTGAACCTCCCTTCTGCTGAAGGGGAACTTCCTCCCCGACTGGCCAGCGCGCCGAGCACTTTGTCGGGGTGTTTCACGTAAAAAGTGCAATGCCAGTTGCGTTGTTGCGACGATAAAACGTAATTACTTGTTCAGAGAAGTACAGCAGAATTTCTAGGAATTCCGAACGCTGCTTTTGCAGCAGTCGGACTGCGCGGCGATTAGTTGACCGGAGTCGGCCATAAACAACGACCTTGCTTTGCCTAGGAAAGAAAAGAGTTCGCCTGTGTTGCCTACGAAAAACCATGCGGCAAATTGTCTCCCTCGCTCCTCCCCGATTGCCTCTCGCCTGCAAAGAAACGACCGCCCTACTATGCGTCTAGGTTTGAGATTTTCATTAGCTTCTCCAATCTAACAAGTGACTTTTATAAGCATGTCTACTGTTTTGAAAGAGCTCTTCTTTGCTGAAAGAGGTCGTACGTCTGATCTTTGAGGGGAAGGGGGTTTCCCTCTACTTTCTCCCCACACATTCAGTTTTCTTCTCCATTTATTCAACTTTTTTCCACGTCTGGCGCGTTGTCTGTTACTCTTCCCTTTGTTTTCGACCGCCCGAAAGAGGCAGCGGCACAAGAACCAAGAGAGATCCACACCGAAGAAAGAACGGCTGGGAAGTTCTCCTCGTATGAGGTCCAGAAGCTTTGCAGCGCGGAGACACAGCAGAGGCGGCAAGAAGATCGACTTCCAGTTTCCTCTCGTTTGTCACCTCGGCTCCTCCGTCCTTCGCGCGAATCACACACCGAGAAGAAAACGCGTACACGAGGCTCGAATCACCGAAACTGCACGGCACCTGCCCCTCTAAAAGACGAGAGAGAGAGAGAGCGACCATCTCTTCACGCTCGCCTCCCTAGAGCAGCCAGACGCGACAGAGAGAACAAGACGGCATCGACCGCGACATGCTTGTTGTCATTCTTCGCGGAAACAGGTGAAATGCATGTCCCTAAAAACCGCGTACTCCAAGTCCAGTTCCTTCGCGTTCGTCTCTCTTCACCATTCTTGGAAACTCTCAGTTTCCTATCCAGTGAGATGAGGAACTTCTCAAACACACAGCTCTTTCTCCCTGTTCACCAAGCGCAGCCCGCCAAACCCATGTCCATCGTCTTCTTCACGTAGTGCTCGTAATCCCTGAAAAAAAAACAAAGGGCAACGGCACGAATACACCGTCGCACGGGGTGTACAGACACGCTTCGTCCAACACATTCATCAATATCTCTCTCTCTCTCTCTATATATATATATATATATATATATATATATATATGTACCCACAGAGACGAAAAAACCAAATACACGTATATACATGCATGCAACACAGAAACATATACGTATATATACACTGCGTATTCATATATGTATATATATATATATATATGCACGATATACGAAAAGCAAATAGATGCATACAGACACATACATACATACATACATACATACATACATGCACGCATGTATATATATATATATATATATATAAATGCACATAAATGGGTAAGTCTAGATCTGTGTTGCGATTTCGATTCTTGGATGCGGTGAAATGCGAGTGACGTTTTTTGCGCAGAAGCAGGTTTGTAGAGACCACGAAGAACGCCTTCGCTCTCTCTTCGGCACCGCAGGGGATATACGCGAGAACCGAGAAAGCGTCTGCAGGCGACACCGTCGTTCGCGACGGTGCGAGTTTCTCGAGGAGAAAGAAAAGCATTTTTTTTTTGTTCGTCAATCGCAGAAAGAGACGAGACGAACACCTAGGTTTCGTCGACTCTTCACGGCAAGCTTTTTTCCTGAATTTCCGTACCATTTGCTGTCGAGAACGTATGGCTCTTCCACACTGACGCCTTCAGCTGTGACCTTCGTGAACTGAATCTGTTGACAGCAAAAGCGGCAGCGAATTTGAACAGCCAAGAGAGTCGTTGACATTCCAGGGAAAACGGAGCGAAACCCACAAGACCGCACAGAAGAGCCGAACCGTTTGAACGCGTTAACATCGAGTGGCGACACATACGAAGATGCGAATCGTTCTCCACGAACAGAGACAGCTGCAAGCAGAAAACATCTGCTTGGTCCACTGGAAGCTGTAAACAGAGAGACACAGTGAAGCACAAGACCATATCTGCTTTGCACAGGGACTCTCAGCTTCTTGCCTGCGTTCTTCAGGTTTATTTACGCTTCTTTGCCGTACCCGATTGGACGCGCCGCAGTCTCGGTAGAAAAGAATTCGCATGCACTCCTCCAACAGCTGTCGCGCCTCTCTGACAGACAAACATAAAACCCACAAACGAAATAAACCTTTCCAGGCACAAATGTAGACGCACATCTTCCTCGTCAGACAGACGCACCTCCATTCAATCGCATCAATTTGTACATATACATATACATATATATACCGTATATAAGCCGTGTGTATATCATATATATATATATATATATATATCTTTAGTTCGACAGCTGTATGAATGAAGCAGTCTTGTGGAAGAGAAGGAAGGCCGTCTGCACTTTGGCACATGGTGGCGCTTCTGCGGTCTTCGTTTCTTCGAGAGACGGTTCTCAAGTCAGTGAGAGGCGATCTCCGCGACGCCTCGAAGCAGAGAGGCGCGGCGAGAAAGAGGTCAGGAAGACTGAGGAAGGAACGGAGAGGAGCTTCGAGAGCGAAAGGAAAGACGACTTCTGAGAAGGACGCCATACAACTTGCAAAAAGACTCACTCTTCAGACATATCTGGGCGGTGTCGATTTCTCATGAGAGTGACAGCGAAGTAGCGTCCAAGGCCTGAGAAGGAACAGAGCACGGTTGACCGACGGACATCGGAAATAAATCTGTTCTCTCCCTTCTTCGCCGTTCGGGTGACTTTTTGTTGCTGTTGAAACCTCTCGAATGACACCTTCTCTGCTCCTCCACTAACGCCCGCGCTGCGAAGACGCAGAGAATCTGTCCAGAAAAACTGGGCAAAGACTCCTCTCACCCCCATCCTCTGTTTTCTTTAAAAAGTTGACTGGACCGTTTTCTGCACGCTTGTTTTCTGAGCGTTTCTTTCGTGGAATTGGAACTTCAGTTTCCGTTCGAGCTGCAAAGCCACGAGCCGCCGAGAAACTCAGAGGAGAGCCTGGAAGGAATTCTAACGCGAAGCTGGTCGACACTCGAACGCCCTGAAGCTTCGGCGGCCCATTTCCTCCACGACTCTGACGAGAACTATCGTGTTTACAGTTTGACGAAGAGACTTTTGTTCGTGCACTCCAGAAGCTAAAAGAAGTGGAGCACGGAGAGACCATTTGGTTTCTTCACAGCTAGGCCTCTGCGAGGAAACGATGCACGAAAGTGAGCGCAGAGCTGCTTGTGGCTGGGCTGAAGACTCCCTCGGAGCTCCGAGACGGCTACGCTCACAGAGTGCGTATATCCGTAGAAGCCGGCAGGTAGACCCGGCCGCCAAGTCATGCTCTTTACAGAAAAAGGAGTCTTTCAGCTGCACTTTTCTCGAGTCGCGTACCGGTAGCAATCACCTCTTCCTCGTAGAAAGTGCCATACATGTCGACGTATCCGAGAGTGAAGGGTTTCTTCTGCTCCTCGGAGACTTCGCGCGCTTCCGACCGCTCGCCTTGGTACCCTGCGACGACTACGCTCAACCACCAGGGATCCATCCGACTTCGCTTCTGATACATCAGTCGCGACAGCAAAGCTGCGTACTGGTGTGCGGTCTGCAGGGGAAAAAGGGAGGCAAGAAACGGCGGACGAACGAGGATCTCGAGGCGAAAGAGGAGGAGAAGAAGGAATTCAAGACGTGTGACAGCCGCTCGGTAGAAAAGCGAGAGAGAAGAGGCGTAAATCTCTTGCTGCGAGAGGGAAGCGAACAAAGAAGAGGAAAGTCGACTTTCGCAGAGTCGATGAACAGCAGACGTTTGAAGGGTCACTTTCTCTTCTCTCTTTCTCTCTTCCTCTCTCTTTCCGAAGTCTCCTCGCTCGCTTGCCCTTGTTCTCTCTCTCCGTCTCCTCTCGCTTCTGCAGCAGTCTCTCCTTTCGTCTCTCCTCACCCGAACGGAGTTGTCGTCGTGGAGGAAGTCCTTCAGAGCGTACCGCGAAAGCGTTCGCTCCATCATTTGGTGGTCGGAGTAGTCCCCGGTGGACGCGACCGCAGTGTGCGAGCCCAGGGTGAAGAACCGCGAGGCGTCCTTGAAGCGCGTCATCCGGCCGTAAGACGCTGCGAAAAACAAAAACAGAAAGTCAAAAACGGAAACAAAAAATGAAAAAAAAGAGAAAATACAAGATGAAAAGAAGAAAAAACGGGGAGAAGGTGGAGACGCTACGGCGGAGACGAAGATCAAAGGAGAATGGCAAAGGAAGAGAAGAGAAGAGGATAAAGGAAAAGAGGCCAAAGAAGGAAGGGAGGCAGCACGACAATGGAGGCAGAAAAAGAGGGAGTGCCCAGGAACGAAAACGAAGAAGAAAGAAGAAATAAAGAGAAAATAAAGAAAAAACAGAGAGACGAAGGAGGAAGGAAGAACGGTGGAGAGAAGAAGGAAAAAAGGAAGATATGCAGACGAGGCGAGAAGAGTTTCTCTGCAACGAGACTCCAGGGGGAGACACCAAGAAGAGCAAAAACAGAGAAAAGACCCACCGGAAAACGCACACAGAGAGAGAAGGAAGAAAGAGAGGAAGAAAGTGGAAGAAAAAAAAGAGGAAAGGGAGACACCCTAGAAGGGAGAGAGGGAGAAGTGCCACTGTGCAAAGGAGAGAGACGAGAGAGGAATACGAGAGGACAAAGCATCGAGAAGCGATAGAGAGAGAGAGAAGAGAGAATATGGAATTAATGAAGGAAAACTTGACGCCAGCGACAAGGAGAACGACCCCCCTGTTTTCGAAAGAGCAGAGGGAAACGAGTCTCTCTGAGGAACAGGGGAAAACGAGGAACAGAAGGAAGAAGAGAAATCTGTTTTCAGCGTGTACTCCTTCTTTGTCTGAGAGAGAGAGAGAGAGGTCCAGCGGCCTCCTCCGGAGCATCTGTTGAGGAAGGAGACCTTGTTTTGGCACTCTCCCCAGCACCCGGACAGGATCGCTGTTGCAGTGCAGCGAAGACTTTGGAAATTGGAAAGAACTCCGAGTTTTCCTGCTTCTTCTCCAGTGCCTCAGAATATGGAGCACCACAAAGAAAGACTTTTATCGAAGAAATGCCGCGAGTCTCTGTCTTCTCCGCTTCCACTCGCGCACATCTCCCCCCTCGATCTGCAGCGCGGCAGCGACCGTTTCTTACCGAGAGTGTCGGCGACCAAGAGAATTCCATTGTTGTAGGTGATTCCTAGCACTGACGAAGTTGTGACGATCGGGACGGTCGTGTCTTTCGGCGCGAAGCCTGGCGCTGCGTCTTCCGTCGTCGCCTTCATCAAATGGACATCCAGGGGGGTCACCGACGCCATTCTGGAGGCTTGGGAAGAGAAAGCCGCTCGACTCGCGAGAGAAAGAATCGAAAGAAAGAAAAGAGGAGAGGAAAGAAGGGGAGAGAAGCTGGCAGCTGAAGAGAGAACGCGAAGAAGACACAGGCTGGAACGTCTGAGGAGGGAGAACAGGAGCAAGACAGAGGACAAGAAAGACGGCGAGAGAGGAGAGCGCAGCCGAGACACAGAGGACGAGGCAGAGAAAGGAACTTCGAAAAAGAAGAAAGAGAAAAGAGCGGCCGGAAATCCCCGAATCGCCGCCGATCCGACCTTGTTCCGGATGATGTGGAGGAAGCAGACGGGGCTGCGAGAACGAAGGAAGAGTTTCTCGGACGTTGCAAGAAAAGGTCGTGAAAGAAAAACACGTTCGAGAAAGGCAAGAACAAAAATTGAGGTGCTCGTCGTTGTTTTCGCGAGCGAAATCCGATCTATACATGTATGTGTGTGTGTAAAAACGAGTTGTGCCGCGTCGAGCAGATGCACGGAGGAGTGACGCCGACTTTGGCCGGACGGACAGAAGCTTTTTCTTGGGTTTTCCTCGGAAAAGAAAACATGCACGTTGCTCCTGGTCGCCAGACTTTGTTTGGCGTTTTTTTCGAAACACAAAAGGAGAGGAAATCCTTATAGTCGGAGTGCCGCGAGAGACACGGCTGCGCTGCTCACTCTCTGCACATGCAACACCCCAGCCTGCTCGTCCTGCTTGTTTTCCACGGATTCCTTCACTCTCGTCCTTCCAGTCATCTCTCTCCTGAAAGGAAGTGGACGCGGGCGTCTGAAATGCCCATTTTTCACTTCCTTCTTGGAGGCGGTGGCGCGCTCCTCACCTTTCTTCCCGGCTTCCTTGTGTTGAGACACACGGTTCGTCAGTTCACCGAACTTGCAGGCGAGGCGAGGCCGCAGGGGGTGACAGCAAGTACCTGAAAGAGGAAGGACATTCCTCGCGCCGTCTGGAGGGATTTCCTCTCACATGCATCCGTAAACAGAGACGAAACAGGCTTGCTCAGATTCGCGGCAGCGAGGCTCGTTCCCAGGCAGTCCTCGGAGTGGACGTCCACTTGCGCCTGCGGGTGTCACAAACGCGAAAAGCAGAGCAGTTGAAAAGGCAAGTTTGTGGGCGTGCGTTTGTGTGCCTGTGGCTTTCCTGTCGAGAGGAGAAGGGCGTGGAGAGGCAGAGACTGAAGCGCGGACTCTGGGGGGGCCATAGAGTGTGAAACTCCCGTGCTTGCTAAGACGCGCGGGAGGTCGTCGGCCGGCAGGAGTTCGGGGAGAGTCACTTCTTCAGCGCGAGGCGAGAGCATTTCTCGCCTTTCGTTTCCGCGCAGTTTTTGTGGTTGACGGTGTGTGGGGAGAAAAGGGAGAAGCAGCGAGAGTTCGCAGAACGAAAGTCAGAAAGGCTTATGTTGTTGGTGGTGCTGGTGCACATATCCACGGAGTCAGGTACCCATCTGACTTGGCAAGAGAACGAATCGGCGTTTCGCGGAACTGGCGAATGACGCTGAACAACGAACCAGTAGAAATGTAGTGGCTGCCAAGGCCAAGCTTTTGTCTCCTCGGTTTACACTGGCGTGCTTACCGAGGAGACTCTTTTTCTGGAGGAACAGCTGTTGTGATTAGATCGACGCGGGAGTGTGGAAAAGAAGGCAAAAAACACCAGTCTCAGAGCATGCACCTTTCCGTCTGTTGAAAGGGGAGTCTTCGAGGAAAGGAAGTTCGAAGCATCGCACATTCCACGCCCTTCATGCGCTTTCCGCGTGGAAACGCTGGACAAGAGTGCCGCGTCTACAGAAGTCTTTGCCGGACAGAAGAAACGCAGCAGTCCCACACCGTTTATATATGTATTTATAGATATACTGATATATATATATATATATATGTAGAGATCGATCTATATAGTTGTAGATCCACTGATATCTATAGTTGTAACTATTTTTTTTTGTATTTACAGAGAGATTCACTGTCTCATGAGCTCTGTCACATTTAGAGGGGACCCGTGAGAACGCCGCGCAGGGAGAAATGACTTCTCTTTGGACAGAAGAAGGAGGAAGGACGCCGAACTCCCAGCGGCGCGGAGAGTGACGCACAGACTTGAACTTTTTTGAAAGTCGTCGCAGTTCGAGTGTGGCTCGCGATTACGATTGTTTTTTTTCGCGAAAAAAGGGAGATTTTCGGAGAACGGAAACGCCTGGACGGCGTGTGTACGGGCGAAGAGCGATCTCAGTGAAGACAAGAGACGTTCTCGTCTCGAAAAACTGCGGAGACGTTTCGAACTTTGCGGTGCTCCCAGAGAGAGCTTCCCTCCAGTTGCCCTTTCTTCGACATTCTCTTCTCTGGCCTTCAGGCAGTTCCTCCCCTCTTCGAGCTCTTGTCGATGCTTCCGCCACAGCCTCACTCGCAGAGACCGCGCCTCGAGGGAACGAGTGGAGTTGCCAAGTGAGGGGAGGACATCGAGGACGCCGCGCAGAGAGTCTGGACTTGTGCGTGAGTCGCAGAGCTTGGCGCTCACACCACAAGGTTGCCTCTCGAACGGTTGAGCGACCGCTGCTCTCCGTCTCTGCATCCGGGTCTCGACTCGCTCGCGTCTGTGTCGAGGCGTCGCTCCGGAGAGAACGCGAGATTTCCACGTTCAGGTCCACAGTCGAGTCTGCATTTCAACACCTTAGGAAACCGTGTGGGGAGCGAAGGCACAGGGGAAACTGGGAGAGCAACGCGGAAAGCGAGGTGCAAGGAAAAGATCGTGCGACGGTGGCGCACAGGTCGCGTTTCCAGGATGTCGCGCTGCTCAGAAGAGAGAAACAGTCCTGTTCTTGGCGAGCGAGCGCAGAAGAAGCAGAGCCGGTCCACACCCGCATACGCCTGGGAGTCGCGTGAGAATACTTGAGCCACCCGACGAGATCAGACGCAGCAGAAGTCGTTCAGGTTTTTTTTTTCTCGAGGCTTCCACGTCGATCTCACCTGAACGCGACTGGCGACAACTTGAGCCAGTCGCATTTCGAGAAGTCGTCCTTTTCCTCCTTTGTTTCAACTTACGGCGCGCCTTCCCTGCTTTTCGCTTGTGAACTCTTCTAGCAGGATGCGATGCCCTTTTCTGGGCGGAACAGCGAACCTTTCTCAACTCGTCTGTCGGAGCCCAGAGATTCTTTCCTCGCTTCCCCTTTCCTTCGCTCTCCCTCCTACCGTCAGGTTTCACTCTCTCGTTTCTCTTGGTCGTCTCTGCGGGAAGAAAGGCTACTCGCGGCGTCGCTGTTTCGGGTGGCATTCGTCGAGTTTCCGGATTTCTCGCTGATCTTCGAGTCCGGGTCGTCAGCAGAAGCCGCGACGACGCCGTTCGAACTCGCGTCTTTTTTCTCTTCAGACAGCTGAGGCGTTCCTGCCGTCGGCGGACGAACGGCTACATGCACGGTCTCTGTCTCGGGAGGAAGACGCTGCTCGACGGAAGTTCCTCGCAACGCGCCCGCGCTCTGCCGCTCGCGAAGCTTCTCAGTCAAGACTCCCGGTTTAAAGAGACGAAACCCAAGTTTGTCGTCGAAGCCGTGGATTTCTTTGACGTCCAGCTTCAGCAAGAAGTCGACCAACGCGACAGTCAGAACCTGAGCAACGAGAGAAAACGTTCGAGGAAGACAGCGCCTGTCGCGCAAGCTAGACAGAGACACGAGGCCTCAGAGGTGCACTGGTGCAGCGCCCTGCTCGGCTGGACGTACACATGACATGGTCAGCGCCCTGCGGTGGAGGCCGCGAAACCGCTTTCCTCTCTTCTTGGCTTACGCGTCTCCCAATCGAGTCCCCACCGCGACCATCAGAGAACGCTGCTTCCTCGTCTCCGCAAAACTCCTTGCATGCAGAAGACAAGAAACTCTGTCGAAGTCTGGCCCATGCTCGAACTCGGCACATGTCTCCTAGACACCCACAGAAACGAGGTCTCTTCCCTCAAAACTCCTACACAGCTGCATGCCTGCACGCCTATGCATATACCTCGTTCACGTCGCATCTGTGACTGCTCTTCAGATGCAGAAGCAGGAGACTGCACCTGCGTTCTGGAGACTGGAGCATGCGGCGCTTTCCAAGAGTTTGGGTCCTTACTTGTCCGGGGACAGCGACAGGGAATCCTGGAGGATAGGGAATGACGAAGGTCGTTGCGACGAGTTGCTTCCCTTTCAGAATCGCTTCTTTCGCGCTTCTCAGCGACAAGTATCTGACGTTGTTTTCGTCGTAGGCGAGATAGAAGGCTGCTCGCAAATCGCCATCCTTCACCAGCGACGCGAGTGCGTCTTCGCCGTCCACACTCGCCTCTCTCTTCCCGTCTCCTTTTTTGTCTCCTCCTTTGGCGTTTGCGGCCGCGCCCGTCGGCTCTTCCGCTGCGGCGTTCTCTCGAGCGGCTTCGCAGACGCGCGCCGGCTTCGCGAACACAGGGTGGAAGGCGGAGAAGTGCGGCAGATCCGGACATTCCTCGACGAGTCCATGCACTGCGTCGTTCACTTCCTCCAGCTCTCGCGTCGAACTCAAGAGACGATGCATCTCCAGTTCCTGCGCGCAGCTCCGAATGCACGCCTTGAGGAATACGCAGGACGACCGCGTTGTGCCGATGTTCGTCATGAACAGCACCGAGTTGCGCGAAGTTTTGTTGATCTGAACGCCGTACTTGTCCATCAGCCACTTCACTTTGAACGTTTCGCCGTCCAGCCCCGACAACCTACGCAAAACGAGGAAACGAAGAGCGGACGCAGTCGCAGGGAGACAAGGGCGTCCCGGCGAGAAAAACAGAAAGATGAAACAAGGGAGAGAAAGTGAAGACGCGGTAATGGAAAAAAGACGTCTGTATCACCCATGCGTGGAGGGAGAGAGAGAGGCGTCGAGAGGGAAGGCAGAGAAAACGAGAAAAGAACGTACCCTGTGAAGAGCGTGATTCTTGTCGGATCGAGCACAAATTCGTCGTCGGAAAGCCATACTTGCTCCAGAGTTTGGAGGGTCAATTCGCACTGCAGAGCCTCTTCTCCGAGGAACTCTCGACTGTGTTTCCTCATTGCAGAAGGAATCATGTCGCGCGGCGAGAGAACCTGATGAGACAAAACAGTCAACATTTTGTCGGAACTTTAGACTCCTCTCTCTCTTCGCCTTCGCCGACCCCCAGCCTCGCGTTTACTCGAGGTGTCTCGAAATTCACAAGAGACAAGGAACTTCGTCGAAGTTCGACGAAATTCGAGAACTCCCCAGAAGGCAGAGAGAGACCTCCCTCTTGGAGGAAGAGAGAGAGAAAAGGTGGACGAGTGTGCCGCGTTTCTCCCCTCTCGAGTGGAACCAAGTCCCTGTTTTTCACCAAGATATCTTTACGCTTTCCATTCGCACTTCCAGCATCTGGCCACAAAGCGCCTTCCACCCTTGCGTTCATCTACACGCGCTTCAGATGCTCACAGAGAAAACGCGATCTTCACAGTCACATGCCTTCGCATGAAGACATCTTTTGAAACGCAGCGTTCTCACATGAGAAGGAGGACGCAGCACCCATCCTCCCTTCACGAATGGGCACCTACATAAACAACGTCATGCATTACTATCTCTCTATATCTATATGCATACATGCGTTTCTAAATGCAGATTCGTACAGACGAGTTTATTTGCTCCTCATGAATACAAATATAATTTCGAGCGCAGTGACACGAATACAATATGACCATATGAATAGCTTCCAGCAACTGTTTGTGAACGTCGTGTAGACACTTTACGTTTTTAAGATTTGTTTAAATCCGTTAAAAATGCAAGGCAATATAGGCAAGAGAATGCGAAGTCGACGCCTGCTGTGGCCGTTCGTTCACGCGTCTATCAACGTTGAGAGAATTAACGCGTCGAGGTACACGGAAGACCTGCGTTTTTCGTTCTCAAGCCTGACCGGCATGGAACGCGTTTGCCGTCCGTGGACTTTGGAGACAGTCGAGTCCGACGCTCAACGCTCTCATTGCAGTGCGTGTACAGTGCGCTCTCTGGAGCTCGCGGCGAGGGCCATCCTTCACCGGAGACAAAAGGCTCTTCAATCATTCGCTTTCGCGTTTTCGTTTCGCCTTCGCGTTTTCATTTCGCCTTCGCGTTTTCGTTTCGCCTTTGCGTTTTCGTTTCGCCTTTGCGTTTTCGCCTTCGCGTTTTCGTTTCGCCTTTGCGTTTTTTCTCGCCTCACTGTGAAGTACTTTCGGACGAGGAGATCCCGAGTCAGAAGTCTGCGGATGAAGAAGGCAGCTTCGATTTGTCTCTCGACTAGACCGTATCCCTCGAGCTCCATCTGCGACCGACCGACGTCGAGGGTCGCGAGAATTTGGTAGTTCGGAGAAGTCGACATGTGCGTGTAGTACGCCTCCTTGAACGCTGTGTGGACATGAGACTCGAACAAGTCGTCGTTCACGAGAATCATGCTTCCTTGCCGAAGCGCCGTCAAGGACTTGTGAATCGAATGGGTGGCGTACACCCGGACGCGCATGCGCCGCGGATCAGGCACCAGTCGCGTCTTCGCGAGCGTCTCCGCGTCGACCGCACGCAAGTCGTCGGTTCCCAGCGTCTCCACGAGGTCTTCGAACAACTGGTGATAGCGACCCTCCATCAGCTGCGCAGGAAGCGCGCGAAAAAGAGACAGACGGATCCGCGCGAGAACAGAGCCAAGGAGACAAGGAAAGAAGACACGGAGAAGTAACGACTGCGAACGCGGAAGCGTCGGAGGGAGGCCGAGACGCAAAGCAACTTTATGCGAGGTCGCAACATCTGCAAGGTTGCTGGCACCATTGAAACGCAAGTCGAAGGCATGTAAAACGCACACAGCACACTCTCCAGAAGGAAAGATAAAGTGTACCGCAAAGAATCGTTTTCGTGTGACCTCAGATACGAAGTACCCTCCAAGTAGCCAAGAAGGAAAGGGGGAGGAGAGAGAAAACGCGAAGGGGGAGAGGCAAAGAGGAGAGGAAACGCGTCAGAAACCGACTCAAGGAGAAAGAGAGAGCGACAGACGAGCATGTGAGTGAGTTCTCGGGTTTCGGCGGCGGTCGGCTGCGACCGAGGCGAGTCGTCGCAGGGCCTGTTTTTTTTCGAGTCCACGGCTCTTACGTCTCTGCGAATCTCGTTTGCAGCATGCATCGCTGTGCGCGTTTTGAGGATGGGATGGAACATGGCGTAGGAAAACCAAGCTTCGTCGAAGAGGAATACGAGGTGTGGCGCGATGGCGAGACATTCCTCGATGACGCGTCTGACGTTGTAGACGATCCCGTCGAAGGTGCAGTTCGTCAACACCAAGAGCTTCACTTCTTCGAGGCGGCCCACTGCCCGGTACGCGAGCAGCGTTCGCTTGATCGAGTCCAGTGGCACTCCGCCGTACATGGAGAAGCGGTGAAGCGGATACGCGTCCAGGTAGCACGGGGAACTTCCGGCGAGGACGAAGCCGTAGTGGTGCGACTTGTGACAGTCGCGGTCCACCAGAACGACGTCCTCGGGGCGGAGCACTGCCTGTTCAGGATCCGCGCAGCGGCAAGGATCGAACGCGAGACCGGCGCGTTGGTGCAGCGAAAGCAGGCGGTTTGGTGCAGTGAGAGCAGGCGGTTTGGTGCAGTGAGAGCAGGCGGTTTGGTGCAGTGAGAGCAGGCAGTTTGGTGCAGTGAGAGCAGGCGGTTTGGTGCAGTGAGAGCAGGCGGAGAATGGAGGAAGAAAGGAACGAAAGAGAGCGAGAGCGCGACAGGAGGCGCAGGAACGCCGGAGAACGGCGGGCAGAGAGAAGTCTCGCGGACTCCCGAAGACACACGAGACGGTGTGGCTGTCTGTGTTGCTCTGTTTGTCTGCCTTTGAGATCGAAATCCAGGAAGCCCGTTTCCTCGCTTCCTTGGTATGTCTGTGTGTCTGTGTGGGGAGAGGGGGGAGGGGGACTTCATGCGCTGCTCACCTGCAGGACGATTTTGTTCGAGGTCGATGTGCCATTGGTGACGAAGAACGCGTAGCTGGCATCGTAGGCTCTGGCGGCGAGGTTCTGCGCGTCGAGCAGCGACCCATGGGGGTCGAGCAGCGAGTCGAGGCCTCCACAGGTCGCGCTGCTTTCAGCCTTGAACAGATTGACTCCGTAGAAGTCGATCAAGCCTTGAATCCACTTGCTGCGCCGAACCGAGTTTCCGCGCGAGATCGCGAGGGCGTGGAAGACGCCGATTGGGCGTTCGGCGTAGCGCCGGAGCGCCTCGAAGAAGGGACAACGCATTTTGCTGCGGACGCCCGCGAGAATCGCCTCGTGCAGGTCGGAATGATCGTCGTTGGGGAAAAACGCGCGCTTCACCAGGTGCGTCACGGGCTCGAGACTCGCCAGGCCCATCGCAGTGCAGACACAGAAGATGTCGACGTTGCCTCTGCACCGCGAGACGCTCCGAACGAAGGTGGAGAGCACAGGAGCGCCTGCGCGCATCTGCGCCACCGGCGCGTCCACGAACATCTCCACACCTCTCACGAACGCCTCGAAGCCGACCAGCGCATGCGACGAAGTATGTGAGTGGTCGACGGGTACATTGTCTTGAACGACGACTGCGAGGATGTCCGGATTCACGATCGCCGCCAGCAGCGCGCGACGCATGCTGTCCACCTCCACGATTCGATACACCAGGGATGAGTCTTGCGACTGCTCCTTCGAAGCGATTCTCCGCAACTCCGCCGCCAAGTTCACTCGGTGATCGCTGTTCCGGAACGTGTACGGCGGAACCGCCACCAGAACGTAGAAACAGTGCTGGCGTCCTTGCATGCTCCCTGGAACATCGACATCCAGGCAACGCGTCGCGGACAATCAGCGCCGGGCGGCATATCGAAAAACGGACTCCGCAGCACCACGGGAAAGCCGCCGAGTCGCACCTGCCGGTCTTCCTCGTCGGATCTGCCGACGCGATCCAGCGTCCGGCGGAAAATGGACAGAACGCGCGCCAGAACGGAGCTCGGCGAACGCCGACGCACAGACGGGAGATCGGACGCAAGTCTGTGTGTACATATACGGCGACTTCCACGTTGAGACACAAATGAACAGAAAAACGATCCAGTGCACGGTCCATGCCGATTACCGGCAAAGTGGACGGGGGAAGAGAAAACACACATGCGTTTCGACATCCAGAAAAAGGCTTCGGCTCTCCCTTGGTAAAGACACCCATTCGCATATATATATATATATACATATATATATATACATATATATATATATACATATACATATATATATATATATACATATATCTACATGTATACATGTATGTATATGGATAGAAGTATAGGTGTAGAGATGTGGAAAAATGGTGCATACGTGGTATACGTCTGTATGTGTTGTATATGCATATACACGGTACATGTCTGTCTGTCTGTTTGTATCTGTATACAGGGATGGTCGCAACGTATGTGCCTAGATGTACAAAGAGATATGCGGTATATCGTGGAAATCGAAATATACATATACACACGCACATATACACACATTCATACAGATGTATACAAACGAATCGACAATATACACACACATATATGTATATATATATATATGTAGAACATTTTTATATATGTGTGTGCAACTATGTGGGTGGACGGAATGGAGATCGCAAGGTGGATGCCGACGTACGTAGATGTCGAATGTCGAAGAAGACGCGCAGACGCATCAGACGTCGTCGCGAGAGTGGTGTTCAGAGTGTATGCTTTTCAGAGAGAAGAGGCATGTTTCGCTTGATTTTTTCTTTTTTCTGGCCCCCGCAATTCACTTGTTTTACCTGTGACCGAGGACATGGAGGCAGTGACGCTGGAGATGACGGCTCCGGCAGAGTCCATTTTATTGTCTTTCACGAGTGCGCGGACTTCCTGTACTTTGTGCATGCCTTCGACGCCCCAGAACCACTCGATCTGCGTCGTAGAGAAGAGAAAACGCGAAGACTGGAGATCGTGAAACTGTCTGTCTTGCCCTTCCTTTCGCCTTCTGCCCCCCATCCGTTCCTCCGTTTTGGAGTTCCCCATGCCTCCATTTCGGAGACTTTACACTGCGCCCTCCGTTTCTGTCTCTTCTTCTGCACCTCTCGCCTGCGCCTGCGTCGTTCTTCTCCGCGTTTTCTCGTCTCTGTTTCCGATCGCTGCTGATTCACACACTCACTTGTTCGAGACAGTTGAGGCCTGCCTCGATTTTGTCTCGTCTCCACATCGCAACGTGAGCCGAGAGAGCTTGCCACAGTTCCTCGCGCAGCATCGCGATGTAGGTTGTCTCTGAACTGACGAGGTCCTCGTCACCCTGAGTGACCGTCTCGGCTTTAGTCAGCCACCCGTGAGTCTGCTCTCTGTCTCCGGAGAACTCCTCTTCCGTCGCGACAGAGAGAGCAGCCGTCATCTCCGCGAGCCGTCCTCCTTCGCGACTCTTCCTCCCCACCCAGGGCGGCCGTCCGGATGCACCAGTGCTTCCGAAACCGTCTTCTCTCTGTCCCCAGCGTCCGCTGAGTCCGCTAAAGTCCTCTCGAGCGTCGAACGAAGACGGGGACAGCCTTGGTGTCCCCAAAGATCCACGACCTCGACTTCGCTCTCTCTTCTCTCCCCCGTCTCCGCCGTCTCTTCTGTCTCCTTCGCCGGGGAAGACCCGCGCCGGATTGCGCGAGTGACCACGGAGCGCAGCTTCGAGGTCGAAGTCCTGAGGCGCTTCGGAGTCTCCAGAGAGTGAACGCTCTCCGGGCAGAGCAGGGAGAAAGAAGCCGGAAGTCGACATCGAACGCGAACTGCTAGGAGCGAGAAGAATGCTGTCGCGCGATCCAAACTGACGCAGACGACGCGCGGCGCCGTACCGGAGAGTCCCCCGCCTCTCCAACATGCTGCAGAAAAAAAACGCGCACCACGGAACGACTCGAGACCAATACGGAAGAGTCGAAACGTCGCCATTTGCGAAGAAAACGACGCGCGCAAATGTTCTGGTTGACTTGGTCCACGCAGATACGCGCGGGTCCCTCCCCTGCCTCGCGTCCGCTGACACACAAGCGACGAAAAGCACACACCCTGATCTCCATCTAGACGCATCCCTTTCCACCTCGGCCTCTCTGGGCATCGACGGCCGTCCAGAGGTCTCCATCTCTGTCTAAATCTACCTATGTTGATCTAGGCCGTTCGTCCTCTTTTTTTCGGTGTATGTCGACCTGCCAGGACAAGTCTACGGATCTAGATCTATCCCCCTACATGTCGACAGAGCTGTGCGTCGACCAGTCTGTGCATGCATGCGTGAGTTCCTCGAGTTGTGGCGATGGCAGAAGGGAAGCCACGAAACACAAAAAGACGAACGCATGCAGGTGGAGCGAGCTGCAGGTGCATGGAGGAAGAACCTACGAGGAAACCAGAGTATAGGCGCGTACAGATATACGCACGAATGCATGAGCAAACGAGTTTGGAGGAACATCTGCATGCGTTGCAGCTTCCGAAGAAGAGAGCAAGAAGAGAGAAGCGAGGGAGAGAGAGAAGAAAGGACTCTGGAAGCAGCATAAGCCGAGGAAGCGCATGTGTGTGAGCGCCACGGATCAGAGGGGCGAAAAGAAGAAAAGAGAAAGTCGAGAGACGGTGGGAAGAGACGAGGAAGGGAGACACCACTGCGCGAGGAAGCAAGAAAAAAATATCGACACACAGGCTGTGACAGCGGTGACAAGCAAGGAATGGCGAAACGAGAATCTGCTCACCGCGGTGCCCGAGTTTCTCAGTTTATTTTGAACAGAGTTGCCACGATAAGTGGAACGAACGCAAGTAGCTTTGAGTCTGTGTGGACGCGGTCATGGAGAGGAAGGAAAACGGCGATCTGCGTCCTCACAGAAGACCTCACTACCTCCTGATATCCCTCTAGGCACTGAAACGCACTTCGTCAGACGCATCTCGCGAAGTTTTGTCGCGAAAGAAAAGAGAAGCGTGCAAGAGTTTCGAGGAGCTCCAGTGAGTGCAAGTAGAGACGTCGCGAAAAGACAAATGAAACCGTCCAGAAACGCGAGAGAAAAGAAGGGCAAACGCGAGCGAACGAGGAGCAATCGCCTCGAGAGAAAGGCGATGTTTCGTTTCCTCCGCGCGAAGTTCCAAGCAACTCGACGCAAGACGGTACACTGGCCCTAGGAGCAGTAAGCAAGTTTCGAGGAAATCCCGTCGTACCGCGAAGGACAACGACACAGGCTTCGCAAGGCTCGGAAGCGCGAACGAAATAATAAAAAGAGTTTCGAGAAAGAGAGTGGACAGTCACGCCGCAGCAGGCTTTCGACTAGCGCGAAGATGAAACTTGAGTCGTTTCAGAGAGCGACTGTCGTCCGCAGAACGTAAGAAAGAGCACACAAGTGTCGGAGGCGAACGAAAGACGAGAAAAACGATGGCGCCTTGCTGAAAATGTGGAGAAACCACGGAAAATCGCAGCATGCCTGGCGCCACTCACTCAGCTGGAACGTCGTTCCGCGCCGGCTGCGTTGTTGCGAAACGCCGCAGACAGACTGAGGAACGCCGGGACACCGAAAAGTACCAGCTGGTCCAGACAGAGAGACTGACATAAAGCCACAGACATCTCGAGGTTGACAAGAAACGCGCCGCCTCAAACGACGAAGGAAAGGAGTCTGTGGTGTGCCCGACCTCCGTCCGTCGTCACTGCAGCGAAGTCTTTCGTGCGCAGAGACTTCTCACAGAAAAACGGCTCCATTCAGGTCCAAAAGAAATACTTTTTGGAAGCCACACCACGCGCAAGAGACTTACCTTCCAGAATTAGAACTTGAAGAAGAAGGAGCACCTTTTTACAGGAAGCCTTGGCCGCGGCGGACCATGCACGACGCGAAGGGTGACCTGCAAGTGACCACAGATGGCACTGAGGAGACAAGCGCGTCACGAAAAGGAAGAATACGGATTTTGATGCGCCGTTTCAAGCGCCGCGAGAGAGCGCGCCAGAACCGCAGGAGTTCCTCCTTTCCATGAAAAGACTTAAAAAGACCTTCGGACAGCGAAAAAGTGCCAGTTCTTCCTCAAAGTCTCGCGAGTCCTCGACTCACCTGCGGCGCTGGGCGAGAATCCGGTGAGCTGAGGCTGAGTTGCAGCGTGCTCTTTTGAGCAGAGTCGGTCAACTTTCTCGCAAACAAATCCGAAGAAAGTCGAGTCCTGTCAATTTCTCGTTTCCTCGTTCTCTTCGAAGCGTTTGCACCCGCCAAAAGCACGAACGTGACACCTCCAAAGAAAAAAGCGTCCGGAAGCGCCTCTCCCGCGGCCCGGGAAACAGACTTTCCTTTCGCGGGGAGTGTGCCTTTTTTCAGAGCGAGACCGCAGAAAGTCCTGCTTCCTTCTTTGTTAAACGCGAGCGAGACGGACGAACGATCTCCGTGGACCACACGCTCTAAACTGCGAGAGTTGATCTTCGGGAACTCGTCTTTTCTCGCCGCTCTTTGTGACGACCCTCCAAAGGGAACGAACGCGCCCGCCGAGAATGTGCTCGACCGCCTTCGCGTGGTCGAGACGCGCGTCTGCGACGAGAAAACTTCCAGTTTCACTCTCTTTCATGCCTCGACTCGAGCGCGTTTGTCGAAAGAATCGAAAGCTGTGATCTCTCCGTGTTTTCATCGACGCGGGACTTGAAAGGAACAGGACATGTTCGACGGCGAGAAAGTGACAGAAACGACGCCTCTCTTGCATCAGCAGCTGTGCAAGTCTTTCAGGAGGGAGCTCTCGCCGCAGAGGAAAACATTTCTCTCTTCATGCGGGCCAGCAGGTCTTGTGACTCTGAGAGGACTGATCAGCTGTCACCTGCTCGACTTTTGGCGGAGACTTCTCGTCTCCAAGTGAAGGGATGCATACACACACATTTCACTTTCTTTCCACGTTCAGTTTCACACTAAATCGTGCCTCTGGCTCACTCACAGATATGTCCAGAAAGAAGGATACATCAACAATTATTTGTGTGTAGATATATGCTGACAGATGGAATTAGTAGTAAAGACAAAGGTAGGTAGATCTCGAGAGACAGATATAGACAGACAGATAAATAGTCAGATATTTATAGAGAGACAGACAAATAGAGAGATATAGATAGACAGATGGATGAGGACATAGATAGGTAACGACAGACAGAGAGAGAGAGACATAGATAGGTAGGAAGAGATAGATATAGATGGAAAGATATACAGAGATAGACTGGTATAGGTATAGATAGATAGCAGATGGAAGTAGAAAAACAGAAACAGATAGAGAGAAATAGAAAGAAACAGACAGATATAGATAGACAAATGAATAGATAGATATGGATAGTCAGAAGTAGATAGATGGGTATATACAGAGAAATAAATATAGATAGATAGATTTACATATGTATACATATATATATATATATATATATATATTGTGGTGGAAAAGACTTGGAGGAAAGGAAGAGATTTTTTCGATGGGCATTTGAAAAGGTGGAAATAGTCACGAAGTGGGCGACTCGCATGAATTCAAGTGGAGACGACGGACAACGTAGAATTCACGATTACGACATTCACCGGTAATCTACAGCCTTCCAAGATCGCTTTATCGCAATTCAGGTCTACTTTCCTAGCCTCTGTGAAGCACAGATGACTTGGCCTTCGGTTTTGGAGATCATGCAGCGAACAAGAATTTGAGGATCTCTCACATCCCTTCCTGCTGTTGGTGTGACACGGCTTTCCACGAAATACTTTGGTCGATGTATCTTTATCCGCGAGCGTTAACCTGTACGGACGCCTTTTTGGCCTATCTGTATGGACGACGCTGGATTTGCCAATGATCTCTTCACACCGGAGACATACTCAGGTCTACCGATCTTTAAGTTGACGATTATAAGTTTGACAGTCGTTCACACTTCAGTGTGTTAGTCTTAAGGAAGACTCAGGGCCATTATTGCTTCTGTCTGTCTGAAGTTGAGAGTGTCAATCCATCTACTGGGATAGAAATTGCAGACCAGCCACTGTCGTTGCAAGAAGTTCTTTGAGACGGCGAAGCAAGGAAACCTGGAGATCCTGGGATGCCATCGAGTTAACCTCTCGGAGGAGCGTGCTCAGAGAAAGAGAACTGAAAAGCTGCAGAAATGACGCGTCTGCGCATGTACGCGAGGGACAGCCTTACGTCTCCACACAGGGTCTCCGCTTACAGCGAAACCTTTTTATCTAAATATAGAAGGTCTGTATATATATTTATATATATATATATGTACATGTAACGTTTATTGCACATACGAACGCAGGTAACTGGATAGTTGGTTCTGTAGGTTTGGCGGCAGTGGTTCTTTGGATAACACTGTACCTCGTTCTTTATTTGTGGCAGCTTCTTTCCTCCAATCTCTAATGGTGGTTCGGAAGAGTCACTCAAGAAAGATGTGACCCTGTTTATCATTTCGAACGGTCGCTCACGGGGGCCAACGCCAGCAGAATCAGTTACGATTTCTGTACATTCACACGTACACATAGGTCTGTACTTATCTACTATATCCATAAATATATATACATATATACACATTTATATCTATATATATCTAAATCTATCTATGTATCTCTATGCATCTTTATATATATATATATATGTAAATATATGCGTCTATATCTGTCTAGTACATATCTATTTATACGTGTATGTGGTAACACATAAATGCGTGCGTTTGTTGAAGGGATTTGTATTTCCATGTCTTTGCCGACTTTTAGGGGGGCATTCTTTAGGAGAGACGGTGACGAGCAGCGATGGCCCTGTTTCGATTAGAACGAAAGCTGAAGAAACGCAGGAGCTCCCGCGTCGAGAGTGTTGGGTGCCCTGAGACTTGCCTCGGAGTTTTGGAAGGAAAGACAATTCAAGACCTGGAAGCCTCCAGGAAAAGCGGTCCCCACAGCCAGAAAAGAGGCACACAGGTTAAAGAGAACGGGTCGGCAGAGACACAGATATAATTTCAGGAGACAGGAAGAGGAAGACCTAAGCATGCAGATCGCCAGGTAGACATGAAGAGGAAGACCTAAGCCTACAGATCGCCAGGTAGACATGAAGTGGAAGACCTAAGCCTACAGAAATCGAGGCAGATATGGAGAGGACGACACAGATATGAAGACGAATGCGTAAATGGATACAGGAATAGACAGCTAGATGCATGTCGATGGTTCGGCGTCCATAGGTAGAGACTGTAGAAGAGAGAGCCACTCAGCTTGAAAAAGACCTGTCCGTAAACGAGGAGACAGCACACCTTGTCTCCAGTTGATGCGGTTTACGTCAAACTCCTGCTTTAAGTTTCCCTATATCCTCGTGTATTCTCGCGAGGCATCTGTGGAAGAAGATGAAACAAGTATTTCTCTATCGAAAAACAAAGGTGGAGCACGAACTTTCGCTGGGTCTGCGTCGGAGCCAGGCGTGTCTTCGGTCTTGCCTTCTGTTCACTTGTCTCTGCTTTCTTTATCTGCATTCGTCTTTTCCTCTCCACTCAAAAGGACTTGTCTCCTTTCAGCGGAAGTTTGAACGGGCGAGTCTGCGGATCGAATCGTCCTCAAAAACGTCTCCACCTGTTCATCGGGACGACGAAAAAAACGCGGCCATTTACGCCTGTCACAACTGCAGCGTTGCAACGCTGGAGCTCATTCCTTTCTCTGCAAGAATCCTCTCAAATGCGTTGCGGCTGAGTCGCAATCAACCTTTCTTTTCGTCAAGAAGCGTCACTTTGTTTTCATCGTTGTCAGAAGTACAGGTGCCGGCTCGAGGGGGGAGTCTGTAGGCGGTCGCGGCGTTCGACTGCGCGCCGCTGTCTGCATGCACATCGAGAAACTCGCGGTTGAACCTTCGGTGGAAATCTCTCGGAAATCCCAAGAACGCAGGAGTCCTTAAACACACGAGAGCATCCTCAGTTTCTCAGTTGCTCGTCTTTACGGCTCTCCTCGCTTTTTACTCAGAACGAACGCGGTCGGAAAGAACGCGACTGGCCGAGCAGGGGGGAGACAGAGGAAGATCGGAAGACACCGAGTGTGTTGATGATGTATTTCATGGAAGGCGAGGAGACACAGAAACGAGCAACGAGCAACTCAGGAAGAAAGAACATACTTTCTCTTCACTTTCACCTGCGTTCTCTCTGCTGGCGTCGCTCCGAGCAGACTTTTTTGCGCCTGTTTTTCCTTCTCTGTTTTCACCGTCTCCTCGAGGACCGGGTCTCGTGTCTCTCTGCAAATTAAAAAACGACAAGTCACCTTTTCCTCCGTTTCCTGCTCCCAATTTCCTTCTCCTCTCGCCCTAAGAAGAACAATTTCTCAGCGCACACAACGCACATCAATCAGCCTTTTCCGTCTCTCCACCGATCCTTTCTTCTCTCTTCTCTTCTCTCTTCCCTCCTTTCTTTCTTTCCTTGCCTTTGTCTCTGCACGAAGGGAAGCCAAAGTTCTTCGCAGTCTCTTCTTTCCTCTCCGCGAGATGGCGGACTCGTCCGGCGTTCCCTCCTCTCTGGAGGCGAGCTTGGACTGGGGTGTTGCAGGCGCGCAAGGCACGCCTTTTTCTTTGGAAGAAGAGCGTTCGTTCGCCTCGCCTGCTTCCCCAGAAGCTACCTGTTCTCCGTTTTCTCCGTCTCCCGGCGCCTCGTACTCTCTCCGCTGCGATCTCTTCCCTTGGTCTGAGCTCTCGACTGCATGCAGAGGCTGTGCAGCCCATTTGGCCGTCCTCGCCTCGCTGCGCGCGCGCTTCCCCGCCGCGCTTCTTCTGCCCTCTGCTGCTTCACCCGTTCTGCTGCTGAATTTCTCTTCTCTCCACTCACTCACGCTCTGCGCCGTCGGACGTCATCCTCGGCAAAGGGGATCAGCCGCGCGAGAGAGCCTCACAGACGATGGCGCGCCAGCCTGGCGCCGGTCCAGTGGTATCTTCGCGGAAGAGAGAAACAGAGGAGAACGAACGCGCGCCGAGGCGCAGCGCGGGAGACCTGTCGAGGTCCTCTACGGGTGGACAGGCGACGCAGAGGAGAGTCTACCGGCGGACACAGAGACAGAGGGAGAGGACAGACAAGGCGGAAGGAGAAAAGGAGTGCCAGTCAGAATTCACTGGGCTGTCGTCGACTTCGTCGTGGAAACCGTCCACCGAGTACGCTGAGCTTTGACGTTGTTAACCTTTCAGAAGATTCGTCAAGTGAAAACCGCTCGAAGTAGCAGTGCCGCTTCCCCAGGAGACGATCTCAGAAAGCAGAGTCGGCAGAAGTCCAGGCATCCCTCTCCACGATGGGGACTCGCGGAGTCGAGCTTCATTTGTTCTCTGAGTGACTCCTGCGGTAGCTGGGTGTTGCTCGCCTTTTCATCTGCTCTCTCTCGAGTTTCGCCTCAGCAGGTTCCGTACCCGTTTTTGCCTTCATTGATTCCTGTTTCCGACGCACCTGCGGGGGGAGGGCGTACCGAGGACGCGTTTTTTTCTCTTTTTTCGCCATTTTTCTTTTCCGGTCACGCGAGCAGTAAACCGCGCCGCTCCTTTTGCCAAGGGTTGCCAGAGACGGCCGCATGAAATCCCCAGACGCGTGTGGTGGTTGGTCGCTCTTCTCTTTCAGTGTCTTCTGTCCCCAGGGAATGTCCTCTGAGTCCGGCCCTTTTGATCTCTTGTTCACTTTCTTTCTTACCTTCTCCAGAGTCTTCCTCGCTTCTTTTCTCTCTCGCGGCCGCTGCCTCCGCCGGAGGTCTTGATGGAGGCGGCGCTGCTCGGGTGGCGACGACGAGAGCGAAGCCGCCGAGAAGACGAAGCTCGCAGAAAACTTGCAAGGTGCAGAGGGAAGAAGATCTTCCTGCACAGCGCAATGACCGACGTCCACGAATTTTCCTTCGACACCACCAAGCAGGTGCGACGGCGGAGAGGAAGAGCTTCTAAAGAGTTCCCGCGGAGAAAATGGAGGCGAAAATGGAGGCGAAAATAGAGGCGAAGATGGAGGGGAAAACAGTGCGGTCGTGCGGCGGGGAGTCTCGCTTCACGGGGAGTTTGACTGGTTCTGGTGTTTGAATCTTGACGAGGCGGCGGCTGCGTAGTGGTCGGTTGGCTGGGCTGTCTCGGCCGTCACTCCCTTTCGATGAAGATAATCAGGGACTTCTGGGGTCCTCGACGTAACGCTGTTTGGTTAGCTGTTGCGAGCTTTTCGCAGTCTCCGAAGAGTAGACTCTAACAAAAAGGAGAGCAGCCGTTGCACCTCAGCACGAGAGACTGGTGATACCAGCGTCGAGGTATTGGATACATATATATATATATATATATATATATATATATGGACATATATGCATATTTATGTATATATATGTATATATATGTATATATATGGATATATATGTATATATATATATATATATATATATATATGTATATATGTAACTCTGCTCGATGCACTGAGAAAAGTGCGTTTGAGGCGACGGTTGCTTCGTCGAATAGTGTCGGCGAATTTTTTGGAACATGAACCTTCGCAGAAGCGGTTTCTTCGGGAGTTCGCGTTCAGGCTTACCTTTTTCTTCTGTTTTTCCGGCAAGACTGACGCTCGGGTGCACTTTGCTTACTTGTATGAGAGGATGACGCGTCTTTGCTTCGAAAGAAGAGGGAGGTTTCAACTGAAGAAGACTCAAGGAAGCTCTGCCGCGTCCCGGAGACAGAGGGCTGTGCTTTCTTTCATCTCGTTCGTCTTCTCCTTTTTTTCGCTTCCTAGACAGGTTATCTTCTCCTCTTTCGTCGCGTTCACCGTCCTTCTTCGTGTCTGTTTCTCCACTTTTCCAGAGGTTCCAGACGACCCCACTGAAGCCCCTCACGCTCGCGTCTCTCGGACGCGTTTTCTGCGACAGTTCAGTCTTTGCTTCCATGTTCGACCGCCGCTACTACGTGCTGCAGCAAAGATGTCTCCTCCACCCTCTCCTGTCTCTCCACGGACGCAGTGCCTCGGAAGGAAGGGTACAGGCGCCCGGCTTCCAGTCCGATGCAGACACGAACGCGGCGGTCAAACGCGTGGTAAAGATTCAGCGAGAAGAAAGAAAATCAGAGAAAAAGCAAAGCAGACAGACGGGGAGAGGGGAGGAGACAGAGAAGAAGGCGGCCCTGCCCTGCACTTCCCAGTGCGGTGTCTATATACGGTTGCGGTCTCGCGTTTTCGTTTTCGCAGATGTTCACACGAGCGTCTTTCGCTTTAAGTCGGGAGTTTCGAGTCCTTTCTCTTCGTGTGGAAGTCGTATTGCATCAAAGAAAAGCTGTTCTTCTCGTGGCTCATGCTCTGACTTTTTTCTGTTTTTTATTGTCCACGTTTCTGTCGCTGTTTTGCTTGTCGCTTCTCCTCCGTTTCCTCCTTCTTTTTCCTCTTTCCCCATTTTCGCCTCTGTTTCTCCTTTTCCCCCACAGGTCTTCGAGGTAGACGGTGTGGCGCGGCGGGCGGGGCAGCGGCAGTTGCTCCTCGCGATCTTGGGGAGAGACGTCAACAAGGATCTCGCTCTTCAAGGCCTTTTCAGCGACATTCGCATAAAATTCGAGAAAGAGGTGAAAAGATAGAACAATCGAGAGCGAACATATGAGTAGAGCAACTCGACTTCAGGGACAGTGCGCGTTCAGGTGGGCATTGACTGAGGAAATGCGAGCGTCGGTGGCATTCAGGCGACGCGTCCAAGGCAGTCGCAGGTGGAGAAGTGACTGTGTTTTCCTTTTAAACTCGTCTGTTCTTTGTGCACCTTTCGTTCCTCCCGAGTTATGCGTTTTTCATGGGAGGCGTCCATCCTTTGTTCTCCCTTTTTCAGTTCCGACCTCGCCCAGGCTTCTTTCTCGAAGGCCATGTGGTGCTCGCGGACGGCTTCTTCACGAAGCATGACGACTGCTTCCACGTCATTGACCTGTCGCATCCTCCGCGGTGGCCTTCGTCGGATCGGCTTCTCTTCGGGCAGCGCTCGAGACGAGCTCCGTTAGGTTGCAAGCGGAGGCGCACGACGCCTTCGCCGACAGACTCTTTCACATCTTTCCTCGAGGAGGAGGAAGGTTTGATCGCTGGACAGCAGGCGAGCGCGATGTTTGGAGGGCTGCTGGCGTTGAGCGAGTTGACGGCTCTCGAAGAGTGGCGAGAAATCGAGGAAGAGCGAGAAGAAGATCAAGACGAAGAGGACCTGAGAGACGTCCTCGCGGTCCTCGAGCCGGAAGTCTCCGACGGTGCAGCGACAGCTGGCGGAGGGTCGGAGACGAATGAGAAGGAGAACAGATCAGGGGGCGAGGAGGGCAGGGGGAGGAGACCACAGGGGAAGAGAGACAGTGGAAAAATGGAGGTCAAAATTCAACAAGATCGAGATTCGCCAGACCCTATGGCGTGGATTATCGTCACAGAGTGCCACTTCAACGAACGAGAGGACATCGAACTCCTCGGCGAAATGCTCGCGAGTAAGAAGGACCAAAGGACAAGAAAGGACAGAAAGACAAGAGAAGAAAGGAAAGAGGAGACAGCGGAGAAAAAGAGCGAGGAGGCAGACAAGTAAAAGAAAATGGTGGCGAAGGGAAGGGACTAGGGGCTAGAAAAGAGAGCGGAAATGGTGAAGAGAGAAGAAAGAGACGTTTGTTCAGAGTCGTTGGGACCTATGTTCGACAGGGATGTTTGCTTTCCGGTTCCTTCGCTTGTGTTGGAGTGGAAAACAGACTCGAGGAAGATGCCTGCCCGTTGATCTGTTTGCATCTTTTTTTTCGTTCAACGCCAGCGCTGATCTTTGGGCCAGGACCATCTAATATCCTTCTTCCAGAGAAAATCGAGACACACACACACTGGGGTTCTTCCAACGCGTTTTCTTCTCTCGAGTATGGCAGAGAGAGGCGTAAAAAGATGTTTGCTATACATGCCTGGTTCCTCTGTGCGTTGTCTCAGAAGCGGTGAGAGCATGAACATCGCACTGAAACTCGGCTCTGGGAAGCGACAGATGTTCAAAAGAAGACCCAGTTGAACTCGTTTTTTTTGTCGCGGTGGCCTCTCACTTCTTGTGTTCAGCGTTCGAGAGTCAAGACGAATATCCATCGGGGTTCGTCTTCCTGGGCAGTTTCTCGTCCACCATCTCCGGAGGCGAAGATGTCTACAGCGCAGGTTTCAACGCTCTCTTCGATCTCCTCACGTCTCGCTTCCCCCTCTTTGTTTCTCGTAAGCCAGTTTTCAACTTCTCTTCTCTCTTCTCTCCTCTCTCCCCGCAAGAAAAAGTTCTTTTCTCTCTCCCGAATCTCTTCCTTTCCCTCGCAACATCGTCTCTCGTGTTCGACGGCGCCGCCTTTCTGAGGGCTGAACAGACCTTCCCTTCTGTTTCTCTGATTCCTCAAGATGCCACTTTGTGCCTCTCTGGGTCTCTTCTCGGGAGGAGGCAAGGGCAATCCGCAGCAACGCGACCGGCGTGTGAGATTCTCATCGCAGGCTTTGCTGTGAAAAAAAGGTACCGCGAGTTCGCTCGAGTGCTCGCGTTCTCGGATCTGGAAGAAGCAGATTTCTTCTGACCTTCCAAGGCGCCCTCTCAGCCTGTGGCCTCTCGTCATCGTTGTTTAGAGTCTAGGAATGCCACCCAAGGTTTTCCTTCCATCCTTTCTGGAAAAGTTGACTTTCCAGAAACTCGATGCCCCTGTGCTTCGTCACCCCAGTAGCCGAGTCGAGAGCGACGGGTCGCCCCACCAGCTTGCATGCAGCTGAGCATTTGCATCCATAGAGAAAGAACCGAATTCGCATTCGCAGCTCTTGGCTTCCACGTCGATTCCTCTGCTCTTCGCGTCCGTTGCACAGGCTGTCACTTCGTCTTCGTTCCTGGACCAGACGACCCTTCCTTCGCCAGAGGTGAGAGTTGCTGCTCTTCGTCACTTCTTTCCTGTCGCGAACTGACGTCCGCAGAAACGCCCGCACAGACTTGCCAACCTCTCGGGTGCCCATCGCGCGGCCCGTCGCTTCTGTTTGCTCTTCCAAGCTTCAATTCTCTCACCACACACAGTTAGACCCTTTCATACATATACACGCATGTACATGCATACATATACATACATATACACACATATACCTACATATACATACATATACATACATATACATATACATACGCATGCATTGGCATCTACGTATTTATATATGCATATATACATATGTGGGTGTGTGGATGCATGCCAGCTGTTTATGCTGATATGTTGGTATGCTCGAGGCTGAGTGCATATTTGCTTGTTATTGAAGGGTTGTTTGTGTGCCGGTGTGTGGAGAATTCAAATTTTCGTCGTCGGCGTTTCTTTTCAGAGAGCCTGCCGCGGCTGCCTCTGACGCCTCCGTTCACTTCCGACTTTCAGCAACGAATTGAGAAGGCTGTTCCTGCGAGCAAGGGAAAAATTTTCTTCACCACCAGTCCGTGCAGGTAAATGCTGGTTTTGCAATCTTGCCTTGATGAGCATACACTTGCTCTCATTTATGTATGGTCAAACCCAGGCACTCCCAGTCGCGTCCAGGACGTGGATATATGTAAATATGTGCATACATCTTTGGAATACTGGTGTGCTTTTCATGATCAACTTCGTTGTCTCTATCGCATGAGTGAAGAAGCCACAGTGAACAGAGGCCTATAAGTGCTAGAATGCCTCCGTCCATTCGATTTGATCTGTACAAGTCTGGATCACAGATCATTGGTATACGGAGGCATGTGGACCTAAGGATAAGTGTATGTGCGCAGGCCGCTGATATGAGAGACGCTTATATATATATATATATATATATATGGAACGAACGATAAGTGCAGACATGGAAGGTGCTGATATACGGATACACTTATAGTTGTCTGTGGATGTAGAGAAAGAGGATTTGTTCCGTCTTTCTCGAGTGGAGAGGAAGGCGGTTGTGCCGTGAAGTGAGAGAGTTGCGTTCAGTTCTGCGTTTTCCGGTTTTCTCTTTTGAGCCTGCAAATTTGCTCAGTGAAGGGTGGAATGTGAAAGCCGACTTCTTTTCTGAGTGGTTCCGACAGGCTTCGTCACTTCACTTCCTCCATGGTTTTCTTTCGTCACGACGTTTTCAAGGCTCTTTCTCGAGATGCGCTCCTGACGGGCGGCCGGAACAAAGAGACAGAGGGACAGACTTCTGTTGATGCCGATATCGTTGACCTGGTACGTTCTCTTCCAACTCGTTCGCTTCCTTTTCTGTGCTAACGTCTCGTTTCAGGTCTCGCAGTTTCGGGTTGCTCCTGTGTGCATCGCAGGAGCCCATCGGGAGTCTCTAGTTACCCTGGAAACCGAACGATCGCCAGTGACTTCTCGCTTGCCCTTTACACGTGCTTCTCTCGCTTTCGAAGGCATGCGCTTCGTCACAGTGGGATGCGGGAACTCTGTTCTGTGTTTTCGCGTCTTCGGTGCATCGAGTTCTCTCTTTGTCAATTCTGCTTCGGGCACTCCACTTTTCGAGTTCACGTGCGAAAGTCTAGCTCTAGAGTTACGCGCTGTCCAGGGGACTGCGCAACTTTGAGGAAATGCAAAGGTACACTGTGGCAGATCTCGGAGCCTTTTACCTCGTGCATCGCCGCTTTGTCGAAGCAGCGTGGATCATCATCCACGGCCCATCTGTCTCCAAGTCATACGACGATCGTAACACACCGGGAACCACAGGCTTGTTCTGTGCTGAAACTACTTTTTCCGCTTTGCGTTCTTCAGCTGTACAACACGGTGGTGGGCCAGGCGCATTTGTGCCCCATCACGGCTGACCACCGTCTCCTCAAACACAGAGACCAGAGTCTCGGCCTCTTCCCCATGCCTGACCTTGTAAGAGTACAGAACGGGCAAAAACCACTTTCACGCAAGAGGAAACATCCGGTTGGCTCCTGACAGGAAGAAACTTTTTTCGGAAAAAAAAGAATTGGATTCCATTTATGTGAACATGTACACATGCATACGCCAACATACACGTGCTTCCTTATTTATTCACACGCATTTATACTTGTTCATATGTATTTGTGCAGATGCATGCATGTGTGTATGTATATATGTATGTATATATGTTTGTATGTATGTATATGCGTGAGATGCCGGTAGAAGCTACATTCCAAGCTTTAGTGGGGAGAAGCGCGAGTTGGCACCACCAAGGAAAGCTGCTTGGAAACTGCCAGTGGAGTTCTCGGAAGTCATTCTGACTTTTGTACGGTTCAAGTGATCGGTTTTCTGTAGGTTTTCCTCTGCGACAAATCGGCTCCACCGGTGATCAAAAAAGATCCCAGAAATCCAGATGAGTTCATCTTCGCAAACGCAAGTACGCTATCAACAAACCGTTAAAGCTACTGCGATCAGTCGTTCGGGTTTGGTTGTCACTGGCGCGTATTGAGGAAGCCAGGGGTGAACGGGATAGTTAAGTGTGGAATCAAGCCGGGTGCTGAGGGAGGAAACGACACCTGGATCAAGGGGACAAAGAGTCTGCCATGTTCTCTTTGGCTTCGACAACACTCGGTCTACTGAGGAGAGGTGGCGTTCGACTTCGGTGTTGCTCTGTTTCTTCAGACGCGTCCTTCAGAAAAACAAAAAGTTTCTTCATCTACGAAATGGCAACACACCAGCTAACCAAGTATTTTGTACCCAGCAGTGGGGTGGCCAAGTAGATGGCTTTCGGGTTTCTCTGACACGCATCGGCGAAAACCAAAGTGGAGACGCAAGGAGCAAGAGCCTGACTGCAACTTTCCGTGACTGTCTATGATCTAGGAGAGGCTCCATATGGATCGAGGAAGACGTTTTGGCATGACCAGAAACGCGATTTTTTTCAACCCTCTTGTTCTTTGCCGAGTCGGTTGAACCTGCTTGGTGTGCATGAAACTGTCACTGGAAGGTGGTGACCCGACCCCTGTAACACTTCGGCCTTCAAGTGTTGTCAGGCACTTATCTCAGTACACCCAGGCTGGATGCTGTTGTGTGAGTACATCGTGTTCGCCGGAGTTGAACGGGTTTTGTCACCAACTGTAAAGAAACGCAGTAGCTCGAGACCCATTTGAACGGAAGCAAGAAAATGCATCTGATTTAGAAGAACGCTCTATCCTCATGCTAAGGGGACCTTTGGTATCGGTCAAGACGCACAGATGCAACTGTAGATCCCTATGGAGTGCAGGAGATCTGCAAGTGCTTCAGTTTCAGTCCTACCGGTGCTGAAACGCTAGTACTTTACCTTGGGTCGGATTGACTGCCAGTCACCCACAGATTTGTCATAACAAGACTCAGAAAGCTGAGAAAATGCCACAATAGAATCACATAGAGAATCCGTATGTTTTGGAATGGCTTCCTCGGAAGCGGAGATGCACTGGCTGCTCCGTTTGAAGCCTGAACGTTGAAGGGACAAATTGACGCCAAATACCTATCTTCTTGGTCTGCATCGTTACAGTCCTGTCTTGGTAGAGGGGTGAATTTGCCTTTTTCACTGGTGTCAGTTCAATGTCATTTCGTTGTCCGCTCAGACACGAACGACTACCAGGTACATCCATTCTCACGGAAGTGCAGCGCTCTTAGTACACAAATCTGACTGTAAAGTGTGTTCTGTGTACAAGCATTCGCTTTACTAGAGATGCCAGCTGGTTCCAAGCGTGGCGTTCGTAGTATTGATTACAGGAAGCAAACGTTCGGGGCCTTGCTTTGGACGATTTTTTGCTTGACACTTGAAAGCCGTCGAAGTTGGCTCCCAGTTCCTCAAGAAAAATTGCACCTTTCCTTGTTATTACAGATGACTCCATCTGGAACAAGCTCCGCTTGTGGCAAGGTCGAGCCGGTTACCGGGGTTCGCCTGGACAGACACCTGAGCTGCCATCAGATTTTGCCAAAGGATTTCCGAATGACGCAGCTGACTCACTACAGAATACGCACCAAAGAACTTTGCGGGAGATTCGCGAAGAAAAAACCAACAGGTCTGACGTGAAAACCTTCGTGTGACGTACGAAAGGAAAAAATGGGACGGACCAAAGCAACAAGGGAACGAGCAAAATGTGCAAGTGACTCCGACAGCTCTGAGTGTTCTGCTCCCGCAGCGGAATTCGTCAAAGGGAAAGCGGTCACAACGCGGAAAAAAGGACGACTCTCTGAGGGAGCAGTATACACAGTGGAGGAGGTGTTCCTTCCGTCAGTGTCACGCGAGTCGCTGTTAACGTAAGCGTCACCTGTGCGCTTTACGAATAGTCTCTGAGGAACTGTGTTGTCAAATGATCAGGTTGAATCCGTACAGCGAAATTGATATTCTCTACCGACAAATGGCGAGCAACTTGGAAAAGGTTGGACTGAACCTTGCGTTCGATTCCCTGGGAACGTCATGACTGGGTGACAGGCGATAGACAGAGCACACAGGGCAGGAATACCGAAGAAAGCAGCTGTAGACTTCGCTGAGGTGGAACATGTGGCGACGGTGGGCACTGACGATTGTTGGTCATCGACTAGACATACCGAAAACGACTTTCGTTCAGGCAGCCAGGGAGCGGCTGAGGTCGAAACGGGACAACGTCGCAATGCAGTTCACTGAGGCTGGTAAGAGATTGACCAGGAAAATTAGATGGCGTACTGTTTCACCGACGGATCATCCAACAGGCCAGCAAATGCGTGTCCTCAAGTCCAAGCTCAACAAACTGGCTCAACGTATCGCTGAAGCAGTGAGTGCGGAAGTCAGAAGGCGTTTGTGTCTACTCTGGTTCCACTTGTTCGCATCAGGAGGAGGAGAACCCGAAAGCCATTGCTCGTGTCTCAGCCGATATTGAAACAGAAGTCGAAGCAACCTTCCAACAAATGAGACACAAAAAGGAAAAGAAGTGTCCTCCAGGCGCAAGAGCTGCTAATACGGTTCGTATGGAGAAGCGGCCCAACGAAGTGCCGAAAGGCAAGCGCTACCGTTCCGTGCCAGTTGACCACATCGGGGACATCCGTGGGTCCGTGGCTTTCAAGTGACCGTTTTGCTGCCACCGGTGAATTACCGTAATCTAAGGCTTTGCTGCGCTTGTCCCTATTTGGACATGATTTAGCTGCGAACCGACGTTTTCGTGTTGTCTTGCAGATCATCCCAATCGGTTTTGGCAGTGAAGATGAGATCTCTGGTCATTCGCCGTTTGCGGCGACTGGACAAATCGAGGCTGTTGGTTGTTGGCAGCTATTCCTTTGGCTAAGAAAAGTCATGGCAGACTCTGGAGGCATACCAACATGAGTTCCACTCGATGTGTGCTACACTAGCCTCCTCCGTACTCTCGTGCACTTCATTTCACAGGGCTCCAACATACGCTAAATTCAAAGCTAAACATCCCCTTTCTCAGAAACACAATTCCCTTCTCGCTGTTAGTGTAGTCCTGAGTACCAGAAACCGTGTAATCTTGCGGCTGATGTGCGGAGGCATTCGCGTATACGATGACGCTTGGTATTTCATGAGCTTGCGTGACCGAACATGTGAAGGTCCAACGCATAACTGGACCAAACTCAGGGGCTCTCTCAAATAAACGTAGGGAAACGAAATTTGAACTTTCTATAAAACCTGGAGGGCCGGACACACTTGTCCGGTCATCGTGTAAGGAACTACTCGCGCGCTACTTGCGACAATTGGACTTGCATTCATCCTTATCCCTACATGGGAGACACATTTGCTGCGACATGAACGAGTCTCCATGACACTTATTCCATCAGAAAAATCCACCCTCCTTCACTGAGTGGAATCCCATAATATGGATCAAGTCAGACACGGACACGTCAGCACGTGATTGAGCACCGGATTTTGCGCGGCGCATTCCTGGAACGAGTGCGCTGCGATCTAGAAGAGAACCGGTTGCGGAACTTTCTCTTCCCTTATAATCTTCTCAGAAATTGAAGGCACCTTTTGAGCTATTCCGCGCGTTTTTTTTCGATCGACCTACGGACTGACGAAACTGAACTAGTCATGCCGCGTCCAGCGATGCTTGAGCCGCTGTAACCGTTCGTTTGACTCATCAAGACAGAGTTTTCTGGCGTAGCTTACCGATCCCCTTTTGTAACCGGTATTGGTACGAGATCATTTTGCAGAAATACAGGACTAGGCGTCATCTTGCGAGTCGGCCGCAACTGATACTCCACAACAGGTGCTTGCTAGTTGACGTCGGCTACCCGCCTGGCGTTTTCGCAGCTCTCGCTCCGTTGACAAGCTAACGTTCGCTACAGCCCCTCAACGACAACTGCGGTCTGTCGTCGCTGTTACTCGAAAACCAGCGTTTTCTGTATGTGCATTGATGAAAACGACTCTTTATCAAGGAACCTGACCCCAGTAACACTGTAGATTTCTGTGGCCGCTTCTGTTTCCAAGAAAGGAAGCAGCCCCAGCTGGTTCCGCATGTCTTGCACCCGGATCCGGGTGTGATGAGAGGAAGCCATTGTCTTGGCGGCGAGATAAACGCAGTGGAAAAGCTGGCACATCTCGCCTTACCGGACCCCTTTTCTCCTTGTTTTCTGACTCAGTTCCGTCCTTGGTTGTGAGAAAGCCTCATGAGACTTGCTGAATTCCCTGTACCGGTCGCTCGGACAAAACACAGAGGAAACCTGGTGCGATGCAGATGAGACTCGACGGTCGCACCCAGGACGGCCACGTCCTGCCTTTTTCTACTCGCCTTCACAGATCTACGAAAACCTCCCGCAGACATGCCTGACGGAAACTCTATTGTCGGCGGCATCGCCGTTTTGGCGGCGATACTCGCGACTGGTGAGAGGAGATTGATTCTTGAGGGAGGCGGGCTACTGTTGACCCTCGCATTTTCAATCTGACTCGGCTCGTTCACACACCACCGTGGTTTGTATTTCTTGGGCCTTCAGGCTCCGTCGCTGTTCCGCGGAAACTGGAGAGGATCCGCAAGCTGGAACCGCCTCTCGAAGATGCGGTATACGTTCTCTACCTTTGCTGTGGCTACGCCGGGTCGGCTTTCCTAGCTTGTGGATTGCTACCCCTGAACCAGGTCATCATGGACGACTACAGCATGCGGATAAGTTGTGCCTTCACTTGGTGGGGCGCTCTATCAGGTACGCGTATTCCCTACTGTGCTGGCTGTTTCGCCGCTGGCGTCGTGATCGGTCTGTGTCCACGCACATATCATTACCCAACTCTCTGACTCCGCCGTCTTGTTCTGTGGTGAAGGCGCACGGACGACCACTTGTGGAAATTCTTGTTCTCTGCGGTTCTTTCAGGGGCGCTCGTTGTCGCCGCAATCAATGCAGGCTTCGCCGCCATTTCCAGAGTCGGAATGGCTGTGCATGCTGCAATTTCTATGGGCACCGCCGTCGTCACGTCGTTCTTGTGGGGGGTCCTGGTGAACAACGACCGCCTTGCCCTCTTGTGGGTGGACATTTTCGCTGTTGTGTGCCTCATTGCTGGAAGCAGCATCTCGGCCTTCCCCAAAGAAATCGCTCGGTCCTGTGAATCCTGCTGCCTCAAAGGTCAGCAATTTTCTTGTCCAAACCTCACGCGTTAACACCTTGCTGGGCAATTGTACACCTTATCTGCAAATGTTGGCATTTCAGTTTTACACTGGATATTGTATAGCACTTTGTGCGCCTAACATTGCCATCATGAAGGACACAACCGAACTTGGCTCCGGTGAACAAACCTTGAAGATTTAAGCCAATTGCTTTCGTGGAATACTCTCAGAAAAAGATACATTTGTTTGACAGGCTCTGATGATCCGCTGGCACTTCACACCTTCCATTCGAAATCAAGAAGTATGGCTCATCGGTCTGTTTCCTGCAGGCACTCCACTAAAGTGTGCGGAACCTGAGGCAGTTCTCGTGGACACTCCGGAAGCGCGCCCGCTTATAGTCGAAGAAACGCAACTTCTAGAGAATCACAAAATCGGCCACGCCTGTGGCCTTCTCCTTTGCGTTGTGTCGGGAGTTTGTGGTGGCCTTTCTCTAGGCCCCATGTCCTTCGTCCCTCCAGAGGACAAAGGCATTGCTTTTCTTCCGAGTTTCGCGACGGGTAGGTCGCCACACGGCCTAAGTCTGGAGTATACGCGAGCTCGAAAGAAACTCCGGATAGCATTTCTGCGCGACTCCAGTTGACGGAAAGCGTGTTTTGTGCTAAATATGTTGTACAGGAATCATCATGGCAGCTGTACTTGCCCTTTCCATCCGCCTTTTCGTCGGCAAACAAAAACCTGCGTGGCACTTTAGACGTGCTTTCCCATTCGGCCTCCTTTCCGGATTTCTCTACATGATGGCAATCCTTGCTGTCATCATCGCCATCCCAAGTAAGTGTCACAGTCTCCACACATCGTCTCACGACTTTCACACATCTAGGACTGCCGTCTTCTCAAAACAAGAAACCCGCCGCGATATCGGGCGGCTCTACGTAACACATCACTTGTGAGCTTCCAGTGTCAGTATGAAGAAAGGCTCTACGCTTTTGACGGAAATCGATGCTCTCAACATGGAAATCGAGTTCTGTAGTTTCTAAATCTGTTGTGAATAATGTGGAGACACGGGTGGGCGACAAGATAGACGGGATTTCATGTCCATGTCGGCACTCGCCACGAAATAGCAGAGGCGGGTCAGCAGACCCGCAAGCGCAGTTGTGTTTGGGCATTTACCTCCATCAACTAGTCTCGACAGGAGATGGCGCTCCAGGCTGCTGTATATACACCCGGAAAGTGTGGCGTTTTTGAGGGTAACGATGAACCAGGGAAGTGTCACCACGGATGTTCCTCCCACAGGCATGTAAAAACGGCTTACTCGCGGAACAGTTCCCAGTTCTTCGTGTTTGTTTGTGCTGTGTCTGCTCGCAGGAATATCATTCGCAGTAAGTGGCCCCTCATAAATTACTTCCCGTTCAACTGGGCAGCCAAAACGCCGGTCGGACACGGCAGGGTCGCTGCCCACCAGCGCTTTACAGCTGTTTTGTCAAGAGATCACCGCGCGAAGAGTTCTAGTGAGAAACGGACGGCTCTAGATGGTACACAGTCTTCACTCCTGCGCACACACGATGCGCTGCGTTTTTGCGTTCAGGTTGCGTATCCGTCGAAACAGACCGCCATCGTCGTCAGCGGGTGCTGGGGCATTTTGTTTTTCCGCGAACTGCGCGGCGGCGCAGTTGCCGTTTTTTCTCTCGGGAGTTCCCTAGTCCTCACTGGCGTCGTCTTGCTGTCGAACTTCACGTATCCAGAACGCGTTGGCATTCCCTCGAGTATCCAGCCGAGCGTCACTTGAAGTCACTGTACCTTTTGCTCTACCACCAGTATCCTCAGCTGCACTGGTTTACACTTCGCCATCCTAAAATTGTTACTTTAACCTTGTTCCGTCTCTCAATTCGTCGCGCCGTAGAAACGACGGCCCGAGGTGTCACCGGTGCCTCTTTGCGGGGGGAGGCGCTTTGTCCAGTTCTTTTGAAAAGCTTCTAGAAAAATGTTTTTTGTGACGAGGCCGTTCAGTATGCTTTTTTCGGCGCCTAGAACTTCCCCCGTTGACTCAGACGCGCTGCCTCCGGAGCGCTGCACCAGTTGTGGGGTGAGAGCCGGTGCACACACCATTTCGACGGAGGGCCGCATTTAAATGCTTCTATCGGAGTCCGAACATCAGAAATTTGTGTGGTGTCGAGGAACCGAACTTCTATACAGAGACAATGGACTGCGTCCCGTCTGAGCTGGCCCAAGAATAAGTCTCGCGGCGAAGAGGACATGATCGCTTTTCAGGCCAGAAATCTCAAATGTGCCATGGAGTTGTATATTTACCGAAACTGTTCGCTGCATGCGTTCTCAGACGGTCCAAGCACTTAGGACCCGGGTGTCTTGTGCGCACTAAATCGTGGAAGGCCACAGGAAACGCGACAAACAGCCACGAGAAACACAGAAAGACTCCCACTCACCAGTGCCTGGAAACACGGTTGACCCCGAAATTTGCACCACGCAGATGCTAGATGAACAAGACCCCAGCATACACGCGTGATAGCTTCGGCTCGCTCTCTCGCCCCTCCAAAACAGGCGGGAAAATGTCGAACCCCTGAAGGCTTCATTCCTAGAAAAATACCGACAGGACAATAGAGAGGTGCCTCAGTTCTATCAGTCTACGCGAAGAAGCAAACACGACTGTACTTCGACCCCTTTCCTGAAGTTCAAGGCACACATCGTGCTGTCTTGGCAGGAGGACACAAGTATATACCTCAAAATAGACATAAACACAGAAATGTATATATATATATATATATATATATAACCATATACATACATATGCATACATACAGATATAGAACGTATATATGTGTAGACACTGGAAACGGGGTTGGCCACAGGTATGGAGCTGTTTGATTCCTCTGCAGGCTGTGGGCGGTCGTGCGCTATTCGAACTGAGCAAACTCGAAGTCGTGGTGGAGAGCGTCGAGGTCGATGTCCACGCAAGACGTGATGGCCAGCTTCAACTTCTGTCTCAGTACTTCTTTGCTCGAGTATTTCGGCAGCTTAATCATGAAGAAACATGTGCTCGCGGTCGGCAGCCGATCGTCCACTGTTTGGTGCTCGGCGACTCGCACGGACCGCAGCGACGCGTCTTGGATTTCCAGAGCTTCTTCGTCTCTGAGACGACAGGAAAGAACGAAGCACATCCGAGGAGCCTGCACCGTGTGTCAACGAGAGAAAAAACACCACGCGTCGCCCGCAAGGCAGTCCTCTCGAAATACGATCTACAGAATGGACATATGCGTGCATCAGAAGATACACGGAAGACAGCACAGCTGCGCGGTCCCCGAACTTCCCCCCTTCCCCGCCGGAAAACAATGCGTCAAACCTAAGAGCAAAAACGTAACACAAAGCGACTGGCCACAATGACCGCTTCTGGATGAACTCAAGAGAGAACGAGAAGTTGACACGCGTTGCTAGATCTGTGTACACTCAAAAAAGACCTCACGAGTTGTGATCGATTGGGACAGAATACCAGCCCTGATACCTGTGCGTTTTGCGTCAAGTCCGCCAGGACGGACCTGATACAGACGCACACGGACAAAAGTACAAATATTCACACACAGGCGTACAAATATTCGATTACCTCATGATATGAATTTCGAATTTGTGTGAAGAGGCAGAAGGGTCTCCTGCTACCCAAGATCGCGGTAGTCTTGAACGGCCCGAGACGAACCGAAGGAACATTTGTTTCTCTTTCTTGGTGAAGGCGTTGAGGACCTCCCACAGATTGTCAATGAGAGCCCTTTCTCGCGCGTCGCTGGTGTCCCATGTTACTTTCGAGTGCCGCTGCATGCGAAAGAGAAACGCAAAGAAACCGGAACGTTGGAGGCAAAGCACGGCAGAGCGGTTCGCGCGAGAGCGACAGCTGCATAGGCGACAGGTCCGTTAGAGAGGAAGTTGGAGAAAGGTGTAAACCACTTCATCTCAAAACCAAGTACGGAACACGAGGAGAAAACGTCGCCCTTGCAAACTCCTCACGAAGAGCGGCGGCACATGCAGGTGAAGGTACACTCGAGACATGCGATGCTCACGCCTATCCGTGCTTCTACATACTCACATTTACATCGTGCATGCATTCGCGTTTTGTGCTGCGCATTCGGGATCATCTGCCGAGACGCCCAGGACTTTGGAAGCGTTCCACCGGTCTCTGTCGGCCTTACCATCAAGACAGAAATTGCAATATCGTCATCTCCACAAACCAGCTGACGCAGATCGTCTGCCGTCAGCGTCGCCTGAACTTGCGGAAGAGGCAGCAAGTCATACAGGCCGTAGGCTAGCCAGGCCGCTGCCTCTCGCCCTTCTGTGAGCTGCGGAATGAAATGGCAGCAAAACAGAAAGAAGTCACGAAACGATGGAGGCACCAGTGTAGATACACCCTGAGAAACTCCTCGACAGCAGTGCAGTAGAACTGTTTCCAGTTTGCGGCCATGCCTCTAGAATCCACGCTTCGACCCACAAAAACGATTCCGCGCATGCGCGAAACGAAATTGTTCGCCTTTTCGCCGGATCTCTGCCTCCGCAACCCGGCCGGCATCCGTCCACCTTTTCCGCCTACACAGTGGGGTTCGTCGCGACCTCCGTTTTCTCGTCTACCGCTCCTTCACTTCCCTTTCGGTTCTCTCTAGCACAGAACTTGGATTCGGTGAGCACCGCCACTGAAACCTACACCGACAGGCGAAGCGACGGACACCTTGTCCCCAGCACAGATGGTGTACAGGACTGCAAGAGACGCATTCTGTAGAAACTCCAGTGGGTGGGTCTGTTCGCTTCTTCCTTTCTCCACTTTCCTCACCTTGGCGAAGAGAGCCGCTTGAACGGCCTCAGCAATCTCTGCATCGTCGACAGGACGCTGTGAACCTCCAGGGAAAAGTTCCACATTTCTGCCCAAGGCGTCGCCGAACGTCCATCCGTTCTGCGCGAAGGCCTGCAGAATGGCTTGGTCTCTCTCTCTCTCCAGTCTCCCCACACGACCTGTTTCTCGGCCTTCTCCGGCCTCTCCACCTTCAACGTCTCCACGTTCTCCTTCACTCTCTTCTTCTTCTCCGGCGTCTGCGCCTTTGTCGTGAGCTGGCGCGAGGCGTCCGCCCTCTCTCTGGGTGAGGCCCGCGCATGCAAGGAACGTCTTCAGCTGTTTGGCGGCCAGGACATCGACCGCCTGGATGTCCTGAAGCGAAGGCAGCTGAAAAAGCAGGAGCTTCCAGAGGGCGGGAGAGAGCGACAGATTCAACGGACTCTGCGTCAGGACAGCACACGCCATGAGACGCCCAACCACAAAGAGGGTCGACGCCAGCCCTTGGCCCAGCGAGGAGAGGAGACAAGTCGCAGACCGTCGCCCATGATCCGGCGCCTCTCGCATGCGTCGCCGCTCAGTCTCCCGCGCTTCTGCGTCGAGAGAACTCGGTGCGGAGGACGAGCTCGAGCGGGAAGTCGTGGAGAGCGTCGGCGTCGCTGCCGAGAGCGTGGCGACAGAGGGCGAAGCCGCGAAGAAGCCAAAGAGACCACAAAACTCGACCCATTGCGCCTGCAAAGCTTCTACGCTCCGGACGCCTCGGGCCGCCGCAGGGCCGACAGGCAGCAGCGGCTGAGGCGGCAATATCGGAGCCCAGCCGGAGGCACAGGACGCATCGGAAAAACCGAGCGGCGAAGGTCCTTGACAACCGAGAGAAACAAGTTCCGTTGCTTCTTCGAGAGAACGCAGATGCGACTCGAAACACCCTGTCCCGCGTTTAGGCCACACATCGGTGTTCTCGTCAAACGGTTCCGAGTCGCTCGCGTCGCTTCCAGGGGAACCACCCGGCAGCTGAGGTGTATGTACACCCGAGTCGGGCGCGGCGAGGTCGGCGCCGAGGAGGAATTCGCGCACATGCGGATTGAGGATCGCGACGTCGCGGTTGTTTCCGACCGAGTTGCGGGCGTTGGGGCACTCGACGACGAGTCGCTGGCTGACTAAGTCGTCGCACAGATTGCTCAGAATCTCTGCGTACGGCCCGCCGAGGTCTTGCGCTCCTTCACCGCGCAACTGCACGACGAACGCGCGCTCACGCGCCACCAGTTTCAGCGTCTCCACGTGCTGCAGCTGCCGCGCCAGCTGTCCAGTCAAACTTTTCGCGAACCGCGCCTCCGCAAACAACCTCCCGTCCCCAGCGTCCAGCCCCCTGGCCTCCGCGCCTGCACCCTCGCCGCCACTCCCGGGTGTACGTACTCCTGGCAGAGTCTGCGAGAGCGAGACAGAAGACGCCGCCGCCGTCTCCGGTTGGCGCGCCGCGATTCGGTCCAGCAGCACCGCCGCAGCTCCCACGTTGCCCCAGGACTCCGGCAGAGGCGCCGCCACGTCGACGACCAGCGTCGCACTCGACCCGCTTCTCCCTTCCGCGAGAAGAGACCTGGGCTGCCGGGAAGGAGACAAAACGCAGAGAGCCTCCAACGGCGCATGCAGGCGCACCAAACTGACGGTCGCTTCCCACGCGAGGGACATCCGTGGCGCGGTTTGCGCCACTCCCGCAGGCGAGAGGCTGGGGAACTCTGAGGCGAGCTGGGGCTGAGTTGCGCAGAATCCGTGGCTGGCAGGGAGAAGAGCAGAGAAGGAGGGTGACAGCGAAACGGTCGCGAGGGCCTGCCGAGGCCTGTCCGGCTCTCGAAAGGCGTACGAGAAGCCGGGGAGACGCAGAATTTGTTGGCGGACGGCGTGGACGCGGTAGATCGTCGAGGCCCGGAAAAGAAAGTTCTTCACAGCGGGGAGAAGAAGCGACTTCGTCCCCGCCAATGCGACTAAGACCTTGTCTCGATCTTCGAGGGACGCCTCGCTTTCCCTACGACCCCACAGCGAAGAAGAAAAGGCAGGAATCCCGGCGAGAGAAGCCGATCCAGGCGTACCGCGGACACAGTTTTGATTTAGAGAACGTTTCCTTCCTTCTTTCTGAAAAGATAGGTTTTCGTCTGTGTCTCGGTTGCATGTGCGTGCACCTCCCGGGGTTCTCGGCCTGCGAGCCGCTTCTTTTCTGGGCCTCCAGGAGACGGGCGGAAGGGTGCGAAGGCCCCACGCCGCGCGCGCTCGCAAGCCCTCAGTCGTCGCGGCGCCGGGAAGGTCCTCTCGAGCCGGTGCACCAGTTGGAAGCCACGCGAACGCGACCGAGTTGCGCGGGTGTTTGAGCCTGAACCCCCGTCTCCGAGCGCCAGTCGTCGCGCCGCCCTCCTCTCGCTCTGCAGTGTCTCCTCTCGAGGAGACAGCCGACGCGGCGAGGCCCAGATGAACTTCGTGGCGCTCGGCATACGTGTAGGGGTGCGGCGGCGGGATTGTGGGGAGGAACGGAGAGAGAAAGAGGAAAGAGACATTGACTTGGTGGAGATACCTGAGCCTGAGCTGCAGAGCGGCTCTGATGTCCCCCACTGTCGGGGGCCAATAGCGAAGAAGATCAGCTGAGGAAGAGGAGCCCCTGGCGACGCATCGCGCCAGACCGAGGCGAAGAAAGAGAAGAAGAATTTCGTAGAGAACTTGGTAAAGGAGCGGAGAACAGAAAGAGGGAAGTTCGACTAGCGGAGACGCCACAGCAGTGTAGATGGGCGAGGAGCCTGTGAGGAAAGGCTTGGCGCCCCGTCTCGAGAGACCGTCTTCTTTTCGTTCTCCTTGTGAGATCGCTTCTGAGCCTCCCTCCTCATTCTCCCCGTCGGCTTCGCACCCTGCGCGCAGCGACTTTGATTGGTCAAAGAGTGCACTCGCCTCGTCTTCCTCAATGACAGCGAGAATGCCTTCGTAGTACGGGAAAGAGGATGAGGCATGACAGTGCCCCGTGTCCTGTCTTCGGCTGCGTCGACGACCTCCTCCCTCCCTTCCTTGCTCTCTTTCTTCAATTTCTTCTCTTGCTTCAACTTGTGCTCTTTCACTGCCTTCTCCTGCTTCTGCCGCTGTGCTTCGTCTCTCCATTTCTCTTGGCTCTCTCTGTCTCTGACGCCTCGCGCCTTGCGACCGCACCGCGGCGATTGAGGCAGAGGCGGAGCTTGCAGGGGCTGCGCACGATCTACGGCTTGAGTCTCCACACGGTGTTTGTTTGTGCGTCTTCCGAAGGCCCTCTGCTCTCTGGGTTGGACGCCGCTTCGCCCTCCTCTCTCGTTCCTCCCTCTTTGCTCTCTCGGCATTCTTCACTCTCTTAACACACTCGCGGAAGACGAGGAGTTCGTAGAGCGTCCAAAGCTCCTCAGCGAGTCGGTCGACCCCGGCGACGTACCCTCGCGTGAAGACATCTGAGGCACCGGAGGCGGTTCTTGACAAAGAAGCCGTCGCGTTCGGGTGCAGCGCCTCCCCCTCTTCTCCAACTGCGTCTTGCAAATCGTCCGCCTCTTCGGCACTGCTGCCGTCGTCGCTCTCACCCGCGCTCGATGCACCGCGTGGAGCCCCAGGGGCCGGCGGAAGCGCGGCGCCCGGCAGGGACGACGTCTCGCCATCTCCCGCGCGGCCGGAGGCCCCCGGAGACTCTGAGGAAGATGCCAGGCTCATTCCGCCGTCCTGAAAAACGAAGACATGTTCCTGACCCTCTTCCTCGCGGGGGTGAGGGACCTCAAAGCCTTCGTCGATATCCCAGCTGCGGTTGACGCTGTTGCTGAACCCCTCAACTGTATGCGCCTCTTCTGTGTCATAAGTTTCCGGATCTCCGAAGCTCGGCTCACGGCCCCTCGGCCAAGACCTCTCACCTTCCGCGTCTCCGTCGTCCCAAAAGACAGACCCATCGTTCTCCCCGCCTTCGGTCATGGCTCCGCCGTCAACCCCGTAGTCCGAATCGAAGTCATAATGCGGCGAATCTTCGGACGAATCAAGAGAAGGCGCATGCCGCAAAAACCTCGGAGAAGTCGCTGCATGCAAACTCTCTTCCGAGGACTCGAAGCCGTCTCCGTGGAGGCCTCGAAGGCCCCCAGAGCCCCCAGGGAAGACCCTCAGCTGTCTTTCGCCAGCCCGCGAGCTCGGCGCTTCCTCTCCTGCCGGCTCGCCGCTCTCTGCATCTGCTCCGGAGCGGCCTTCAGAGCCTTGTCGGCCTCGAGTTCGGGCATCGCCAGTCGCCTTCCCCCGCTGAGTCGCGCGACAGACTTGGGCCTTTTGAGCGCGAAGGAGCCATGCCGCGACCGCGTCGGGACTCAAGTCCGGAAAGAAGGGCAAGTGCCAGGTCCAGACGTCGAGGGCGGAGACTCGCAAGGCCCCATCGAGAGACGTCGCCACCTGGAATGGCCGGACGACGAACGCATGCGGACTGACGTCAAGCAGCGCTGTGTCCGGAGACGAAGGAAGGTCCGCGAAAAAGTCTCGAGGCGGGAGCGGCAAGGCAGGCGAGGATCCGTCGGGAGTTTGCGAACTGCACGCGTCGGAGTGCGACGCAGCCGGCGAAGGCTCTGCTGTGCTGCAGGGCAGCGAAGAGGGATTGGCATACGAACCACGAGAGAAAGGAGAGTCGGAGAGAAGAACTGTGTGCGGGTCAGGACCAGAACCATTGGAAGGGGCGAAGGGCCTTCTGTCGTCTTCGTCGTGCTCGAATCGAATGCTTCTCTCCTGCTCTGCAGAGTCACGTTTCTCTGCGTTTTCGTCCTGCAGACACCAGTGGTTGTCTTCCCCAGCGGTGCGTGTGAGGTCAAACCCTGTAGTACGGAACCGTTGTTCTCGCTCCCTCTCTCTGCGCCTAGCGGAGCCTGGAAGAGGCAGGAGAAGCGGAGTCAGAGGGCGAATCTCAGGGCCTGTCTTCGCATCACGCAGAGACTCGTTCGCCTTGACTGTGATGTCAATGAGACGCAGAAGAAGGGCGTCTGGCCACGGCTCTCCCTGGACACCAAGTCGAACCTCCAGATCTCGGAGAAGGCCCTCGAGACGCATCGGAAGAAGCGCACGACGCAGAGCCTCCTGAAAGACCTTGCGAGGTCTCGGTCGCCTCTCCACTCGCGACAGCTGTCCCCATTGGCTGCCCGAGACACGGGATGCTGCATGCGGCCCTCCAGATCCCACAGAGGCGAGAACCGATGGGGAGAACGCGAGGGGCGCTGGAGACAGAGCAGGCGCTGCAAGGCTCTCTGCACTTCGGAACGAAAGCGACGTCTCTCCCGCTTGACAACGCTCCCTCACAGAGTCAGACCCGCGGAGGCATTGATCGGAAAAGCTCCTCTCCACGGCGTCGGGGGACAGCACGCCTCCCACAGGGACAAGGCCCAGGAGACAGCCGGTCTCTGGGCTTGCAGGAGAAGAAGAAGCCGAGGCCACTGAGGCAGAAGGACGAGGAACTTGAGAAGCTGGGGAGTGAGAGGAAACAGACAGTTGAGACGACGCAAGCATCTCCTCCGCGACACCCCACTCGCGCCCTGAGGGTCTGCTCACCTCTGGCGCACCAGACGAAGCAGCCGAGCAGAAGTCAGGTGAACGTGGCAGAGTCTCGGGACTGCTGACGCCTCGATCTGGAGCTTGAGCGGGTCCAGCTAGGAGACATCCAGGAAATACTGGATGGTCGGAGGCACCCCCAGATGCGGCAGAAACCGCGGCAGCCTGAGACGAAGGCGGCGACTCGGGGGTGACCGGGAGAACAAGGGAACCATTGCTGTCTATTTCTCGGATTGGAGATCTTCCTACGCGATCCCTAACACACGACTCGTTCTTTGCGCCTCTTCTAATACTCGCGTCTTGCCTGTCTCCCTTCACTTCTCCATCGACAACTCCTGAAGGCGAGCCCGCGTTGTTCGCGCTCTCGCCCACCGCATGTCTGTCTCTTCCTTCTCCTCCTTCCCTCGGCATCTCGAGCTCGCCTCCCGTCTCCTGGGGCGCGATGGAAACTCGCGACTTCTCTCTGCTTTGCGTCGCTCGCTCCAAAGAGCCGCGCCCCTGCCTGGGCCCTTTGTGGGGTCGCCCTCTGCCGTTTGCCGTTGCAGGCGAAAGAAGATTCGCCAGATGGGCTGCAGTCTCCGATAGTTCGCTCGCCACTGCTTCTTCGCATGCCAGAGCTGCCTTCACCTGAAACTCTTCAGGAATCACCTGACGGACGAGGAGACGCCAGCCGTCGTAGCGCTCTGGCACCTCCACTCTCTCGCGCTCACGCTTGGCAACGCGACGGAACGCTGAGCCTCCGGCGGCGACTCCTGTGACGCAGTCCGGGACTCGCGACCACGGCTGCGGCGGTCCAATGTAGCTGAGGCCTGGCTCTTGCTCGAAGAGGATGCGGTTCCACGACGAGCCGCCGCACGAGCTGCCGTCTCCCATCTCCTCGAAAGACGCATGCAAAGCCCCAGGGTGGGCGTTTGCGTCGTCGAACCCCACAGCAGGGCAGAGACCCGTGGCAGGAGAGGGGAGACGGCAGGGACCGAAACCTGCCGCCTGCGACGTGGAAGCGCCTTCTTCAAACAGGCGTTCTCGCCTCTCCGAAAGAACGACCGGAGACCGCAAATCGGCCGCCTCTTCCGCCAGTTCAGTTCGCCCCGTCGAAACCTCGGCCGCCACGGCGTTTCCAGTCTGGACAGTCCCAGGAAGAACTGCCGGCTCCTGCGCCGTGTCGCCAACCTCTGCACTGGGGGGGTCAAGCCTGCATGACGAGGAATCTGGAGAAACGCGTCTGGGAGGCGGAGGGGAGACCCGGGAAGGCTCGAGCGCGGCGCCTTCTGCGGAACGATCTTGGCGTCTCGAGGTACATCTTGGAAAGCAGAGCAGTGCGGGGAAGGGAGCAAAGAAACACCGAAGGCGATCCGCAATCTGTGTGCCAGAAACGTCGCGTTCAGAAGAAAAGACGCTCCTATCGTGTCTCTCCAGGTCTGCTTGCCGGCCTGCATCTCGAATCCCGTCTATCTGAGGAGAAATAGAAAACGAGGGATCGCCTCTCGACGAGGAAGACTCCACAGACGACGAGGAGAGCTGAGGCTCGACAACACTTCGACGGCCAGGCGTGGGGTCACAGACTGCTTCTGTGAGGCTTGTCTCGCTTTGTGGTTTTTCTTGGGCCTTTTCAAGCTCGATGCATGCACCCAATTCCTCCCTTTCCCCTTGTTCTATCCACTGCAAGTCCTCCGAACTCTGCCCTATGGTCACACCTCGCGAGCTGTCAGTTGTCACGCCTGCGGTGACTGAAACGATCGAGGACGTTTCTTCATCCAGAGCCCCTCGACGCTGGCGTCTCCAACCTTTTCTTTCGCGGCTTGTCTCGGTGTCTCTTCCGTCCGCTTCAACACACGGCTCTTCAGTCTCTGGGGAAGTCCCTGAACTGTTTTCCTCCTCATGCCCGCCTGCCGCTTCCGCGTCCCTCGCCGCCTTCGACCCTCTGTCTTCCCTCTGCTTTTCGTCTCTTTCTTCTCTCCTTTCGCGTTCTTCGGTGTCGCTCGCTGTCTGCAGCGCGCGAGTCCGTGAGGCGTCCGGCGGCGACTGACGCGTTTCCTTCAGGGGGGTTCTGTCTCGCCGCTCTGCTGCTTTTCCGACGGAGTTTGCAGGCACAGAGCGCCGCAACGAATTTGTCGACTCGCCGCATGCAGTCAAAGCCTCCCCACGTCGTCCCTCCAACACCAGGCGGACCCGGCGGGGCGCGAAGGCATCGAGGAAGGCGTCTGCCGGGAGCGCGTTGAGGAGCTGCCAATCGCGGTGTGTGGGGTACGGACTTCGCGAGAGACAGATTTTCAGAGAGGAACAATTCGAGATCAGAGCCGCTGGACTGTTCATCAGACACAGCGTACGCGGCGCCGGTCGCGGATGCTCCACTCGCGTCACTTGCACCACAGTCACGCAGGGTCCTGCAAAAACAATCAAACGCGACATCTCGGCGACGCCAGTTGAGAACAAGAGACTCGAAGGACAGAGACCGACGCGAGGCATGCGAAACACAAACACGAAGGAAATGCGAAGTGAAGTCAAAACGAAGGCGGATCACAGGAAACCTACAGACACAACCACACAACAAATTACTCTCCTGATACATATACCAGGGAGACACACGAATATTTATAGATGTATATAAGCGTAGGACAAGTATACCCATGTATGACTATTTGGAAACCATACAGTGAGAGAAATGCGAACAGATTCAAGACGAACTCTGGCCAGCTAGATAACTGGTGAGGTTCCATACTAGCTTTGGACCTACCGAATTTGACGGCGGGACAAAGGGCAACGCCGCGGCCTGCGCCGAGAAGCGATTTCAGACTGCCAACGGTCCATGCCACACTCGGGGATTCACTTGAAGTCTCCTCATTCGACTTGGCTCGCGAGTCAGAGTCCGCGGGATGGACAGCAAACGAGCAACGCACCTCGTCGCGGGCGCCTGGCTGCTGAAGCATCTTCACTCGCTTCACTAGACGCGCCACCCGTGCTGCCATGGCCTCTCTCGCCTCAGCAGAAAACGAAGAACGCGCAGAACACAGAGAGCGAGAGGAACGAGACGAAGAAGAGGAGCACTCGGGAGAACAGGAACATGGAGAAAAAGAAGAGGAGAGAAGCGTTTCTGCCTCAACGATGGCAGTTTTGAGGTCGGTCAAAGCTGCATGCAGATCGCGAATCCGATCGACATCAGGGGAGAAGAGGAGCTCCATGGTGACTTTGCTGGTTCGGAGATACGACCCTTTACCATCGAACTGCTCTTTCTCTCTTACAAGGAAATGCTTCTCAACTACGCTACGCAACTCGTTTCTTCCCTCCGTCTGGAATTCGCTCTTTCGTCTCGCTGGGTCTTGTCTCTGACTCCCCATGCGTCCCCTCTTGCCATCTTCGCCGAATGCCTCTCGCTCGTCGTCCACAGCCCGGTCTCCTCCCTGGGCCGTGTCTCCCTGCCCGACCGGACCTGTCTCCTGGTGACCCTCCGAAGGCGAACGTCCAGGACTCCCCACAAAGGCACGCACAGGCAAGCCCAAAGTGTCTGCAAGAGGCAACGAGGGAGCGTCCCGCTCCCTCCCTCCGTGACTGGAGTTTTCTCCACTTTCCTCGACCCCACCCTGGTCTCTGTGAGTCTCCCAACTGTCGCCTGTCGGTCCCGAGCTGCTCACGGAGTCCGGAAGCGCTCGGACTTCAACCTCCGGTGTCTCTGAGTCTCCTCCGGCGTTCTGCGTGACGCGTCTCGCGGCGGATGCGCGTAGCGGCGACTGGAGGGAAGGAGAATCTTCACAGCTCTCTCTCTCACGGCGAAAATGCCTGGTCGGGGCACTACACAGAGCCTTTGCGCGAGCCAGAAAGTCTTTTGGAGTGCGTCTCTCGAGAAGAGAAGCGAAGGCAGGGAGAGGGAACTGTCCGTCATCTTCATGCCTGGGTTCCACCGAATCTCCGTCTCCCCAGCGTCTCCCCTCAGGCTTCTCGGGGGCCTCTGACTCGCGTCTCTCTCCCTCACCCGAGACGCCGGACCGAGCCGAGTGCCCCGAGCCCGCCGGTCCCTCCACATGCGACAAGAGGCTCGATGCGTGGGCATCTCCCCAGTCGCCTGCGACGACCGCGTCATAGATCTTCTGCCTGTCTTGCAGACTCACACACCAGACGCCTCGAACTTCGTCGACCTGCGTTTGACGCACTTGCTCGTGACGCGCATGCACGCGAGACATCAAACGCGTAAAAGTCGGGACGCTCCGCTCCCGAGCCGCCACTGGATGCACACTCAGAACAGACGAACTCGCAGACTCCGACGACAGCGCCGAGAAGGAAGCGCTGGCAGAAGAGACGGACGAAGGGCAGAGGGAGCTGGGGCAGGAGGAGAGGCTGGAGGCACCGGGGCGTTGTGCCGCAGAAGGCGAAGGACGGAGCGTTCCGGGAGAAGGCAGGACACGATAGCAAGGAGGGATGAAGCTTTCAGGAGGGTAGCTTCGTTTCAGATGCTCGGCTAAAGCAAACGCTCGTTGGTAAATGGGGGGATCAGGAATCAGAGGGTGACTGAGGAACTCAGAGGGGCCGAGAACCAGGCGAGAAGACTCGCATGGCTCCTGCGCGTCTCCGTCGCCGCCTTCTCCGCCCTCGCCTGGGACTCCACTGCCGCAGGCGAGGCGCGGCAGGGTCTTCCCCGCGTCCTCCCCACCCGCTGCAGCTGCCGCCACGGAAGAGGGGGAAACGAAAGAAGAGGCAGGCGCGTCATGGAGAAGAGAGACGGAAGACGCAGCGTCTGCTGCACGCGGCGACTGGGGCTGAAGCGAGAGAGTCTTGTCGCTCTCTCCCTGGGGTCTTGGCGAGGTCCCGGGACCTTCTCGGCCTCGCCTCGGGGACAGAGAGACAACCCCCGAGCCGCTGAGGACCTGAGTCGAACACGACAGCCAGAAATAACGGGAGCTGGGAGGCGCAATTTTGATGGAAGGCGGCAAAGCGTGAGAAGACCGAGAAGACCACGGGCGTCCCTGGGTCGCTTGACGCGACTCGGAATCCTTGGCAGACGCACTCTTTCCTGCACACATAGGCTCTCCGACAGCTGCAGGGGTCTGTCTGTCCCTTCTGTCTTTTCTGTGTTCTTCATGCGTTTCGGCGCTTTGAAGCCCCGCGTCCGCCTGTCTCTGCTCGCCGACCTTCACGCCCGCCTCCGTCTCTTTTGCTTCCAATAACTTTGCGAGCAAATCGTCGACTGCTTGTTCTTCCGGAGACACCTCGTGCGTCAGAGGCACCCAGCCAAACTCAGGCCCAGAGTGCCACCCACGAACGTCTTCTTCTCGTTGGCTTTCTTCGCCTTCCGCGTCGCTCGCCTCTCTGGGTCTCGGCAGCGCGGGAGCCCCCCCTTCGTCTGGCGCCAGGAGAGGCTGATTTCTTGCGTTTTGTCGCCACCCCACTGTGAACTCGACGCGCCAGCCTCCAGATCTGAGAAATTCGTCACGAGGAATCAGAGCGCCAGACACCAAGTGAATAGCTTCACTCGCACTGACGCGTTCCTCTCCCCGCATCCCTTGCGCCTCGTCGTCCATCCCACCGGCCGCTTCTCTCTGACTCTCGCCAGCTTCAGCAGGCAGCGACGGAAGAGGAGATGAAAGAGAAGGAAGAGGCGAAGGACGAGCGAGAGAAGACGAGGCCACAGACAGGTCGCAAAGGTCCTGACCTGACGAAATGTCCGGGACGCTGCTGCTGTGAGGTTCACCGGGAAAACACGGCGACGGCGCGGCGCCACAGGCGACACTGGCGGCTTCAGTCTGGGTGAGGCTTATGGCCTCCGACGAGTTGCTGAAAGCTCCGCTCCCCAGAGGCATCACGCGAGAAAGGCCAGCCACAGTTTCAAGAGTCTGTGGAGACCCAAGAGACTGCGAAGCGTCTGGTGGTTTGCGTGCAGCGTTCGTGCGACGCATGCCAGGACCCGCACTGTCTCCCACACCAGGAAGGACCGCCGAAGCAGCTGAAGATTCAAACGGCGAGAGAGAAGGAGTCGCAGACGAAGAGAAAGCCGAATCCGACGAATACAGAGAAGCAGATGAATCTGCATGAATGTCCTGTGCTTCACGCACCAAAGAAGAGGAGAAACGCCGCTCTCTGCCTATCGAGTCCTCTTGGAGCACTATGCCCTCGCCAACCATCCTCTCTCCTTCCTCACGCGTGTCTGTTGTTCGGTCTCGCCTGTCGCGACTCGGAGCCCAATGCTCCAGGAAAACGCCACTACGTCGCCCCATGTCACCCGCCGAACTGTCTCTTTGGCGCTCCGCCGGGCCTCTCTCAAGCGTCCGGTGGGAGGGGAGAGAAGCGGCGCTGAGCAGCGGCGCCGAGCTCGCACAGTAGCTCGACCGTCTCCCCGTCGTCGGCAGAGAGGAAAGCGAGCCACCCAGAGTCCCCACAAAACTGCTTGCACTTCCGCCGCGCCCCACACACGTCCCCGAGAAAGTCCGCCGGCGCGTTGGGCGCGAAACGAGGCCTGCGGGGCCTCCAGGCCCGCCTAGAGGCGCGAAACCGCTGTTGCGGCGCTGGTACCCTGGCGGCAAAGGCGGGTGGGGTGCCCTACTCGCCCGCCCAGGAAGACGAACCGCGAGCAAGGTAGACGAGAGAGCCGAACATGAAGAAGATCGAGGACGAGAGAGGTGACCCGACTGCTGAGGCCGTCCAGCAGAGGTCGCCAGCGAGGTCGGGGTGTGAGGCGGCAAAGACGCGAGAGAAGGCTGCGAAGAAGCAGGTTTTTTCTCTGTGCCTGACGCAGGCCTTGAGTCTGTGTCGCGGCTGTGCGGATCGACGGTGGCATCTGTGAGAGAGTCATGGTTTGCGTCTCGGTTGTCGAGACTGAGACACGTTGTCACATTCTTCGATTTCGCATTCTCGGCGCAAGAAGAGACTGCGAGAGAGGGGGGTAGACGCCACAGGAAGGAGGCCGGGCGAGAAAAAGGGAACTGCGGAGTGGCCAGAAGAGCAGCCTGTTTTGGGTCTCCTCGCAGCTTCTTTTCTTCCTCCGGAAAACCGTCAAGCATCTTCGTTTGAAGAGCCGAGGCACCAGCGGCTGCGGCAAGCGCGAGAGCAGCCTTCCCTGAGTCCGAGGGCCTAGACCGCTGCTTGTGAAGATCTTTGAAGAAGAAAGAAGACCCGTGACGTTTGCCCGCATCGCGCCTTTCTTCTTCCTGTTGTATCTCCCCGATTTCGCTCAAGGCCGCATCTGGACAGAAAACCGCCGCCTCTGTCGCGTCCAGTAATCCGAGCCGGACAGCTGCAGCCAGAGACCCCAGAGCGAAGAACCCTGTCCCTCGGTCTCGTTCACCATCTCTTTCTTCACCTCTCTCTAGAACGCTTCCTTGATGTCTTTCTCCTCCTCTCTGTTGACCTCTGTCTGGAGATCTGTCTCTTCTCGTCACTGTTGAACGGTCGCCTCTTGCGTGGCTTGCCTCGCGGGAGAGGCTCGGGGCCCCCGCCGGGAAGAACAGATGAGGCGAAAACGAGGGCGAGTAGTCGCCCGCGAACCAGAGACAGTCGGTGTGGTAGTTGCTCATCTCAATGACTGGTACCCAAGGCGAAGGCGAGCCGAGATTGGGTGGACTTCCAAAAACAGAGTCTCGGCACTGCGCATACACAGTGAGGAGATCTCCCGGCGCCAACTGTTCAGGGGAACTACAGAAACCGACAACGGCCCCAGACGCGTACGGCGAGAGCGGCACGGTTCGAACATCAGCATCGAAACACAAAGCGAGATCTCTCAGCAACTCAACCGATCCTTCCCCAATCAGCGAAGCTCGCGACTCTGTCTCTGCCGCCTCTCCACGCGGTTCAAGTCCTGCGTCTCCAGAGTCGCGAACATGTGGGCCTTGGCGTTCTTCAGAAACCGACAAGGGCGCTTGTATGGGATCTCTCGCCTCCGGAAGAGCATACGAAGAAAGCAGAGGACTCAGATCAGAGACAGAAGAGACACACACGACGCCCAACGCAGAAGCCTCGCTGCGCTTCTGCCACTTCGCTTCTTGTCGGAGACACAGTCGTCTCTGCAGCTCGCTCGCATGCAGCCGAACGACAAGCGGGGAGAAGACGGGGACGTCTGGCCCTTGCGAGACAGGAGAGACTCGCGAAGAACAAGATCTCGGCAGACGCGTTTCTCGCGTTTCCTTCCTCTCGCCGGCGTTTCCACTTTCTCTCGCCTGCTTGCCTGAGAAGGCTCTGATCTCGTCGCGGCTCCCGCCTGCGTCCAGGCGCAGCGGGGCGAGAAGAGCCTCCATCGCGTCGATGCCAGTCGACGGAGACGCGAACTCGGAACGCAAAGGCAGGGCGAAGGAGGACGCAGACAAGGCTACCTTGTACGGTTTGTGCGACTGGAAAGAGTGAGTGGCGAGACTCAGCTGAAGAGGCGACGTCAGCAGCAGCGGCGTGTACGTCTCCTCGCTTCCACGTGGAGGCGTTTGTCTCCTCTGAAACATTCGAGTACTCTCCGTTTCTCCACTTCTTCCTGCGGCGTTGAATTCTGCACGGAGCAAGCGAGGAGGCGCGAAGAGACCAGACGGTGGTGTCGCTCCGGTCTCTCGACCCAGGCGCGGCGACTCGCTTCTTGTGTGGGGCGGATTCCGCCTCTCAGAGAACTGAGTTCGTGCTTCGCTTCCACGTTGACCAGAGACGCTACCGAGCTCTGCTCGGGAGTCGCCATCCACCGCAAACTCCTCTTCTTCTCGGGAGACGCCACGACGGCAAAGCCCCTCAGCGCCCTGCCGTCCCTCAAGATATTCTCGTTGCTCCTGTTCTACCATCGAGTCTGCTTCGGTTTCTCTTTCTCGTTCACAGACAGCCGAGGCCGGCGAGAATGACGAAGACGACGGGATGAAGGGGCACCGCCCTTGTCCGTCTGACTGGCCTCGATTGCAGGTGTCTGGCCGCTCCTGCGTTGGCGCGAGTTGTCTCCGTTCAGCCTCTGTGGCTCTCAGGATTCTCGTTGCCCGCGTCCAGGAATCCGTTTCGCCGCTTCGTGTGTCTCTCGAAAACCGTCCGTCGCGCGCGGTTTCGACCCTCGGAAGGGCGTCGAGCTCAGAAGCGATTTGCCTGCGAGTCTTGCAGAGGCGTGAGACAAGCGGGAAGAGTTCCCTGCGCAGATCCAGGTGCTGAGGCAGAAGCATTTGTCGACAGGCATCATCGAGGAGAGGAAGGAACTTCCAGAAGTCGATTTCACAGCGATCGACTCCCTTCTCTCCAGGAGAGCCCCGGCACCGCTGGCCATCCAAGCGAAGCTGCTCGTTCCAAAAGGCGCCCACTCGAACCGGAGTTCGTTCCGGTGCTTTGCTGGTTTCTGCACCACCTCGTCGCCAAGAGTCCCCCGCGGTGTCGCCGACCTCAAGTCGTCTTCCTCTGTCTTCCTCCAGACTGGAAAGCCTCGGATTCGAGCAGACGGCCTCGTCGCCCTGGCGGCTGCGCTCTACCGCTCGGAGGGCGGCGAGGCGCTGCAGGAATTCGAAGACGAAGAAAGCGGCGGGGATTGCATGCGCGGCTGGAAACGTCCCCTCTAGGCTTCGTAAATCCTGGAGAACGCGACAGTGCAGAAGAAAGTCCTTGACTGCCCGCTCGACGCAAAATCCAGGAAGCCCCACAGAAAGGTCGTGGCCGTGAATGGGCACCCGAGAAGGAGGGAACGAAAGAGAGAAGCTGCCGTCAGAAAGACAGCTGGAGTGTGGGGAACAGAAAGACGACTGCATGCACTTGCCTCCACAAACAGGCAGAGAGACAGACCCTTCAGATAGGACGCCCGGCAGGTCCGGAGGAAGACTCGAGCAGCCACACACAGCGCGCGTCGACTGGCGGGAGACCAGAGACACGGCATAGGGCGAAGGCGAGGGAGACGAAGAAGCGAGAGAAGAAGAGGGGAGGGCAGGTTGGGGGGAAGAACGACAGTTGGGCTTCGAGGTCTGTTGTCGAGAGAGGAAACAAGGACAGCTGAGAGGCCGTGGAACGTTACAACTCTCTGGACATCGAGGGAAAACGAAACGGCCAGACTCTCTTTCGAGGCTGTCTGGAGACTGAAAGCGCGAGTGAGAGACCAGACGACTCCCAAGAGCCGCAGACCCCATCTGCGGAGGCTCGGAGGCACTGTTGATGTAGGACGCTTCGCCTTCGAGAGCAAAGAAAGGGGAACAGCAGCTTGGCCAGGAGGTCGCGTCGAAGCGCGAAGGGATCGTTTGGTGTCTCCTTTCTTCTCTCTCTGTCTCCAAGTCTTCACTGCGAACTGCGCGACCTCTTGAGGCCGCTTGCAGAGCCGCCGCCCGCCAGCGAGCCTCACAAGCTTGAGGCCGACACGCACAGTCGTAGGCACACTTGCAAGCATCGAACAAAAGCGCCAGGACTTGACCGACGTACTCCACTAGAGGCGGGAGAATAATATTCTGCGAGGGTCGGAGAGGCCGAGGTCTAGAAGGCAGAGTAGAAGAAAGAGACGGATCAGAAACTGCGTCTGCTATTTCCAGGGAGCTGGCGGACAGCGTGGTCTCACCGCCGCTCTTGAAGACGCAATCGGCGACGCGGGGCACCCGAATTTGAGCTGCTATTTCTGTGAAGAGAAGAAGGAAGAAAAACCGCATGCGACCGATCCTCGCAGCGGCCTCATCCTCTAGATGTTCCTCCTTTCTCTCTGCAGAGTTCTGAAAATCTCTCTCTTCCGACATAGACGCAAACGCGAGAGAAGAAGAGCCTGCACTGTCCAGGTCCGCTCTTGCGGCTCGAGTCGAACAGCCGTCGTCGACCGCCTTCGGCGAGACGGCGAGAGATGAGGTCGAGAGAGAAGTCCCGGAAACCTCTTCTGTGTTTGAAGACACGTACAGCGATGAGGCAGGCGACGCGACTCGAGAGCGTGGAGCCTCCGACCTCGAGGACAGGCCTGAAAACGGAGAAGAAAGCACGAACGACGCTGGGGTTCCGTTGCCTGCTCCCAGGCCACCGCTGTCTCGGGAGTCCTCCGGATGCTTCACAGTGCAGGCAGCCGAAGGCGAAGAAGAGTGAGAGCACAAGAAGAACGGCGACGAGAGCGGATCGTCAGAGGGACCCACACAGGCCGGAAGAGAAGTGTGAACGCTGGGAGGAGGCGACGAGGCACAGCTCCTTTTCGTCAACTCTTGCGGGCGTCCACGGGTGGGCAACGGACGGCCTTGAAGCCACGGCGCGAGCTGCAGAGACGAAGCAACGCAAATGACCTGACAAAAGGAATGGGGCAAACGTTCTAAACACTGTCAGACGTTTTTTTCAGGTGCAACAAAAGGACGACCATTCGTTCAAATGATGGGGATGAATCAAGAGACAAGGTCAGGAGGTGAAGCGTTGGCGTCAGCTCATACCGAGCGACGACGGTCAAAGACGCGCTCCCAAACGCCGCGCAGGCACCCGACGAGAGAACGCGACTCCGCGAGCTTCCCAGTCTGGAGTTGGACGCGCGGCGGGCATAGTCTCTTGTTGCACCAAACGGAAACGGGAGATCACCACCCTATCTCATCGGTAGAGATGCTTCGCTCTTTCACGGCCGTCACAGACAGACATGAAACGCAGGTAAGAAACAGGAAACAAACACGAACCCAAAGAGTCTACGCAGTTTCGACACAATATTATATATATTATATATATATATATATAATATTGTGTCGAAACCGGTGTGCGTGGAACGGTATGCACGCCTCTTGGTGGAGAGGCGCGAGAGGATGTCCTCGTGGTTTGGAGGAAGCGGATGTCTGTACCTGGGCAAAGCGTTTGATGAGGAAGACAGCAGCAGGCTGGAAGGAGGGACCGCAGCCTTCGAGAGTCGCGCATGTGCCAGCGAGTCCGACAAGCGCTTGCAGGATGTTCGGGTGGTAGACGCTTTCGAGGAGGCACCTCAGACTTGCTTTCACTCTTTCTTCTCTCCCTTCAGCATCGCTGTCCAGCTGTCCTTCTTGACGTCTTCTGCTTTTTGCCGCTGTCGTCCTCGCCTCGCGCTCTTCCCCTCCGTATGCGAACTCGTCTCTCTCCAAGGTAGGCCCTCGTCCCGCAAGCGTCGCTGCACCTTCTGCGTCTTCTTCTCTCTCGTGTTCCTTCTCGGTCTCTTCTTTCGGGAGGCTGAAGTCTCTGCCGCACTTGGCAGCTTCTGCCCGGACTTCTGGGTGTCTGCCCACATCTTCGAGAAGCCATCGAAGGAAGGAGAGGTCGACGGTCGGCTGGAAGACGTCAAGGAAGAGGGAAGCTTGCAGCGAGAAGAAGGCTTTCGCTTCTCTTCGATGGCTCTTCCTCCGAGGCGTCCTCCTCCTGCCAACGTTTGAAACCCCCACACCACCGTCTCTTTTGTCCCCGTCCTCTCTCACGTCGGCCACTGGAGACGGCGGCGAGTCGAGAAGTCGAGAAAACCCGTCACGCAGCGCCTGACCGGCTGCAGGCGAAGGGAACGCGGCCGCGGGGAGATTCGTATAGTGTTGCAGAACCTCGGCGCGGTTGGCGACACTCACCGCAAACGTCCATCCCCACATCGTCGCGTTCGCGGAACTGTCCTCGGTCTCTCGCGCCCTGCCCAAACTTCCTCGTCTGCTCTTTGATCCGCTGCTTCCCGATAAAGGGCGCCGCCTACGCCCCGCACCCCCCGCATCTCCGCCGCGTCTCGGTCTCGCCTCCGAAGCCTGGGCAACTCGCCGCCTTCCCCGGGAGGTCCCCAGCGTCGCCTCGCTCGGCGCGTCCCGCAGCTCGCGCCTCCGCGCTTGTTCTCTCTCTCCGGCTGCAGTGCCCGCCTCGGATCTCTCTCGGCCGTTTGCGGGGATCTCCTGAAGTTCGCGGGAGGGAAGCGAAGGATAGGCGTACGGAGTGTAGGTCGCGCGCGAGGGTGGCGCCTCACCCGCACGGTGTTCGCGATTTGCCGCTGACCCAGAGACGTCAAACGACCTCCCGAGAAAAGTCCTGTCAAGGGCAGCTAACTGCGCGCCGCGAGCCGCCGTCACGTCCTCCGCCCGCGGGTCGTTCGCTGGACTTGAAAACTCCAGCGGCGTGAAGTCTGGAGACATCCACAGGCCCGGCGCACTGCTCCCACACATCGGATTCGGCAGTGGCACGCATGCAGAGTTTAAACCAAATGGGTGGAACGCGTAGGAAAAGCGAAACCCAGGAAGAAACACCGGCGAACTCCATGGACGCTCCGAGGGGCCGCTGCAGAAAGGAACACGCGAAAAAACAGAAAGCACAGAAACATCAAAACAGACAAACGCCAAGCCGCTTATATATATATATATATACATATATATATATATACATATATATATATACATATATATATATATATATATATATATATATATACATACATATATATATAAATTTACATACAGATGTATGTTTTTGGCTCCCAAAGAGATAGACGGGAGCAGGCGACAAAGTGTAACCAAAAACACAATTTGTGTACGGATAGACGACGCATACGTTTGTTGCGTGATAAGACTGGGAGCGTATGCATAGGGAACAGGAAGGGATCGACACATTCTTGAGACCGAGGGACTGCGTCCCGAGTGATTTGTACATCACTGCGTTTGATGTCGTAACCTTCACACACGCAAATGAACATATACACATATATGCATATATAAACATATATATATATATATATAATGTATATATTATGTATATATTATGTATATATACGGGTGCATACATCGGCGTGTTGCTACTATTGTCCTTACTGCTATGTTCACTGATCGTTTTGCTTTCACATCGGAGCTGTTTCTTTTTACCTGCATGCAGCGATGCAGACATTTTCGTCCGTGTGAGCGTAGAATCGGAGACTGTCTCCCGGGCGCGTGCATGACATTCGGGAGAATCGAATGAGGAAGCCTCTCGCCCAGTCGAACCCAGGATCCATGGCAATATCGACGAAGATTTTTCTTTTCTCCTCTTGGTCTCTGTCTCGGGTGTCCAGCTCGGTACTCTGCGTTTGTCGCATCCTCTCCACCTGTTCCTTTGCTTCTCCGTTCGCGTTTTTATTCGCCTTCTCGGGTCGTCCCACATCCCCTGCTTTCTTCGCACCGAGTCCTCGGTCTCCGCACGGTCCTCGGCTGCGTCCGCCAGCGTCTCCACACCTCGAGAGAATATACTCTTCGATGCCGACATGCGTCTTCAAGTTCGGCCCGCGCTCGGTGGCGCAGTACGGGTGCCTCGACTCTGAGTGGAGACAGTCGACGAGAAGTGACGGATTCAAGTACTTCAGTTGCGACGCGCCTCCTTGACTGGCGTTGCCATCTGAAAACTCCTGGAAGGGATCGTAAGCGACGGGCAATCGAGGGCGTTGTTCCATTGGCGCCACCCAAGGCCAGTTGGAGGCTTCGACCGCCTCTCGCTTGTCTCTCTCTGCCTCGACTTGTTCGCCAACAGAAGCGCCGTTGTCTGCCCCGCGGTCATCGAGCCAGGCGATGCCTTCAGACGACGGAGACGAGCTGTTCGTCGGACCGACGGTCTTAGGCACGAGGGCGAAGATGTCTCTGCATTCAGTTGCCCATGGCCGCTGTACACCATAAGCGATTCCAGCGTAGACTCGAGATTCTGGAAAAAGCGGAGAAGTCGAGTTTTCGTCTCCCTCGTCCATCCGTTGCTGTCGTTGCTGTCGACTCGCCCGGGCGATAGCGTCTCGCTGTTCCTGCGCTTTGAACATCTGCGAGAGAGAGACTCTTGTCTCGTCTTTCGCCTCTCGCCTACGTTCCAGAGCAGAGGCCCGGAAACCAGGTGCATCCCCCGCCGGAGGCCGTGAAAGACCGAGAGAGACGAACGGTCCTGGCGCGCCGCCGAGCTGAAGCCTCTGAGTGAGGTCCTCTAACTCGCCACCTTCGGGAAACGCGAAGGACTCTGCTCCCAACGACGGCGTCGAGGAAGCAGAGACCAGTTGGAGTGAGAGCTGCTGTTGCCGACAGGCTCGGTAGACGCGGTAAGCCTCAGCTTGTTCGGCGCTGTGGCGGTCGAGGAGGCCGATCGCAGCCATGTGAAGCAGCGCGAGGGAAGCTACGTGCGAGGCAATCGCGTCCACTTCCCAAGCTCCCTTCTGAACTCGTTTCTGGGGAAAAGAAACACTGGAAGGAGAGAGCGAAGGCCACAAAAACAAAGGCACTTGAGCTCTCGCAAACGCAGGTTTTGCTGCTTTCGCGCGCCAACGAGGAGGTTGCCTGCCGCGATCCAAAAGACTTCCACAGACGAACCCACCCTCTTGTTCTTCGTGTTCGTCTGCGGTTTCTTGGCTTTCATCTGCGTCGTCGTCTTCTGAGCTCGTGCTGTCCGTCGTCAAGTCCTCACTTCGCCGTCCTGCCTCGATCGCCGCGGCCTTGACGACGGCGAGAAGAAGCTCGACGAGGACGCGGTGCATCGACGGCCTGGAGCGCACGGCGTCGTAGATGAAGCGGAGGACGAGGGGCCATGACTTGAGAGCGAGTGTGGGGTGGAGAAGCCACAGCTGGACGAGAGCATTCTGCGACTGGAGAGCTGTTTCCCACTGATAGCAGCGAACGGCGGCACTCATCTGCTGTCTTTGGAGGGCGTCCACTGGGAGGAGCGCCGCCGTCAGCGGATTTACACTTGCCTCCCAAGTCTTCAGTGCCAAGTACTCGTCTTCCTCTTCCACTGAGAGGCCGGAAGGAGAGGTCCAAGACGATATCGCAACGGGAGGTTCCTTCGTCGCCGAAGCATACCCAGAGGAAGCTGCCTTCTTCTTCATGGACTCACAGGTAGCACACAGGCGGCGTGGTGAGGTGTCTCCTGAAGAACTCGCTGCACTCGCCAAACAGGTGCGGTTCCCCAAACTTGAGAAGGACTCAGAAGATGCGTTGCGCCCTGTCGATTCGTTCTTTCTTTCCTCGTCTTCAATCTTCGACTTGCCTTTCGTCGTTCGCGCGCTGGGCGCCATACCCCGCGTCTCCTGCTTCTCTCTCTCTGTCTCCGAATTTCTTTCACAGTCGTTCCCTTCAAAGGTGCCTTCCTTCCTTGACGCGCTTGGGTTTTCGAGGCCTGAGTCGTTCCGCCACCGCGTTTCGCCTCGAGTCCGTCGACCTTCCTCGTCTTCGCCCTCGGGTGGAGACTCTTCGCTTCTCTCGCCAGGTCCCGACCGCGACGGGAGAAGGCCCTCTGTCTCCGCGGTCTCAGACAGGAACCGCATCTGTTCCTCCAGTTCGTTCTGGTCCGCGGGCAGGAAGATCTCCAGGTGTCTCTGGAGAGAGGAGACGAAGAGAATGCCTTTGTTCCGGACCTCAGGAGTGCAGGCATGTCCGCTCACGGCCAGAAAGGTGGGGGCAAGGTACCCCGGGATCTCGGTGTCGAGGTTCCAGTACCCCACACTCCCGTTGTACCCCACAGTCCCCTTGTAATGCTGCGGGTCTCTCTGGGCCTTGTGGACATCTATGAACCATTTGCCGTCTCCTTCGGCCTCCATTTGGCGGTTGAACGGCCCACACAAGAAGTCACCTTGGCCTCTGTTCGCGCCGTCGCCGCTGTCCCCAAGTGTCTCCTCGCGGCGTGCGGCGCCCTGCCACCGGCCGTTCTGAAAGCAGCTGAGCAATACTCCGTCTGTCTCGCAGTTCGTATGGTCGGCGACGTCCTTCTTCAGGTGGGGAATGGAGCTGCAGTCGCCCTGAGGGCCTCCGAACCGGCCCTGAATCACCAACGGCCACACAGCCTCTTCGGCGACCAGCATCACCGTCAAGTGTGGGGAGGCACTTGAGGCCTTCGCGCCGAGCTGCGCCGACGCATCTGGCTTGCCTGGCTGTGCAGGGTGAGGAGCGTGAGCGTCGGAGACCCGAAGCGGCGTCAAGAGGCCAGGGCCGCTTGGGGTCTTGCTGCTTTGTTCCCCGCCCCCCGCTTCGCCGACCTCGCCTGCTGCCTCGAGATCGAAGGAGACTGAAGACGCCGCGATGCGCGACCCGTGAATGCGGAGCGTCTCGAAATTCTTGAAGAACAAGGGGAGCAGGAAAGTGCATCCGAGACGCTGGAGCTGCGGCGCGAGGCTCTCGGGGAATCCAGGCGCCGACGTCGAGAAGCCAGTGAGTAGGACAGGATTACACGGAGGCGGGGGAACGTAAGGCAGGCGAGAAGGAATGAGGAGAACGACTCCATCCGGCAGAGATACTTCCTCGCCGTTTCCGGTTGAAGAACGATGGCGACCCGAACGCGCCACCAGCTGTGTCGCCTGTCGAATCCACGACTCCGTACACGCCTGGGGCGACTGAACAGGCGGCAGTCTCTCAGGGATCCACCCGCCAGAACAAGACACACCAGACGAGCAAGAGGAAGAAGAAGAGGAAGCAGACGACCTGTGGAACGAGACTGAACCTTTCTCGCGTCTCTCTCTGTTCTCGCCTCCGTGCGCCGGCCGATAGCAAGGCCGGAGCTTCCTCCTCGGATCCAAGTTGCGTCCCTGCTCTCCTTCTGTGTCTGCCGGCTGTTTTTCGCTCGGGTCACCGGTTCTGTCCCTTCGACGGGCGTCACCTCGGTTCGTTCGGTGTCTCAGTGTGTGGCTTTCCTTGCTCCTCTTTCGAAGCTCACGTCCTCTCTTCTCACTCGCCTCCACGCTGTCTGCGCGCGCTCTGGCACTCGTCAAGAGGCTGCGCATTCGGCGCTTCGCCTCCTCAGCCTGTCTGCGCTGCTTCTTTGAGAGGGGAGCCTCCAAGCCGCGCTGCCACAAAAACGGTCCCGCGGGACAGGCCGGCGGCTGCGCGGGCCAGAGCAGCCTCGAGGAGTTCGTGCTCAGCCACTGAAGTTTTCGAGCGTTCAGCCTCGCCTTGTACTCGAAGCAGGCCTGGCAATAGTCGAAGTCGTCTGAGTGGCACCGGTGGCGCGCGGCAGCGGACCAGAGACGGTAGTCGGTCAAGTTGGCGACGCAGAAGCCATTCTCGTCCAGGCCGTCGCATCTCCACTTCCCCTCAAAGCCACTGCCTTCGATTTTCTTCAGAGTCTTTCCGCAGCGCGGACATCGCACCTCTCCGAGGGAGGACAGCTCGAGGTCGGTAGGGACATCGTTCGCCGCGTAAAACGCCCGCGCGCCCGGCCAGCTGTTCGAGAGCGACACGGGGTTCCCCCCCAAGAAAGGTGCCAGCCTCAGGAGCAGGGCCTCCTCCTGAGCCTCGAGGTAAACTCGGCGCCAAACGCCTACACTTGAATCGCGACCCGCGTTGGAAACAGAGACAACAGACCGAGGGGAGACTCGCGGATGGGCAGCGAGAGACTCGGATCTCAGCTCGGGACTGAAACGTCGATCCTGGCCGCCCCCGGCCTCTTGCGACTCTCTTTCAGGCCCGGCTTCCGGCTGGCGATTAACAGAGAGAAGCGACCACTGGCCGGCGGAATCAGAACTGAGGGAGCTGATGTGGGCGGACAGTCGCGAGCGTCTGCGAGGCAGGTAGATTGACGAGAGACATCTCGGAAGCTGGGGTAGGAGGAAAGAAGCCGAAGTCACACTGTCACTCGAGCGCTGGACAGCTCCACTTTCCTCGCTTTTTGAGAAAAAGCGACGAGAGCGCAAACTCCGTCGAAGGCGTCTCGCGACCGACGCGAACCTTGGAAGAAGAAGAAGGGGGTTCCTCTCAGATGGGTGTTGGCGGCATTTTCCGATGTCTTCGTCGAATACGCGCAAAGCCGCTGAGCGGACCAAACCCAGTTGGGGTCTCCAACAACTGTCCCGGAGCCACCAAGGCCGAAACCTTTTTTCGTTCTCTCCCAGCTTCCCTCTCACGCCGTCGGAGACGACAGCAGTCTCCACCCCCAAGGCCCTGAAGCCTCGGCAACGGCAGGTGACACACAGAGACTCGAGTGAAGCGTTCGATGTCTTGAGTTCCATATCCCCTCGCGTTGCGGTTTCTTTCGGGATCTTGTCTCGAAGCCTGTCTGCGTTGCCGCCTTCTCCCCGTTTGCTCACCGCCTGTCTCCAAGCCTGGTCTATTTCTTCGGCTCCTGGTGAGACGCTGTCAACCGCGGCCCCGTTGGTGGCTGCTCCGTCAATTCGAACTCCAACTGTTTCCGAGGTCCCCGTGTCGACGCGCGCCTCTTCACCCAGGAGACGCGTCCGCCAAACACCACGACGGAGCCGCGGAGAGCAGCAAACCGTGGACTGAGTCTCTCCGTCGCTCGCAGCGCGGCGGGTCTCCAGAAGAAGCTGAGGCGTCAGATCCTCTCTGGCGACAGGCAACGGCACCTGAGTTGAAAAGGACGGGAGCAGAATCGAAGCTGCCTTGCGCGAAGGCAAGGGAAGGGGAGACAACTCGCGAAATGAAGCCCAAGGCAGAAAGACGTCCTTTCCTGAAAGAGCTTTCGGTCGAAAAAGATTCCAGTCGGGGACGCTTGATTCCGGCAGGGGTAGCAATGAAGCCGTCTGAGAATTCCTTAGCTCTCCAAATTTCCGAGTCGCCTCCAATTTGCGTAGCCGCGTCTTCGACTTGGCCGTCTCCCCAAAGGCTTCCGATTCTTCCTTTGCTCTCCCATCGACGGCGTCTCCATTCGTCTGTGCTGTGTGTTGTGCCCACCCGTTCGCTGCCAGGGCGCACGATGTCGGACCCTCCAGAGGCGAGGCCCTGCAAGAGATCCTCGAACTCGGCATTCCTTCACTTCCTTCTGCGTCTTCCTCTTGCGCTCGACGAGGTTTCAACGCCGAGGACTCGACAGCCAGACTGGAACGGCAGCGCGGGCGGCGCCGAACAACCCAGGTCCTCGGAGCTGGGGAAAGAGCAGCTGAAGAGGCGAGAAGCCACCGACTGTTGCTGTCTGAGGCACCGATGACAAAGGCCCGGGAGCCTGTCTGCGAGGCATCACTGATCACGCCCAACTCGTATCGGTCTTCTCTCGACTCTGCACCGTCTTCTTTCCGTGCTTCGCTCCATCTCTGTCGCTCACAGTCTTGCATGCAGCGACGCCGTCTAAGTCCCGACCTAAGACGTCGCTGCCTGCGCCTGTATTGTCGCTGAGAGGCGGCAAGCATTTCACCACACACTGTGGGTCCTGCGCAGAGCGGCAGTGCGCAGACGGAACAACAGAGAGTTTTATCTTCATCTCCGTCACCCCCCTCACGTCTGCATGCCTCGCCGTCGAACCGCAGACCTGGCCTTCCTTTCCACGCTTCGCTCACGACCTCAGGGACCCCCGCGGCGGCGCCTGTCTCTGAAGCATCCCACAAATCCGCCTCACGACCGGCGTCGCCGTTAAGCGCTTCCGCAGCCTCGTGATCGCGCCTGGCGAGGAGAGGCTGCGCATTTTGGCGGGGTGTTCGGGGCGATGCATGCGACAGTCCTTGAGAAGAGACCGGGCTCCTCTGCTCGTGCTCACCTCCTCCCAGTCGCGACGCGGACTGCGAAGCCAGGGAGGCTGACGAGCAGGACGAGGACGAAGGGGGCAGCAGAGAAGAGTCTTGGAAAGATGATTTCGTCGCGAAGGACGGCGCCGTTGCGAGAGAGGTCGTGAGGCCAGTGCGAGGGACGAAAGAGTCGAGACTATGGTCACCACTGACGTAACCTTCCGCTGAGGACAGGGGAAGCCAGTCTAGGTCAGGCAGCCCCCCGCTGTTGCTGGCGTGGAAGTCCAGACGTGAGGTCGACGAGTTCGAGTGGCCGAACAGATTTCCGCTGTCCTGAGTCCCAGAGGAAAGGCGACAGAAATGGGAAGAAAGCGATCGAGGAAACGCAGAACCGAAGGAACTGAGAGACGCCATGCTGCCATCACTGCACGCATGGGGCCTCGCCGCGACTCCCAGTTCGTCGCGCGCTGCTCTTCGTCCTGGCGGGATGACAGACTCCGCGTCGCCGCCCAAAGAGTGCGAGTAGAGAGGCGGCAAAATTCGGGCCACAACGACCGCGCCGTCGGAAAGAGCTTCTTCCTCGGAGTCGAAGGAAAATGCTTCGGATCCACTCTCGTCGGAACTGCTTCCTACAGAGAAGGACGAAGGCCCCGAACCGAGGAAGGCGCCGCTTCGCCTGCTGACCGTCCTCCCCCTGTCTCCGGTTTCTGTGTGCTCAAAACGCCACCGTCTTTCTTCGAGTGCTTCCCCGTCCGCCTCCCGCCTCTCTTGTCTCCTTCTCCCGCGGAGTCCGGAGCGGAACGCCGGATCCGGCGCATCGTCGAAGAGCCCCAGCTGCCGCCGCCATCTCTGCAGCTCGCGGCGCCTCCTCTGCAATCCGCCACCGGACTCTGGCGATTCGTCGCCTCGACGGAAACTGTCGGGACGCGCGGGGAAAGCCAAGTCGCCAGAGAGGCCCTCCAAGTCGGCTGCATGCACTCTCTGGGAGTTGCCCTGGCGCTCCGTGACTTGTTGGTAGCGCTCGACGACGGAGAAGACGCGCGTTTCTCCGGAGAACGCCGAACGTCCAGCAGGAAGGGAGTACGCAGTCTGCGTCTGCGCGAAAACCTCGGCTCGGTTCGCCGCTTGCCCACCGTCGAAGCCTGGCCGTTCCATACGCCGTCCTTCGACCGTCAAGACCAGACGGAGAGAGGGGAAGTCTCCATCCGCGTCGGACTCTCCATCTCGCTCGCGACGGCCTCTCGGACCCGCAGAGTTGTGAAGGCCGACATGCTCGTTGCGCGACGGTGCTGGCGCTTGACGGGGGACGTCAGCTGGAGCCAAGAGAGTCTCTTCGGACTGCGACAGAGGGGTCCACCGTGACCGGCTGAGAGGCACGGACTGCAGTCGCGAGGAGGAAAGGCGGCGACGTCGCGTGGTGGTTCTGAAAGCAAACGGCATGTTGGTCAGACTGTCCGTGGCATCCCTTTCCCGGAGGTCCCCTTGAAAAGGCTCCTCGCGTTCCAAGACATCGCACGCAAACAGCTCATCGTCCTCCAGCGGAAAAGAGCCGTTCCACTCCGAGTCGGCTTCCTCGGCCGTCACCCAGTCTGTGTCCTCTTCTTCGTACGCGTCGAATTCTCGAAGCTCTGCATCTTCCGAGGAGATGCGAATCCGGTCGAAGCGTCCTCGTCGCGACGTGATGCTTTGGTCTGCGACCCCCATGCCGTCGTCATCTTCCTCTTCACTCGAGGCGAACATCAGAACGTCCATGTCTCGTCTCCCGCCTCTGGAGTCGTCGTCGTCTCCCTCTCCCTGTCCCATTCTCGGCCTTCCTCCGCCGCTTCTCTCGCCTTCTCTTCCAGGTCCTCGACCGCCCTCAGGCCTTCCACCTCCGCCGCCCTCGCGGCCACGGTCAGCTTCCCCCGACGTCCCCGTCGTTCTGGAGGCTCGCGAATGCCGCCGAGGAGCTGCTGCAGTCCCCATCTCTTCGTCGTCGTCGCTCGGGTCACTCCAGGACCCAATCGAGTCCGCCTCGACGCCAGCACACCCTCCATGCGTGGAGTAGCCAGCGCCGTCGTCTGACCGACTTCCTGCCCCTGGAGGACGATGTCCCAGAAGGATCCCGCCGCCTCCAGCGTGTGGCGAGTGGTGGACTGTGAAGGCGTCCTCCTCTTCGTCGTCGCCCTCGACGAGGCCTCCCGCCGCCATCCCTACCCCGGCCTCGTCTCCTCGAGCTCCGCCGGCCTCGCCGCCGCGTTGAGCGAGAGAGGCCTGGAGGTGAGTGCCGTCGCGGGTGAACTGGCCCATGAAGAAGTGATTGGACAAATCCACAGGGTCCAGAGGGTGGCCGCGAACGTCTTCGAGGTCGGCAACGACGGGTCGCCAAAACGCGGCTCGCTGCGTCCGAGTCCACCTGTTGCCTTCACTGAGCAGAGACGACGAGGCACCGGCGACGGCGAAGGGCGAAGCGCCGGAGCCAGCAAGAGGCGTTTCCGCGACGCACGAAGAGGCGTAGCCGTGGAGGCGAAGCCACGTACGAGCAGAGACCGCGCTCGGGTCCTGGCCGAGTCTGAGGACCTCGTCGGAAGCCGGAAAGAGGCCCCAGGCTGCGGACAAGTTGAGTTCTGCCGCCGGCTCTTCACGTGGAGGCACCGATGTCGACGACGCGGATTCAGAGGCATCCGACACAGGGACAGAGAACGCGACCGGCGACGCGAGACGATTCAACACAGACGCCGCCACCTCGCCACAGGTCCAGCGAGAGGTATCAGCTACGGGAAGAAAACGCGGCAGCTGCTCGAGGAGCCAAAAGACCTGCGGCCATGTCAACACACCCTCCCACAACTCTCTGTCTAAGTCTCCTGCTCTGTCGACGGGAGACAAAGGATCCGCAGCAACATTCTCTTCAGCTGGAGACAGTCCGTTCCTCCCAACTGCAGAGACGCCACTCCTTGAGAGTGTCGCGCCGCCGACGTCGCGTCGAGAGGCGCGCTCTTTTTTTCCGTCTCCCTCCTCATGAGGAATTGGGTCAAGCCCTGAGGCCGTCGTCCGGCAGAGGCGCAGCAAAAGAGAGAAGAAGGCGTCGCGCGCTGGGCATCCCCGAGCCGGGAGAAATCGCCAGGAGTCGAGGAGCTCTGTGAGGAGAGACACACGGATGAGAGCTGGACGACGGCACGGCTCCCAAGGATGATCGCATGCACCTTCATGTTTCAACGGTTCCTGCCCGATCTCTGAGACCTTCGGTTCGACCGGCCCGGCGAAAGTGCTATCGACTGATTTGGAGCCGGAAAGAGTCGGCCCCGCCCCGGAGAGATGTTGCGAACCGGCCTCTACCGCTGCCCCGCGGCCCCCTGGAGACACCCCACAAGTTGAACTGCATGCACCCTTCGATGAATAGTCCTCCACATGCGTAGGCGCACTGGAGATCTCTGAAATCTCAGCTCCGCAGCACGCACAAGAGATACCTTCTTGTCTCTCTCCAACATCTGCCTCTCTCCTTGTCTGCTTCCGTTCGCCGTTCGCCCCTCTCCCGCTCTGCAGGCGGCCATCACGAGCCTTGCCGGCGCATTTCCTCGTTCCTGTCTCTCCGACTTGGCCGTTGCTCTGTTTCCGCGGTTTCCCGCTTCTTTGACCGAATGTGACAACCGATGCAGACGCTGAACGAGATGGAGAACGAGGCGGCAGTGGGGGACGAGGTGGCGGAGCCAGCGCCGCATAGCCAGAGGCATGGGAGAGATAGGCAAGCAGCTGGAAACGCTGAAGAAGAACATCGGCTTTCACAGCAGACAGCTGCCCCACATCGGCGACGCAGCCCAAGCGGTTGAGACTCGGGGAAGGATCGCTGTGGCAGCTTCGGCGTCTGAGGAACGGCGCGCTCGCAGCCAAGAGCGGCGCCACACTTGTCAAGAGGGTGAGCGTCAGTTCTGCAGTCTCATACTCCTCGCTTATGTCGACGCATGCGTTTGTCGAAGAGGGAGACCTATGATCCAGGATTTGAGGACTCTTCCTCTGACCCTGCTCCGTCTCGTACTCGCGTTCCTCAGCCCAGTCGGCGGGTCTCTCTGTCTGTCGCGCTACCTCGAGCTCGTTCGAGTCTTCTTCTCGCTGTTCTGCTTCTCTCTGGGCGCCGGCTGCGGCACCCTCGGCCGCTCCTAGGACGCTGAGGAAGGAGGAGAGGAGGGAGAGACGCATGAGGCGCGTCTCCGAGAAGCATCCATGCTGGGGCAAGTCCGCGGCTTCCGTTTGCAGGTCTCCGCTTCGGGTGCAGAGGGCGACGATCTGCTTCACATTTTCTCGGAGTCTGCGAAGCAACAACTGGCGCCCACGGAGTGGAAGCAGGCGCAGGAGAGACGTCATGAATGCCCCGTCTTCAACACTCTTCATGTCACATGCGAGAGCCCACAAGTCCCTCCAGTTTGCTTGGCCGTCTCCTCGCTCGCCGCGGCCTTTGTCTCCGTTCCTTCCGGTTGTTGCCTGAGAAGAGACGCGCGACGCGAACCGCTGACTCGCCAAGCTGTCGTCAGATTTGCCCTCGCCACTTAGTACCTTCCCTCCCGACGACGAGTCTCCCTCCTCTTCAGGCCCCGCTGATTCGACTTGGTACGGCCCATCGTGTGAGTCCGTCGAAGTCGGCTTCGGCGTCTCCTTCTTCTCGGTGTTGCCCTCTCCTCGAGGACCTGTCGCCCCGTTCCTTGGGAGCGAAGGCACCTCGAACGGCATCCCGACAGGTCCGAAGCGAGAGAAGACTCGTTTCTTGTCGTTTGAATTCTTTTCTGCGGTGCTGAGAAGGAAGAAAGGCCGCCACAGTCGGTGCTCAGCGAAGAACGGCGAAGACAACTCCGTAATGAGTTGCCAGTAGTTTGTGGCGCAAACGCCCTTGGGGAACCACGACCTGCCAAACGCTTGCGCGGGCGACGTCGACGCGATGTCCTTCTTCTTCCGACTAGGCTCCGAGGTTCCCCGGCTTTCGCTGCTTTCTTCGTCACGCACGAAGTCTGCAAGGTGTCTCTGAAATGCACCGGACATCCACAGTCGCTCGAAGTCGTTGAAAGACGCCTCCCCTGTGAGACGAAGCAGCCCCTCCGCTGGCGTCTCTGCGTCTTCGGACGCCCCGTCGAAAACAAACACTCTGAGGAGCGCCGAGAGGCGGCTGAACATTTGCCGGAGGCGATTCAGAGCCTCGGCAGAGGTCTGTTTGTGGACGAAATGGAAGAACGGCCTTGGAGCTGAAGGGAGCTCAGAAGTCGCAGAGAACGATGGAGACAGCTGCCCTGCCAGCTCTGCCCGCGTTGCTGCCTGCAGGGACTCTGCAACCGCCGGTGCCTCGTTGTCTCCGCAGACGTTTGAGGCGGGGCGAGACAGGTGACGCGAAGAAGCCAAACCGGGAGACGCGGGATCAGACAAAAGCGCGGAAAAGGGAAGCGGCTGCGCACGCATGCACTGAGAGGTCCACGCCTCCATTTCGTCAAGACCGTCTGCGAGAGAGTTCAAAACATCAGCGAGCAGCTCTCCAAGAGTTTCCTCCTCTTCACCGCACTGTCTGTTGGACCTTTCGTCCTCCATACCCGTCTTCGCGTTGGCTACGCAGTCTGCGCCTCTCCCTTGAACTGGTGAGAGATCTGTTCTCGTTCTCACGTCCTGTCGCTCTCCCTTCTTCTCTGTTCCGCGCAGCGGCCCTCTGTCGCGACGACGCTCGTCGAGCCTGAGAGCCTGAACCGCTGCGACTGAGGGGAGTTGTCTGATTTCCTCCGACTGCTCCTCGACTCTGGAGAGCAGCGGAAATCCTCCGCAGTGAAGCTCTCCAAGCTGTTGCTTCCTCGCGGCCCGGAGAGCCAAGTCGCCGAGCAGTAACGCCCTGCGGAGCTGCACGCTCTGGCGCAACAGCTGGGTGTCTCCGAAGAGACATGTCCACCGCCACCGCAGGAGGTCGGCGTGACTGTCAAAGGCCGCGCATCCACGGCCGCCAAGCACCATCTTGCTCTTGTCCCATGCACCCAGGGACGAAGCGGCAGAGGCTGCACTCCTTAGAGCACCGCCGGAATGCTCTCTCGGACCTTCAGAGAGGTGATCGGCGACGCCCGCCTCGGCGGAGAAAGAACGCGAGGCGGAAGGGCAGAGCCGAAGAGAGAACGAGGGCGAAGAAGCTGGCCGGAGCCGCGGGAGACGTGAGCGGTATAGAAGCGGCGAGAAGGTTGACGGGGACGGGAGAGCGTACGATGCGAAGGCGAGAGTCGGAGGTGCATTGCAGGCTGGCAGAACTGGCAGTTGGTGGAGAGCCACTGGCCAGAAGTCGGGGAGGAAGGGATCGGGGGAATCACCGGGACTCGATCTGAAGCCCGGGGAGTGCAGCGTCTGGACGCGACGAAGCAGCCCTGCCAGTTTTCTGTGATGTCGGAGACTCTTGTCGACCTCGCCGCCGCCTCGGTGGACGTACAGCTGAAACGCGTCTTTGCTGCACGAGTGTGTGACAATGCACAGATGGAGTTCATGCATGGTCGACAGCAGAGGCAGAGAACGATCGATTCGTCGACGTTTACGCCGGGACCTCGCTGCAGAAGTCGCAGCAAAAACGCTCGACTCTTTTCTGGAGGTTTCCCTCTGTCCTGCCCTATCACGACCTTCCGAAGACGCTCGAGAGGACCCATGCAGTCGCCGGCCGGCCGGCTCGCGAGCCTCGCATTGATTGTCTCTCTTCCTCTCGTCACCGGCCTGCAGATCTGAAGACGGCGAACGTCTCTGCCGCCGCGCACTGGCAACGTTGAGTTTCACATGCGGATGCAACAGCGGAATGTTCCACATGCCCTTGCCGTCCACGCGAATCTTCAGAACGTTCTTCTCCGGCTTTGCGAGGGTGATCACATCCATGAAGCTTGGAGTCGGAAAGGGAAACTCCGCTGGCTTCTGAGCCGGCTCCCGCTCCAGCGTCGCCTCCCGCTCCAGCGCCGCTAGGGCCTGACCGAGAGGAGATACTTGGCTCTGTGGGGTAACGGAGACAGGACGCGAAAGGGGGAGATCTCAGTGCAGTCGCTGTGTGGGTGTGTGGATGGATACGATGGCGGTTTAGCGGGTGACGGAGAAGAGACGAGAAGCACTGTGACGCGAGAAAGGAAACCAAGGAGGTGGTGGTAGCCAGCACAGTCGATGCCTCACACGAGGATTCTCAGAAGCCCGTAACTTTTGCGACGCGCAACCGGCCAGATTTCCAGACTGACCTACGCGTCGACTTCCTTCTGTGAGCACCAGATGGAGACACTGAAGAGTTCAAGCCCTCTCGCGCATGCAAACGGAGTGCAACACACACCACAGGCTCAGAGTTTGCAGGGACGCCAAGGCATACACCTATGAAAACTCCATGGCCAAGTCCTACATCGTTGGTCAGAACGAATCTCGTGACGAAACATGAATGTGCTTGTGTTTTTAGGACATCAAATCAAGTCCAGTTCGGCTGAGTCGAACGTCGACTTCTGGCGTACGTGGGCACCCATTACAGTCCAAAAGGTAGAAATGCCAAACACTGTCATTTTCATACGCTCCACAAGCGCAGGCAGTGCACTCTCGACAAAATGAGTTAACGTAGACACGACGCGCAATAGACTGAGTGGACAGATCCCTTGCATTCGAGAAGAGACTCAGGGGGACTTTTCAGACGAGATCGAGCCTCTCAAGCGGGTCGATCCACATGTGGATGCAGAGGCAACTCCAGAGAGGCGCGAACGCGCTGCACTTCGAGCGACATGGAGAAGAGTGGCGACTCCGTTCTTTCTCTTACCTTAAAGCCAAAATCTTTTCCTGCCCTGTAAGTCGGCACTTCCAGCCCCACACACGGAACGAGGTCTGAGTGTTTGATTCCGGACTGCTTCGCCTGACCGAGGCAAATCCGCCGAACCGAAAAGCCATTTAAGGCCGTCAATTTGAACCATCCGCAGCCAGGCTTGATGGCGAGCCGATACCAGCACGGCCCCGAAAGAGGCAGAGGAAGAGCTGCTCTCAAGACCACGAACTGCAGAAGCGTCGGCGCGCTCCAGAGAGGCGAAGCACACCGAGGACCGGGAGGGCCAGTTGAAGAAACTGCGTTCTCATATTCCATCTCCCTGTCCTGTGGCGGAGAGGCGGAGCTGCGGAAAGGGAACCTTGTCGTCTCCGTTTCCGTCTCTCTTGAGGCACAAACAGCGAGACGTGCAGAAGAGGTTTCGCGGGCGCATGCGCTTTCAGCCGTGTCAGTGGCAGAAACTCCCGACCTGCGGAAAGCTCCCGTTGTCTCGCGTTCTCCAGGTGTGTGGTTTCGGCCCTTGCCTTTCTTCCCCTTGAAACAACCGCCGACGCGCTCCATCTCGGTCTTCACTGAGACATCCTGCCGTTCTCCGTAGCCGGTTTCTCGCCTCTCTGCATCTGCCGACACTCCACGCGGCTCTGTCTCCGCTTCCCCGCTCCTCGCGCCCCCTGAGCCTCGATCTCCTCGCGTCTGCCGCGACGAAGGGAAGAACGAAGAGCGGCAGCGAGTCTCTCCTTCGTCAGAGCAAGCGGAGACGCCGAGACCAGTTAGGTCCCAGAACAACCACGCCGGCGGCGCCGGAAGCAGCGGCGCGAGGACTGCGGGGTCCGGCAGGATCCCTGAGGTGGGCCGCACTCCGCAGCGGCCTTGAGGCTCGCCAGAGAAACGCCTTTTCTCATTTGTTCTTCGTCGTTCGACGGCGCGGGACCGAGAGCAGGCCAGGAAGGCAGACCGCAGCCGCGACAGAAGCAGGAGACGAACAAACCGAAATACGCATCTCCCGAGGTAAGGCCGACCCCACACACTCGTGGCGAGGAGACGCGGAAGAAGATTTGACATCCAGAGAAAGTCGTGGCGGCGGCTCTCTGTGGCCTCGAACCTGGAGACCAGTTTTTCCGCATAAGCCCCATTCGCTTCTTCAATGCCGGCGTCTCGTTGAACTTCATGGCTTGACACCTCTCGCAAGCCTCCACAGTCTGTGGGATAGAAGGCAGACTCCAGGACCCTGTCTTCGAGTCGTCCTGTCGCCCAGAGCGCCTGGACGTGGTTGTCGTTCTCGTCTGCATCATCTATTCCTCGAAACTCAACAATCCACTGAAGAAGCTGGAGCACGGCGACAGCGACAGTCTCCGCTGTTAGACACAGAGGGCGCTGCTCTGTCCATACACAGCAAGGTTGCAGGTCCTCGTTTTTCTCCTTGTTTTTGGGTCTCGGACTTTCCGTCTCCTCAAAACTCTCTTGAGCGTCCAGGTGGCTTTCGGGTTCACCTTCCCTGAAGTTTTGCGCCCTGGCGCGGGTCCGAGAAACCTCTTGTATTCTCTTCTCTTCATTTGCCGCCTCTGCAGTACTCGTCTCAGGCTGAGTCTCCGTTTGCCGCCATCGCTTCCCACGCGTTCTTTGGCTGTTCTTTCCACCCCCTGAAGCTGCCTCGCGTCCACCGCTTCCTTCCGCTTGACCGTTTCGCCGCTCCTGACGCTCGCTGGCTTCTGCGGCTTCGGCTTCAACTGCCGCGAGGCGTCGGCTTTGCCTCCTTGCCTCATCGCTCCACCCCACCAGCTGGCGCCTGTGCCTTGAAAGCGCTGCATGCAGAGCGGGCAGACACGCGGGACTGAGTCGGCACCTGTTCACCACAACTCCTTCGCTTTCAGAGAAAGACGAAAAAGGTCCTGAGGCCCCCGTCAACGAGGGGCAGGCAGCCGCGGAAGACAAGGAAGCCGACGGAGAGAAGGGTGGGGACGCCGGCTGTCTCTGCAGTGTTGTATGCCAGAGCAGATCGGCGAGGTAGCTGCTGCCGAGGCCTACCCCGCAGAGGAACATCTCGGGAAGGAGAGGCGGCGCCTGCGTGGGGGTCAGGTGGAAGTATCGTTGGATGGCTATGTGGAGCCCGAGGAGCGGGGAACGGTCAAAGAACGGAGACGCATCCGGAGACTCTGGTGTGCTCCGTGCAGCATACATTGCAAATCCTGGACAGGCTTGGGATGACAGTGAAGACGAGAAGGCAGGTCGAGAAACGGAATGGGCAGGAGGTGCCCAGGAAGCGCCAGACAGTTCTGGAGTCGACAGACGCTTGTCGAGGTCTCTGGACAAGTTCGAAGAGACATCCAGAAGGCGGAGCATCAGCGCTGCAACTGGCGGGGGGCTGGCCCAAGGCAGAGGGAGAGAGGCAGAAGGAAGGTTACCGAACTCCTGAGATTCTGACGCGTTTCCACGCGCAACGACCCGACGGAGACACGCGGATAGAGACAAACAAGAGGCCTCTCGATTCGGCGTTTCTCCCTTTTCGTTTCTGTCTCCAGCCCCCATCTTGCCCTCAGCTTCAGGACGACGGCCGCCTGTCAGGTCTCCGTCGCCTTCTCGTTCGGGGAGCTTCGCCGATGCATGTTCGAGCTGTTGGACGCTCCACAGCAACAGCGGAGCGAAGTGCTTCAAACACACGCCGACAGCAGACAATACCCCAGCGTTTTCTCTCTCTCGCCTCCCCATCCAATGCCTGTTTTCCACCCGTTCTCTTTGTCCACCGTTCTCTCCTCGACGTTGTGCCGACTTCTCGCCCTCGCCGGGGCTGTCCTTGACCCCAAGAGAAGCGCCTGCTTCCCTCGAGTCACTCTTCCCCTTGCACGTCGTTTTGCTTCTTTCGTTGTTCCTGTTTTCTGGGTGCGAGAGCGCTGCCCCATGAAAGTCCGCATGCGTCTCCGACCGGGTCGCGAGCCTTTCTGTCGCGTCCAGGAAGCGAGAAATGAGCCTCACGTGGGGACCCAGAGCGACGCCCACAGCAGCTCTGAAAGACATCCAGAGAAACTCGGACATCGCCGCCGAGATGTGAAGCCAGTTGCGCTGCATGTCGAGGGCGTCGAGAGTCTGGAGTGCCGCAGCACACTGCTGCCTCAAGCTGAGAAACTTCTCGGATCGCGCAACTGCCGACGAAGACTCTCCCTGGACACCTAGAGAAGGAAGGACCCCCGTCAGAGACTCCCCTTCCTCCACGCCAGTACAGGAGGCAAGAGCAGTCTTTTGGCGCGAGCCCAGGTTTGCACTGGGTCGTGGAGTACCGTCAGCGTTGGAAGTGGCGAGAGCGAGAATATGCGACTCGAAGCCGTGTTGAACTTGGTCCGCTGTCAACTCGGCGAGTTGCCCGAGCTCGGCGACGACGAAGCCCAGAGGCTTCACCTTTTTTCCACCTCGCTTAGGATGCGCGTCTGGCATTTGAGAGCGCCTCTCGCCTTCTTCTCGCTCTTCGCCCACAGCCAACCGGACTTTGGAGACCACCGTCTGGGTCACCTGGACCCCGGCAGAGGGCATGCGGTCGCCTGAGCAGAACATCACGCGAGGCGTCTTGGACCGCAGAGCGCGCTCAGCTCCGGCTTGCCAAGCTTCTGCGTCGGGAACGAGAAGACGAACGAAAGGTAGTGTGCCCAACCACGTTGGCGCACCGCCCGTCTTCTCTGCGAGCTGCACAAGCTTCGTTTTCGTCGAGCTCTCCACACCTCCATGCCACCAGTCTTTGTCTGTCTCCGCTGCCCCCTCGCTGTCGCCAGCAGTCGCTCCAGGCGCCGACGAAGCGGGGCCTGCTGGGCGTCGCTCGAGGCCTTCTTCTCCTGTAGAGCTTGTGAGAAATCTCTGTCCCTCTTCTCCTGAGGGTTCAGACGAAGTTAGGAGAAATCCGGATGGGTCCTGGCGGCCTGTTGCAGGTGGCGAGGGATCGCCTTCGCCTGTCAGGAACCGCGCACGCATTGAGGGGGTTCGCCGTATAGTCGGAGCATTACCCTCCGACCCTTCACCGTCCCCACCGCCACTCTCGCCCTCGGAGACAGTATCGAGGCCTCCGCTTCTCGGCGGCCGATCTGCCGCGACCCCCGTCACTGCCTCAGCCACCTGAGGCGCCAGCGCGTGGTTCCGACTGCGCTGGGCTTCAAGCCTCGCGACGTCGTCGCCCTCGGCGCCTCGTCGCCTGGTGGGGTAGACGCCCACATGCTCTTCCTGACTCTCTCGGTGGCGCCGCGAACGCGTATCAAGATGCCTCTCAGAGTCCACCGTCCCTGCTTCTCTGGAGTCTCCGCCTGCCGCCCTTCTATGTCCGCTCGCCGCTCCCGCCTCAACTGCTCCACCCCACAGGCGGTCTGGGCGTCCCCCGATCTGCGTTCTCACTGTTTCAGAGGCCGCCTTCGAGGTGACAAGCGCATAGCAAGAATACCGCACGCGCCTGCGCCGGTGGCGACTCGAGGCCGTTGACGATTGATTGCCCGAACGGAAGGAATCTGCCCCCCCTAAACAAGGTCCCTGAGAAGCCAGCAAATCTGCAAAGGCCTGCCCAGCAGTTCGCACCCAGAGTTCGACTCGCACGGGCTTCCCGCTCCTCCTCACAGCAGGTGAATGCCCGTTTGCGGTCGGCCTTTCTGACGGTGCGCCCAAAGGCTGAGAGAAAGATGCAGAAGACGATGAAGAAGAAAAAGACGCAGATGAGGAGGAACAGGTTGGAGTTCTATCTGAGGCATTCGATGCAGGACGCAGATGAGATGTGCAGGGAGAAGATGCGCGGAGAAGGGCAGCTGGCGCGCCTGCGTCGGATCTCCCTTGGTCGAGAGGAGAAGCCAGGCATCGTCCAGCAGGTCGACTCGTCTCGTCGCTATCTTTACTCAAGTCCTGTGTGTCTGCCTCGTCCGGGGAATCTACGAAAACCACGCACTGATCGACTCTTCGAAAATGTCTGCTCAATACCTTGGAAACCGACCCGTCTACCGGGAGCGACAGGAGCGCCGCCGCGCGCGCGCCACCCGAACGACGTGGAAAAGAAGACGACGGTCGACGGCGGGATGCCTCTTGGGAGTGAGAGGAAAGAAGTGGAACGAAGACGAGGGCGACCTCAACGACAGCGTCGCTGTACGTCACTAGAGGGAGGCCGCGGGGACAACGAGAAGAAGAAGTACATGGATAAGTTGCTCGGTGCAAAGAGAGGCTCGTGCTGCTAGTGCTGGGGGAAGAACGCTTTCCCTGTGGAGCAGAAGCGGAACGCGATCGGACGCCGGCGTCAGACGCCGAACGAGAAGACGAACGGCTACGCTTCTCGACATTTCTGTCATCTCGCTGTGCGGCGTTCGGACGCGGAGTTTGACTCTGCTGGACATCCTCCTCATTCGAGCGTGCTTCAACAACTGGACTCGAAGCGGCTCTCGCGCCAGGGCGGCTGCGAGCTCGCTTTGACGCCTCAGTCCCCGGGGCGGACGCGGGAGACACCGTCGGCAGGAGAAGGTGTCTCTTTGGCGTTCCCCAGTCGAGAAATCTCCTCAAGCCGAGGCCTGTGGCATCAACGACTCTCCCGACGCAGCGGAGAACGCGACGCGCCTGGTCCGCCGTGTCGCGTAAATGCTCTGCGTCAGTTCCCTTGCTGCTTTTCCTCTTTCTGTCTTCCGAGAACCTCCTGTTCTCGACGAATTCGTCCTTCGGAAAAGCCTTCTTCTCGCTCTCGGTCCACAAGCCCAGAGCCTGAAGACGGAGGCAGCGAGACCAAGTCGCGAGGACGAGAAGAGACAGAAGAAAGGGCGCGAGCCACGCGCGAGACAGCGCAGCAACCTGAGACGCGCACCCGTAGGGGTAGGAAGGATTGGAGACGCTCGGCGGCTGCGAGGGCCCCGACGGAGACAGGAAAAGAAACTCGCTGAGCGTCTCCGTCACACCACAGAGGGCGGCGACGAGGGACGCGCTTACGCCAACGGGTTCGTTTGCCCCAGCAGCGCCTGAGTCGTGAGACGCTGAACGCGACTCGAGGTTCCCTAGCGCCGCGAACGACCGGGGACAGCTGCCGAGCAGAACGGTTTGGAGGAGAAACTGAGGGAGGCCAGGCAAAGCGTGGGGCGAGAAGGCCGTTGGCTCAGCCACAAGAGACGGAGCGTAGGGTGCCCCACAGAACGAGAGGACTGGCCGAAGAACTCGCTCGTAGTCCGTGACGAAGCACCTGCATTGGAGGGACGCACACCAGCGATCGACAGAAGCGAGGAGAGATGCACTCGTGCTGCTTCGCCTTTTCAAACGACCAGTCGCTCAGACACACCTACGAGCAAAGCTTCGAGGAAGTAAAGCGCGTCTTCACATTCCTCCAACAAATCATGAAAATGGAAAGACGCAACAGACTCAGTCTCGGGGTGTATCGAACGCACTACCTGTCTGCGATATGTACGGTGTCCTACCTCGGCAACGCCGACGGAGCCACGAGAGGTACGACGGACTCCCCGCTCGCCTTCTGTTCTCCTAGCAGCGCCGCCGCGAGGCCATCGAGGAAGCGTAGAAGTCGCCAGGACGCATCAACGGCGAGACAGGCGAGTTCGCCGACTCGGGCGGATCCTTGCCACTCGACATCTTCATCAAACACCTCGCATGACTCCAGTCCCTTCTTCTCTCGCAACTCCTGCCTCCCTGGTCTCCTTCTCCGAGATTCGCCTTCCCCAGAAGCCCCCGGGTCTGCCCCTGGGACCTTCCGTTCGTAGGCCTTCTCGGCGCTCGCTCTTCTGCTGCCTCGCCTTATGACACCGTGAATGGAGACAGTCGCTTGGAGAGTCCTCAGCAAGAAGGTCAGAGCCTCAGCAGCGACGCTCATGCGCGCGTTGTAGCTCTGCAGCAATTGGAGGGCCAGGCTCAGAGTCTCCTGGTTCCCTGACGAGGCGTCCGACGAGACGCAGGCAGAGGGTTGCAGGGCAAGCGCCAAGACGGCCTGCAGCGTCCGGTCCCTCAGCAGCCAGGACCGGAGGCTGATCGGATTCAGCGGCAGAGGCATGTCGCCGGCAAAGGGGCGTCCTTTTCGCGCTGCAAATGCAGTTGGAGACAGGCGCATCCACGACAGGAGAAAGAGCGCGTTCTTCGTGATTCTTCGCGCGAGCGTCGCTTTCTCGGACGCATGTGAAGCTTCGCTTTCACCCTTCCTGAAGGGATCGGGTCCTACTCCTTCGCGGGCGCCTCCCGGCTGAGACCTCAACGAGGGCGCCTGGGCGCCTTGATGCACAGCTAGTCGCGCTGTCTGCGCCGCCAAGTGCCACAGCAGCTGCAAGCCGCGAGGCAGTTCACGCAGTGGAGGAGTCCGAGGTGAAGAAGAAGCAAACGAAGAAGACGACTGTGCTTGCGGAGCCTCCGCAGGGCTGGTCTGTGGCTGGGCGGGGAGGTTGTGAGGAGGGTCGAGACGCTCCCCTGTTTTGCTGTTCGTCTGGATGCCTGGCACTCCTTGTCCCTGGATGCTGCTGTCAGTTTCGGCTGCCGGATCGATCCCTTGAAAGGCGGAAAGCACAGAGAGAAACAGTTCGGACGCAGCCGGAAGAAGCAGCAAATAAAGCGACAGCGTCGCGCGCTCCGCTGTCACCATGTGGGCGAACCCTCCAGGAAGCAGAGGGGGTCCTGCAAGCCTCGAGAGAGGACTTGAAAAGAATTTGTCCCCAAGGGCGATGATCGCTTGAGAGGCGCCAGATCTGCCAAGAACGAAGTCCATCAACACCGCATTCAAATCGCCTGAGACAGCAGCCGGCAGACGTGAAGACGCCGGAAGACGAGGGAATCCAGAAGACCGTCCAGATCGAGAGACTGCAGAACAGACAGAAGGCTTGTCGAAGGCGAACAGCGCGGGAAGGCGCGGGGGCGAAGCAAGGTCATTGCCCGACGAGACAGCGAAGTCGAGGGCCAGTCGACGGACCTCAGAGGCCGCCGTATACAAGCTGCGAGCGCTTGTCAGCCAAGAGTTCAAACAACCTGTAGAAGCCGTGCTGGAGGACGCAAGTGAAGAAGGAAACAGCGAACAAGGAGAAAAGGAAGAAGACGGAGAAGCAGAGACAGACGAGGAAGAAGAAGTGGAAACAGAGGAAGAAGTTGAGAAAGAACGAGGGGATCGTTCGGAGGCCTGAGGCAGGCGACTGGAAGAAAAGCTACAAGACGAGGGAAGTGCGAAGACAAGTTCCTGGGACAAGAGCAGAGGTCTCAGAGCGTCGACTGCACCAGCAAACTCGGAGGATCCGAGAACTGCATGCGGGGAAAGGGAGGGGGAGGGCGACGGGGAAGAAAACGGAGCCAAGTCCTCAACTAAGTGGTGAATGAGAGTGAAGGCGGCGTCATGGGTGACGAGAAGAAGCTCGAGCGAAGGGTGGGTCGCATGTCGCGTAACCTTCCTGTAGGCTTCGACTTGACAACGAAACCCCCAGTCGACGCTCGGGTACGCGGAGCCGAAATCGAACTGAGGAAAAAAGGAAAAACAGAAACAAAAATACACGAATCACAGCCCGAGAAAGACACCGCTCGAAAGCGACGGACAACCGCGAGTCAGGAGTCAGAAGCGAAAGCGTCAGGGTACTGCAGTTTGAGGGGGAAGAATTCAAAACATGCGTCACGCACCGACGGCGGCCACAACTCTCAGAAGGACAGACAAAAGCGAAGAGTTGACTCCACGTTCACTCAGCTCTCAGCACCGACTCTCATGTATAATAAATAAATGTATAGTAGCATATACATATATATATATATATATTTATATAAATATATATATGTAACAAACAGATATACATATGTGTGCACATAAGTATGAATTTGTATGAAGCATCAGTCGCAGTGCTACGAGAAGAAAAAGGAAGGGCCGCAAGGAAGGGTGCTGGAAGACAGGTGACGCCGCTAAAAAACGAAAGACGTCGCAGAGATCCCAAAGCCAGGTTCTCGGGAAAGCGGTCAGAAGTGCAGCGGTTGAAAATAAAAAAAACCAACAGGTGCCGCCCAGCAAGCACATGACCTCCGGAGGGTCCTGCGGCATCAAGACAGTGACCAGGACATGGGCGACGCTCACGAAAGAAGGTACCAAAGTAGAGAACAAAGCAGACGACAGAGAAAAGGACAACGAAGGAAACAAAGAAGGAGCCGGAGAAGATGGCAAAGAAGGACACAACGAAGACAAAGAAGAGGACTGTGACGTCGGCAAGAAAGCGGAGCGAGTGCGGCGGCAATGCGAATTCTGCCGGAACCATCAGGACTCGGACAGCTGCAGAAGGTTCGCATTTCCTGACCTCGATGGATTTGACGTCCCGGTGTTTCAGCTTGGGGAAGTTTCGCTCGAAGCACTGGTAAGTCTTCACTCCGTGCGCCGTGACGACCTGGCACATACCAACGAGAGAAAAAACAGAAAAGTCAAATGGACAAATCGGAGCTGGGCACTGCCGCAGAAGGCGGAACGGCGTAAAGTCAGGACCAGCAGCATCAGCGAGATAGAGACTCTCAGAGAGGCCCTGAAAGCAGTGACGCCCGAAGAAAGATGAAGCACAGCGCGAGACAGGAGAAAAAGATAGAACGAGGGGAAGGTCTCCACCAGCAGATTCTGCAGCTTCCTCACGATCCACGCACCCCCTCCCCTCTGGCCTCTGCTGAGTACAAACCTGAATCACTTGATAAATCGTAGCATCGTTGTTCACAACAAACATCGAAAGCTCAATCTGTGATTCCTGACTGCGGAGACACATACACCTCTCGGCGACACGACCCTTTTCTTCGCAACATATCGACCCCCTCATCGTTGCTTTTCCTCTTTCTCCCTTCCCCGAAGATCTTACGCGAATGTGGAGTTCCGCCCCCGAGTCGGACATGTTGCTCCTCGGGTCGAATTTGATCTTCACTCTCTGTGCGCCGTCTCTGTCGCCTTCGTCTTCCTCTTGCAACCAGTGGGAGAAGCCTGGAGCAGGTCCCGCTTCGAGCCCCAGGAAGGTATCTCCTTCTCGAGGGACGCTGGGGAGCCGGAAGGCCTCTCGGGTGGAAAAGACCGTCCTGTGGGGGCCTGCGGTCTCCGCGGAGGCCGCACCGGCGTCTCCGCCTCCAGACGAATCCTGGGGGCTCCGGGTCGCCACCGTCGGCTGCGCGGCAGGACTGGGGTGCCGAGAAGACGCGAAGAGACGAGGGAAGTCGAGACAGAGATAAAAGTCTGCAACAGTCGACAAAGGGTGCGTTGTCTCGAGCAAATAGATGCAGCAGGACTCCTGAGACACGCGGCGATAGGCTGCGCTCGACGGCGGCAGCATGAACAGACTCTCGCGGAGCCAGCTTCGGTCGCCATCTAGCGAGTCCGACTCTGTATCGTCTTTGGAAGACAGGGGCGAGGGAGCGGCTCCGCGGCGGCGGATAGGAGGTCCGCTGGCTGTCCTGTCTCGCTGTCCGATCAACGCATCCCGCAAAGCTGGCAAGACGTCGGGCCAGCAAATCAGGACGGCAGTGGCACCCTGTTGTCTCTCTTTCTGAGCACACCGGATTCTTCCTTCCTGTTTCCACTGCGTCTGGAGCTCCTCAAAGACTCCCGCCACACCAGCGTTTGCCTTCACGGAGCCTCGAGCGTCTTCTGCCTCCGTTTCCTCTGTGTCGTCCGATGCACTGGGTTCCGAGGCCCTCCCGGCCACCCCGGCGCCCCTCGAGGGATTCTCGCGCCGTCGGGCGCGGAGACAGACACTCGCTGGGGCTCCAGAGGTGCAGAGTGCGACCACGAGGTCCGCGTAGACGGCGGCCTGGGAGAGGCGGCCGGCGAAGTGAAGAAGGCGGGGGAGAAGGCCCACCAGGCAGAGGTCCAGGCGTTCGAGGAGTCCAGCCATTTGACCTTCAGGTTTTCTTCTCGGCCTTCCAGACGAAAACGCGTGCGACAGAAAGGGCAGCACGGAGAGAAACAGTTGCTGCTTCCGAAAACGAATCAACAAGAAGATCTGGTCCACGAGCAACGTACAGACGCGCGCCAGGAGACGCTCCGAACACTTTACCTCAACACGGACAGAACCTCCGCAGAAAGAAGCCGAGCAAGAAGTCGAAGCATCCGGGCGCGTAGGGAGGGGCAGAGAGACGGGTTCTGGCTCAGATGAAACGGCATCGAAAGTGAGCTCTGTGACTGCAGTCAGGAGATCCAAATGGCGTTCTAATTTGTCGCGAAGAGGCCGCGAGAACTCCGGAACGCCAGAGAATCGAGGCTGCCTTTTCTCTTCCACGTAGCTGCCTGTGCGGAAGGCGCATGCGGACGCACTCTCACCATCCTCCCCAGTCGGCGCGCGATTCGCTCCTCTCTCTGGTCCGTTTGCATGCGTGGGTGCTCGACACGATCCACGAGCTTCCGAGACGGAGGACGAACTCGCTTCGAGGTCTGCTTGTTCGAGAGCACTGTCTACCTCTTCGTTCTCTGAAAGCGATCCGACATGGAACGCTCGTGAGGGACATCTCGTCGACGGCCGACCGGCTGCGAAAGCCTCCCGCCTCTCCGCCCGCGTTCTTGTCTCTCCCTGTCTCATTCTGTTCCTCCCAGCCCTCCCACCGTCTCCTGCCGCTGGTCCGCTCTCCTGTGATCTCCTCGGGCACTCCTCTCGCCTGCCCGCCGGGCCTATCCTCTCGGCTCCGCGAGCCTCGCGGGCTTCCTCCTCGCAGCGCCCGATGAGCTGCGCCATTTGGCGACGATCGCGCTCGCTCGCTCGCTTGGATTCCTCTTCTTCTTCAGCAATTGCATGCAGGAACTCTCTGCGCACGCAGAGGAAGAGCTGGAGAAGCAGGCGCCTCAAGGGCCGGATGACAAGCCGGGTCAAGCGCCCCACCGCCGCCAACACCACTGCACTTTGGGTCTCTCTTCCGAGGCCGCGAAGCGTCTGGCACCCCTCTGAGGCGTCCACGCGTCGCTTCCGTCTCTCTTCTCGCCTGTGCTGCCTCGTCCAGGCCTTGTCGCCGCCCTCGCGAGAGATCCTCACAGTCGGTTGTGCTGGGCCGTCGCTGTCGAAAGACCCCTGGAGAAGGACCTGCGCCGGGGGACAGGCGAGAGAGAGCAAGACGCGCAGAAGGCGAAGAATAAGGAAAGGAGGGCAGTGCGCCACTGCGAGGGCAAGGACGCCCCCATCGGTGCCCAACACTCCTAGAGCCGCGACGACTCTCGACGCTAAACTGGACAGCTCGAATCCCGTCAAAGCAGGTCTAGCCGATGAGTCGGTCTCAACCTCTCTCCACGCGCCGCGCGAACTGCTTCCTGCATGCCAACTGTCCCCCGCCCGCGTGCGGCGCTCAGGACATGAAAGCAAAGCCTTCGGCGTTCGTCGCGAACTCCCTGGAAGCAGAGGAGCGTAGACGCATGCATGGAAGTCCTCGAGCGCAGCTACAATTGCCGGCAGAGTCGCACAGAGCAGGTGACCAAAGCCCCCGGCGCGTTGCTGGGCTGTTTTGTCTCCTTCGCGGACTCGTCCTTTCTCCTCGAGGTCCTTCTCGGCTTCCCTTGCCTCTCGCGCCCAAGCCCCCATGTGTCTACATTCTTCAGAGCGCTCAAGGACAAAAGTAGAAGCGCATCCGGTCCCCGCTGCGTCTGTGGAGTTTCCACCTCTGGCAGATCTTTCCTCTGTGTTTTTTCTTCTTTCTGACGACGCTCCCCGCCGTCGCGTCCTTGATCTCTCTCCGAGCGCCAACTCGCATGTCTCACCTTCCACCCCACTTCGTACACCGCCAACGTCTCCGCGGTTGACTTCTTTCTCTGTTGTTGCCTTCTCTGTTATTGATTTTTGTGTTGCTGGGTTAAGCGGCTCTGGCGTTTCCTCTTCGTCTCTGTCGAGGAAGGATGGATGGGCGAGGCGCAGGAACTCGAGAGAGAAAAAGCATTTGTCGACTCCAGTGACTAGGAAAGGTGCCAGAAGGAGCGTTCGGCAGAAGGTCAGCGTGGCGGCCTCGGCTGCGGCGCTGAGGACGAGGCGCCGCCAGCGAGGAGAGCAGAGGGAGAGAACGCGTTTGCAGAACGCAGGCTCGAAGCGTCGTTTGTTCAAGTCCAGCCCAGCACGCTCTCGAGCTCCCCCAAGCCGCATTTCGCCTCCGTTCGTCTCCTTCCTCGCGTTCGCTGCCTGCCTGAACAACGCGAAGCCCAACTCAGTATCCGATCGCGTCGGAGACAAAGATCCGCCGGGGTACGCGAGAGCCGCGAGAGCAAAGACCGGCAGTGGAAGATCTCCCCACGCCTCTCTCTCGCCCGCAGAAACATTCGACGCGCTCGAAGGCGAAGAGACACGAACGAGAACGTCTCTCAGCCACAGAGGGTCTGCAGGGTCGCGCGTACACAGCTGTGCAGGCGAATTGCTCAGCTGACTGCCGGCTACCTCCGAGCGGTGAGACCGTTGCAGCGGCGCAGAAGGCAGGAAAAGGATCCAGATCCGAAGGAGACAATAGAAGGTGCCTACGGCGGCGTCATCCTCGAAGGTCGATCGTGGCGAGGCAGGAGGCTCCGGACACCGATCGTTCGGGAGCGGAGACGATCCGACCTTCTCAGCACTGCTTGAGGCTTGGGAGCCCTTCTGCTCGGCCTGCTGTCCGGAGTCTCCACGACGAACAACGGAGAAGATACTCGAGTCTGTTGACTCCACATCCCGCCCCCCAGCTCGCTCCGTCCTCCTACCTGTCTCGCCTTCTTCAAGTGGTGCTGCACGCAGCGCTCGCCGACAAAGGACTTCCCAGGAGAGCCTGAGACACTCTCGCAGGAGGCCGCAAGTCACCGCGTCTGCGTTCACCCACGCACTGACGCCGGCACCGCCTACATTCATCGCATCGGGCAGACATGCTCCCCGCGCCTCGTCTTCTCGACTCACGAGACTTTGCTCTCCTTCCCGCTGTGCGGCTCCTCCGCAGTCTCGACCGTCTCGCTCCTCGGCCCTCAGCGCGGTCGGCGACGGCCTCGCGCCGCTGGGCCTTGCTCCACCCACCGCCGCCCTGGCCTCACGCGTCAACTTCGCCTTCAGCGCAAGCCTGAAAAGCGCGTGACTAAGCGAAAGCATCAAAGCTCCTGGGTGGCTTGTGGTGCACGCTGCCGGAGGCAGCAGCGCCCTGGAAGAACGGCAGTGGTGATTCAGGAGACGGTCCAGTTCGGACGGAGACAGGCGCGGCAGAGGCAGGAGCCCCACAACGTGCGAGGGTGACGAGAGAGAAACCGCAAATCGATAGCCGAGTGTAGATGTCAACGAAGACCTGGCCTCAACTTCGCGACAAGCTAACGAAACATTCGGCAGCCCACAGAACGTATGGACCTGAAACACAAAACACGCAAGACACAGCGACATTCAAATAACAAATACCGATATAACTATATATATATATATATATATATATAGGCGTACAGATGTATACGCATATATGTATTTCTATGCATGTAAGCATTCCTCTATACATCTAGAGTTGTTGGTAGACCGTAGACAGTTGACAGCAAAATCATCGAAACAATGGAGTGGTGGGAGATCCTCCGAGAACACCGACCCGCTCATTCCTACAATTACACACACATTAATACCTACGTACGTAGAGATCTAGAACGGCATATGCGGATGGATATAGATAGATAGACAGATAGGTTGATAGACATATATAGACATCTATAGGCATACAGATATAGAGATATAGAGATATAGAGAGATATACACACACAGAGAGATAGGTATAGAAAGATATATATAGGTAGATAGAGGTGGAGAGATGTAGACAGATGAATTCGAAAAAAGGCGTGCTTCGACTTCAGGATAGATCGATACGAGCAGATGCCTGGCTGACATGCAGCCTGGGATACAGCGGACGCCTTCCAGACGGAGAGGCCACGACAGTTTCCGGTGAAAAGGCGCATGTGTGTATGCTCTCGTTCTGTGTTCCCTCTCTGTTACGTGCCTGCGCTTCTTACCAGCTTGCCATCGACGAAGACGTCGAGTTCGCCTTCTTCGATATTCAGCATGAGTGTCATGCACCAAATTCGTTTTCCACCTTCGAGTCTTTCTCCTTCCCTCATCGCGTCCGTCCACCGATCGCCCAAATGTACATACCTCCCGCTTTCCGCCTCGGTTTCTGTTGCTCTCGCCCCGCGCCAGTTCCCTGCCTCCTCCCCTCGCTGGCTCTCTCCGTTGGAGGCTCCCGTAGCACGGGCCGGTCTCCTGCGGTTCGGCTCGCCCCACACGGTCCAGGCCAAGCCGTCGCAGCGAATGCCGCAGGCTCCAGACCTTCCGCAGAGCGTCCCCAACTGTCTCTCGTCCGCGCCCTTGCCTCCACACACGCGCCGGCAATAGAGCGTCTCCCGCCACTCGCCGCTCTCGCCCCCAAGTCTCCCAGCCTCACCAGATTCCTCCCTGCGAGGATCGCCTGCCTCGTCAGAGTCCCCAAAGGCATTGAAAGGCCCTGGTGGCTGTTGATCTGTCTGCTGGCCGCCCCCGCGACCGATCACATCTGAAACGATCTTCGAGTCGGCGTTTCCAAAGCAATCGTGGAACGCCGCTTCGTCCCCCTTCCTCCTGTCCGCCACAGAAGCAGTCGGTGACCTTCTTCTTCGCACCCTTGTGGTGGAATAGGAAGCGAGGTGAGCGTCACCGAGGAGGACGCCTACCTCGACGAGAGCGTCGGACGTTGGACTCCATCGGCCAGGTTCAATGACGCCTTCTGCGAGCAACGCGGAAGAAATCCTTTCACATACAAGAAGCTGACAAACATGTACACCTGTCAGAAACGCCTCCCGTGTCGCCGCGAGCCTCGCTCCGCGTCGTCGATGAAGCCGTTCCTGGAGTCGTTCGAGGTCCTCGACACAAGCATCGGCAGCCTTCTCTTCAGGCCCGTTGGGGGACAACGAACGCGGCTCTCGCCCTGACCTCGAACTGACGAGAAACTCGCCTTCGCTCCCAAGCGCAGAGAGAGACGAAGCCCGCTGAGCGAATCGGCCCGAACCGCGAGGCGACCCCACACTCCCCACAGGCCTCGGGCGCTCGACAGGGGCCACGGGCGGCCCCACCGGAGACAGCTGGGACTCGCGAGGCACCCTCGGGGCGACTGTGTGGGTCACCGTGCACAGAGGCTCAGCGACAGAGTCGAGGAGCTCGCCCTGGACGGTCTGAGAGAGAAAGCGAGCTGCGGGGCCTTCGGCGGGGATCCACGCGGTCCGGGGTAGACCGAGAGGGTTCGTGTCGTCGCCTTCGAGACGCATTTCCAAATCTTCCCCGTCAAAAGTCTCAAAGGGTGTGCATCCGTCGGACAGGAACTGCGCGCCCTGTCGCTCTCTCACGCTCGGCACACCGTCCACGTCAGCTGTGAGAGCACGCGACGAGGTTGGAAACGCCGCAGTGTACCGGCAGACGATTCGACTGTCGGGGCTGTTACTGGAAGGGAAGCCAGAGAGGCCTTCGTTGTCTCGCCCTCGGCCGGCTCGCCTGTGAGCACTGGAAGCCTCCCCGGCTTGTCCGCGTCCACTTGATAAAGCCGGACCCCTCGATATAGCCGATAGAGGCTCGGTGTCCCCAAGAAGGAACGCTTCACGGGTGCCGCTGTCCTCCAAGGACCACGAGACTGCAGGGATGTCCGAGACGAGGTCCAGGTCCTCCGGCTCGACGCCTGAAGGCAGCTGAAAGTAGGTGATCGTGTGACTGCGACTGTCTTCAGTAAGGCGAGCTGCAATCAGATTTGGATTCTCGCAACTCACTTGACTGCTGCGGACACTCACGCCGACGGGCGTCATGAACGCCGCAGACTCCCCGCGGTGTCTCCCGGGCGCGTGCGTCAAAGCACCACCGACGCCATCGCCTCGTCGGCCGCCTCCAGAGATCCCCCCCAAGCCTCTGACCCCCGCGCGTCGTTGCTCGTTGACGAACAGAAGGTTCGCGGCCGCTGGGGCGAGCCATCGTCGAGGGCGTCTGCGACCGAAGGGATCTGGGCCTCGAGGGTCCTCCCAGTCCTCGGAGTCGCTGTGCGTCTCGCGTGAGGGCCTTCGGTGAAGTTCAGAGCCTGGAAGGAGCCGACAGTCACGCGCATTTCTCCCAACGCTATCCGACCTGTCACTCGCCTCGTCCGTCGAGCCGCTGCTCTCGCCACTGTCGCGGATCCGGCCTGATCCGCTCTCTGCCTCCACCCAAAGGTAATTCGAACGCGAAGAAAGCAGAGCCCCACCTCGCCGCGAGGCTCCAGAGCGACTGCTGTCTCTTCGACTCCCTCTTCGGGAGCCTCGCGTCCGAAGCGCGGCCTCACTGGTGGTTTCCCCGTTCTGCTGCCGGCCGTCTTCCTCGAGATCCGAAGACACTGAGGTGGGCTGGAACTGCGTGGACGAACTCGTGGACGACCCTCCTTCAGACAGCAGCTCGCTGGACCCCTCGGTGGGATCGCGTTCAAACGCGACGCGGTGACCAGGACTCCCTTCGATGCCGTCTTCCATCATCGACAAGTCGATGGTGTCTCCCGTCTCTGCAGGTCTGCGTCTGCGGTCGTGTCTCTGTCGGGCGCCTTCGCCGCCTCGCGCCCCCCGCCCCGCGTCCCCCGCCAGCGTCTCCACCAAGGCCCCGCTCTCCTCTGTCTCTTCAGTTTCCGCAGCGTCTCCTTCGTCCGCCTCAGGGGCAGGCGGGTGCGCCGCCGGCACGGCTCTCGCGGCGGTCGCGTCGGCTTCTCGCAGGATCTCAGGGTCGATGTGGAACTGGCCAGAAGCGCGACGAGTCCCGTGGTAGCTCGCCTCGTCTGGGCGGTCGCGGCTCGGCCGTCGAGGCCCCGGCGCGAGCCCCGCAGGCATCAAGTCCGCGTCGACACTGGACGACGCCCGCGACAGGCACCCGAACTCAGGTAACCCTGTACCCACGCACTCGACCACCCGCAGGTCACTGGAGAGACGAAGCGCAGGCGACTCCGACAGCGACGCATCTCTCTCGCACGGCGCAGGCGTCGTCCAAGATAGATCGTCGAACAACGAAAGGAGCTGAAACTCCTCGAGCTGGTGAGAACCCCAGCGCTTCCCACCGCGGCGGACACGGCCGTTCCGCCTGTGCGCCGGAGATAACGGAGCAGATGAAGAAGACGAAGAAGAAGAGGAAGAAGAAGAGGAAGCAGACAAGAAAGAAGAAGGGATTGACGGCGAATGCTTCGCCATGTCGCAGAGAGACTCACGGAGGCAGAACAAGATGATCACCAAAATGTCGCTGACGCGGCCATTCCGAACAGCTGAGCAAAGAAGCGCCTCGGCAACCAAGCGCAGCGTGGCGCGGGCCTCGAAGGGTGTCTGTTGAAGCCTCACATTCCTCGTTTCAGACCGGTCTGTCTCGTACTCGCTTCCGACGAGTGAAGCATGCGAAGGCGCGCCGCCAGCCTCGTATCCAGCCTCGAACTCCCCTCTCTCTTCCTCGTCACGAGCGCGAGTTGTCACCTCCGCTTCTTCTCTCGCTTCGCCTCTGTGACTGCCAAGTGCCCCGTCTCCAGCAACTGGTGCGCCGCCAGACACAATCAACAGGAGGGTCCAGAGTCTTTGCTGCTGGCAGTCGGCGGAAAGTACGGAGTTTGCGCCTGCCGCGGACGCGTCTTCGCTCCCGCGTTTCGGGCAAGTCTGGTCTCCCTGTGTCTCTCGCGGAAAGAAGAAGAGAGGCGGGAAGCGCATGTACAAATTCACGAGGGTCTTCAAACTGTAGACGCACCTGAGGTAGAAAGCATCGGATTCCGCGGTCGACCAGGCAGCCAGACTCCGCAATCGCGCGGCTCCTAAACTCCGTAAAAGCGAAGGGTGGCACATCCCCCCACTCCGATTTGTATTGGTGAACCATCCGGTGTTCAGCGCGGTCGCTGGGGCCCCGAGCCTCTCCCAGTCTGTGACTGCATGCGCTCGGCTCGGCGCCCCCGCTGAAGCCTCTGAGGTCCACGCGCCGGGGAGCGAGCCGCCTGCCGCCTCCAGACTTCCTCCGTGGCTCTCGAGAAGCAGCAGCGGCAGCGCGGACAGGGGTGCGGCAGAGAGAGACGAGAAGAACGCGCCCAGGGGCAGGCGGCTGTCGAAGAGGAACGCGGGGAACGCACCCAATCCAGACCTTGCGCAGAGGTCGGTGTTCCACTGGCGCAAGCAGCTGTCCAACGACAGAGGCTGCGGCGACGCAGCGCTTCGAAAGACGCCGTGGAAGTCGACGGAGTGGGAACAACCCGAGTGCGCCTGGCTCCACAGACGAAGGGAAGCAGATGCATTTCGAGGCCGGGGCGCGACTGGACCTGCGCGACGGTCGAGAGGAGGTGACAGAGATGTCTCAGCAGTGCCAGACGCGAGTTGCGACCCTTCCGAGGAGGCCGGCATTCGAGGTCGAGACCCGGTGAAGAAGGCAGAGAAACCGGATGTGAGAGAAGACGGATAGTGGCGAGACCAGGCCGAGGAATTCGAAGGCAACGAGCTGGGCGCAGAGCGCATGCGGGGAATCGGCGCACCAGCTCGCGGCTGCAAGGCGTGGATAGCGTAGGCCTCCAGCAGGGCACATGTCGCCGTATTGGCGAGGAGCAGGGCGGCTTCTTCGAGCAGGAGACGATTCTCCGTTCCACCGTACCAAGAAGGCAGGAGGACAAACGCATCCAGAGCTGCCCGCAAGCGCCGAGCCCACAGCGTCGTGCCAGTGCTGGTCCAGTCTTGGACTCTGCCCACGGGCCTCGCCGTCGGAACTGCGCGCGAGAGGCCCTGGCGAAGACTCGCGAGGGAAACGAGGTCATGCGGATACACAGCTGCTGCTGGTGAAGCTTCTTCCATCGAGAAGGTCGAAGGTTGCCGGCCATGCAAATCGAGAAACGCAGAGGCGGGAAGTGCCATTGCGTCCGCGAGTGCTTGACAGGCAACTGCTCTTTGCGACGCTGAAGCGCCGACGGTCTCTCCTTGCGGGGGCCCCCCAGTTCCTTGTCCCCGGTGTCGCGGGTGGCGACTGTCGCTGCCCGCGGCTTCTCGGCTGCTTTCTCTGGCTTTCTGAAAGCCACAGTGCTGGCGGTCTCGTCGCGAAGACTTCCTTCGGTCGAATGCAGGAGTTTCCGTCAGTGCACTGGAGTCCCCCCAGTTGCTGAAAGTGGTGACGTCCAGAGAAGATTCCGAAAAGCGCCTCCACGCTGCAGGAGAAACCACGAAAGCTGTCGAGGCCTCGACGTGAGGCAGCAAAGCGCAGCCAAAGAGGCTTCCTGGTTTGTCGGCTCTGCCGTCGAGCGCGGCTACCCTGTCCAGATTGCATGCGTACTCCGCGAGAAATGCGCCGAGCGCTTCAAGGTCTGGGTGAGGAGGGGAGTTTCCGGAACGGATCTCCTGTGACAGGGAAACCTGGCCGGGAGAGTCTGGCGGAGGCGCAGGCGGGACAGGGGGCAACGTATTGTCCTCTGTGCCCGTCAGAAGTCCAAGATCGACAGATCCTTGATCCTTATTCATGTGGTTTGCGACTGTGGGATGTTCCCCGAACGCCTGCGCAGGCGGAGACCTCTCGCAAGGAGCTGCTTCGGCCTCGCCAGACGACGGCTGGTTCATGTCGCTCTCGGGCGGGGTAGCCGAGAGGCCTCGGATACTCGACAGAGAAGTCGACATTTTGCAGCAGAGACAGCGAAACACAGGAACTTTTCGAGGTCTCAACCTGCGAGTTGCAGGACACACAACCCAAAAAAGTGGACGGACATTCACATCACCGGCTCAGCCGCCGACGTTTTGTGCGCCGAGACGCATGGTTGCGCTCTCAAAAGGCGACAAGAAATGCAGAAGGGAAACAGCAGAAGAGGGTGCGCACCTGAATAGGAATGCGTTAGCGAATGGATATTCTTTTTGAATCGGAGCGGGAGACGTTCTCCTCGGTCAGGAGAGCGTCGAGGCGCAGTGGTTGAAATCCCGAGCACAGGAACGGAGGCTGCGCAGGAAATTCGCAGACTCCTCTGTGCGCAAATTCCAAAAGAAAGTGGATGCGAGTCAAATTCATTCGTACAGAAAAGCGAACTTGAATAAACTCTAGAAAAAGAACGAATTCACAGGCGCAGCGTCTCTCAGTGCGGAAGGTCCACAGCCGACAGCGTGAGCCGGCCAGCTTTACCGCAGAAAAAGGGGCGCTTCTGTAGAGGAAAAGGGATGATCTTTGCCGCGACTTGGAGAGGTCACTAGCAGCGCAACATGCCAAAAAGTGTGTTGGAAGGTCGCTGTCTCCGCCTGCGCGATTTGGACTGCAGATCTCCGAGAAAAACTTCGTCCAAGCAGAACCCAGGGTGCGTTCCGTATACTGTGGCGAGGCGCGCGCATCCACCACGCAAAAAGAAACGATGCGAAAACTAGCAGCAAGACTCACACTGTTTGCAGTCGACCTCTTCACTTGCCACTTGCTTCCCGATAATATGGCCCCCTGTTCGTGGTCAAAAACAATGGCGTTTCTCTCGTGTCTCCGCCTCACCTTCTTTTCGATGGCGCAGCACACTCGGACGGAGAGTGACCTGCGCACAGAGAACGCAGAGACTCTGTCGGTGAAAAAGTACGAGACACGATAGCAGAGTGCGGAGAAACAGTGGTGTTTCGTCAGAAACGCCCCGAATGGAAACGCGGGTCAAATAGCGATGCAAAATCGGGAGCCGACAGCTGTTTCTTTCTCGAATGCCTCAGCGTCGCGTACCCGCCAAGAACTCGACCCAAAATTGCAGCGACCCGGTGGGTAAAGAAATGCACGCAAGTTAGCAGGACAGAAACGAAGGGCAAAAGGTGTCAATTAGATAAATTAAAAGGTGCCTCCTCTTGTCAAGTGCTCAGAGCAGATATCAATTGCCTTCTTCGTTTTGCTCCTCAATTCCGACACAAATGTCCTTCCGGCTCTCTCGAATGGTGTTCTTCACACGCTGCCGAAGCGGTTTCGTGGCAGACAAGCATCGTCGACTAGTTACAAGCCACAGATAGACAGTGTATGAAAAGAACACATTATCCGCAATGCCGTTAAGTCATTGCAAGTCCCGTTCGAAAGTAAAACAGAACGTGACCGTAACATAACCGTGTGTAAGGCTTTTTTGAGGAAAATAAAAACGGTTCGTGCAGTTATTAGTCAGCTAGTCTGTGTGGACGCAGCCCTGCCAGAGCATGTCTCCCGTCCGTTAAGGAACTTTTGTTAGGTCCACTTTCAAAGGGTGCTGTGTGTGATACCAGCTGCCTCCTCGAGCTGAATTTCAGGATCCTTCCTTCTGGAGGGTGTGCACTCGCGACGAAAGGAAGAAGCGAGACAGCGTGTACGACTGGGTCATCGGGACCTCAACGACAGCGAGAGTTCGCGCACCTCGCATTTTCACTAGTTTGCCGCAGAGCTCTGTGACGAGTTCGGAAGAACAGGGGTGCATTCAGACGCATTACAGGAAGGGAAATCACACTGCGTAGTCTTCCAGGACTTGTAGAAACTGAAGAAGCAATCCGGTGCATACCATGCAGGATTACTTACATTTGTGCGTGTAAGTTGTTAGAACGGTACAAGGATGTTCGACGCTAACTTGCGGAGAAGTCTTAACAACTGCGGGAATACCTCGCGATGATGCGAGATGGAAAACTGACATCCCCTCTACTTGAGAGGAAGCGTCTGAAGCAGCAGTCTTCGTAGCGTCGCCGAAACAAAGATCGTTTCGTCTTTGTCGCATTCTTCAACTGGCTCCGATCCGGATGCGTTTTGCTCTGCCAGTCCGACTTACAGAAGTAGGGAAGTGACACGGCAACAGCCGCACAAACCGAGTCGTTGGCCAGTGGGTGGTCTGGTGTTATTTCTTGAAGCAACAAAGTGAATACCGTCTACCAGTATAACAAAGGTAATCAAAAATATCCGAAAGAGGCTGGCATCCCCCTTACCATGCAACCTAGTTCAAGCATGAGAAAGTGACATCTACCGATACAGAGTCTTCTTTCACCGAAGAAACTCCAGAAAGTCTGCTTTCACGACATGTCAGGCACCGCCGTAACCCAAGCTGCCTTACTCCTCACGGAGTGTGGAAGTTGCCGAGTGAAGGGAGAAGGTTTTCCCCACGAGAATGTTTTGGCCGAAGAAGCGGCTTCAACTTTCTTGTCGGCCACCAAGAAACAACCGAAATCGAGGAGGATCTGTGTAAGAAGTCTCGGACGTTTCGGCTTTCTGGAAGCGAGCAAGGCATACTGGCGAAAGCCTTCTTCAGAGTCGCCTCTCTTTTTGACAAATCTCTGTCCATTCTGAACCCTCACCGAAGAAACTAATGGCTTTTTGTTGGGTGACCATCATATGAACTGCAAGAATGTTGTTCTGCGATCGGCCAATTCTCTCTGGTCAACATGAGGTACTTTGCGACGGTGAAACGAGAGCGGCCACTACAGTGACTACGGTTCAGCTGAGTTCGTCTCCGATTTGTGTGAGCGTGTGTGACATGCGCTGTTTTCGCGAACCTGGAAAAAGCCGCCAAAAAGATTCACTCTGCAACCCCAACCGAGGTTCTACACAATAAGGTTCTTGCTGAAAAAAAACCGAAACAGGTTTCTCCCCCCTCCCCCTCCCCCCCCCCGCAAACCATCGGACCACCAGAAAAACTGGGTCGAACAGCGGCCAAGCCAAGCACAGTGTAGGCACGTAGGAAGACAACATACCCCAGAGTCGCAGTTCGTCATGTCACCTTCACGTTTTTCTTTTTTGCTTCACTTTCTCACTTCTTCCTTGTCACTTTCTTCTTGATTGGATGCATTGCGACATGGGCACCCTTCATCGTGTACGGATTCGCTTGCAGATGGTTGAAGAGCGACATGGCCAAAGTGCCGACGGCGCATTTGTCGTAGCCGTGGACGGTGAGAAGCAGCCCTACGAGTTTTGACAGCAAGACATCCCGGAAGAAAAAGCTCCCGAATCAGGCATCAGACACACAAACAGTCCACCCGTCCTGGTTACCCTATCGAAGAGTCGAGTCTCCTGCCTACAGACCAGGTGGACCAGGTGTAAACAGAAGTTTCTTTTCGATCCGTGTATTCTGTACGGAGAAACATCACGATCAAGGCTGTTCACAGAAGAAACTGTTTAGCGTCAATGCCACAGTGTATCCTGGATCTAAATATATGAAGCATTTGTTCCCCCGAAAAAAACGGCTACAGTCCTTCTCATGCGAAGAAGTGCTCACAACGATGTCCCAACTTGGCTCTTCCAGAGTGGCGAGTTATCCACATTCTCCCTTTAGGACCCCCCCGATTGCAGCGTCTCTCTGACTTCGTCTCCGTTAACGTCGTCTCCATCTATAGTCATCGCTCACACTGGATTCCAGGTTCTGCAACGATCCTTCCAAAAAAAACAAAGCACTTGCCTGCAACAGTGACTGTTCCACAAGCATTTATCTAATCGGTAACTACACGCGGTAAAGAACAGACCTAAGTTTTCAGTTGGGCGTTGTTCTACTTGTGATGAATGTTGTAGAAGCATGCATCTTCGTTTAATACGTAGAGAGACCAGTGCAGCAGCATGATGGCTCAAGTCCGTTCAGATTCTACTTTCTTCGAAGACTGCGTCTCGGCAAATCTCCAAATCAAGCTAAAACATTTCCTCCGGACGAAGCCTGCTGCGGATCCAGCTTCCTGGCTTTTTTGTGACTCAAAAAAACAGTTGCACGCAGAGGTAACTCCAAGAGAAGAGGAAATGAACCGCGAGAGTGTTTGTTGTCCGTCAACAGACAGACTTCTGCAAACATCCCTGAAGATTCAAAACGCGACTTTTTTCTCTCGCCGGGGATTCGTGGGTGAAAGCAGAGAACGCGCGGTGACCGAATTTCAGTCTGTCGCCGACAAAAGCGTCGGATTTTTTTCAAGGAGAAACAGAAACGCACCTCGTTTGTCCACGAAGATCTTCGCTCGTGTCGCGTATTGCTCCGCGAGACGCCTCAGAGCCAAAGGCTTCACACCGACGCCAAGCCTGTGAAAAAGACCGCAGCGACGACGGCAACAGAACAGCGCAAAGCAACGAAAAACATTTCGTGAAGCCCAAACCGACAACCAGCGCTGCAGGAGGGAAGAGCCTGTCTCCACTGGTGTTGCTCGCTTGAACTGTCCACCGAGGCGGCGGCGTACACCTGTCCGAACAGAAACGAGCTGGGATCTCTGCCGCAACCTCTGGAAAATGGATCCGAGAGAAACAGGTGAAGTAGACGACATGCACAGACGGCACAACAAAGTCGCGACACTGGCGCCTCTGAGAGAGGGGGGAATCCCTTCTCAACTTGCAGCCTTGAACTGGCTTCAGAGGAGCTTGTGACGCTCCACATCGGCCAGAAGAAGCGCCTCGTTTTCGACAAGGTACCGCCTGAATGTGTGCGCATCGCTTCCTGTCCTTTTCTGGCGCTCGTCGTTTGCTGTCGTCTGCTTTTCTCCGTTTCGCCAACCTCGCCTGCGTACCTGACCATCAGGTTTGGCCACTCTGGATCGAAGTAGGCCTTCACACCTCTGCCCTCGAGAATCAGCTGGCATGCAAATCCCCGAGTGCTCTCGAAAACTGCGTTTTCCAGTTCTTTGCTCTGCAGATATCCAGGATTTGCAGAAGCGACGAAGCAGAGAGCCTGGCCTCGCCCTGTCTGCGCATGCACACCGTCTGGCGCCGAGCCTTCACTCGCAGGCTTCGCCTCCACGAGATGATGGTAGTAGGTGAGGGGGACAGCACGCTGTCGCCTGGAAACAAACGGAGAGGAAACGCGTTCCTCTCTCTGGACTATGCCTCTGGACTATGGACGGGGACTTTCCACGTTCTCGAGGAACTGGGGGGCAGAAGAAAGGATTCGGAGACAGCGAAGAAGGGCAACAGCAAGGCACAAACAAGGGAAGACCGGAGCGGAAAGAAAAACCGACGGCTATCGCGGGAGGAGAGATGCGAGAATCGCTTCCACCAAGAGGAAATGGTCGAAACACAGAGTGGAAAACCGGAGGTCTTCGAAGAACAACTGTGGCCATGGGGCTGGGGAGGAGGGAAGGTGATAAAAGGCAGAAAGAAGCCTGAAAGGAGAGAAGCGACACAAAGAGAGGATGGGGAGGAAGCAGGGAACTCAGAAAGACAAACAGACGGTCTTCTCGACTTGTTGCACAGAACTCACCGGAAGAAATAATTCGCTCCCAAGCGCCTGACTTGTGGGGGGAAACGCACGGAGTGCAGCTGATAAACTTTCCCCTCCTTCTGTTCTTCATTTTCTGGCAAATGCGGCAACTGTATGTTTGATCCATTGAGGACTTCTGCCGCCCCCCGAAAGAAGGCGTCGTAGCCGTAGCTCCCACCGACTCCGAAGTACCGTCGCTCCGAGAACCGAAACGGTGGCGAAGCCGGCGGGGAAACACAAGAGACAGCAACAGAGGCGGAAACCGAGGAGGAAAGACTGGAAGGTCGAAGACGTGAGAGGCGATGCGCAGAAGCCAGGGAAGAAAGACTCCTTGAACAAGAGAGGGACGAAGAGAGAGAAGCGAAAGAAGCGAAAGAAGAAACAGAAGAGACAGAAGAGACAGAAGACGAGAGAGACAAAACAGGAAAAAGGAAGGATGGAGACGTGATGGGAGTCTCAGAAGAGGCGGCAGACTGCTGTGTCTGAACGGAGCAGACGGTTCGCTTCCTCGTTCCCTCTGGCCACAATCGCCTTGCATGCGTTTCTCCTCTCAGTCGACATCGAGCGAAGATGCTTGTTTGCGCAGCGCAAAAAAAAGAACGCAGAACAACCTCTCGCTCACGCCCACAGTGCCTGCCGCCTTCTCTGAGGAACGCTAGTCGGCCTCCCATCTTGCCACTGCGGAGAGGAGAAGCAACAGTCGGAATTGCCGCCCCCACAGCAGCTGAGAGAGACGAAAGGGAACAGCAGGCGAAGAGAAGGAGAGGAGCCGCTGGGGGTCGGCGGCGAGGCTTTTTCGCAGGACAAGAAATGAGAGAAAAGCGTTTCGTTTTCCTGAGCAACGTTGGTCCCCACTTGGGGAGTTTTCAGCAGAGGAAAAGAACGAAAGTGGAAGGAAAAAGAACCAAAAAGAACCGCACGCGCAAGGAGACAATCCGATCCCGCCGTTGAAAAAAGAAGAGAGGCCGTGAAGAGGAGACGCTGTCGAGGAAAAGCGAGAAAAGGCTGTCTCGATTCCTCCCGTGTGTTGTTAATGCAATCCGGACTCCATTCCGGCGCCGTTCAGAACGCACCAAAGCACACAGCGAGACGGAGAAAGAGGAAAAGAACTTGAAATTGAAGAGTCTACATCTTCGCAGTCTTTCCAGACGTTTTGCGAGAGAGGCAGAGTTCCGTCGCGTTTCTTCCCCGCCTCCCTTGCATCTCCGAGAAACGAAGAATCAACCTCTCTTCCACTACTCTTTTTTTCGCGTTTAACATGGGGGATTTCAAGAAAAGACAACTGAGTATAAAGGGCAGGGCGTGTGGAGACAGATGCCACCGGCATCAGCTGTCAAGGAAAAATTTTCACCTTGCATGTCTGGATCTCGGAAACAAAAGGGGGCAAAGGACAGCGAAAAGCGGGCGCTCTTCCTTTCTCTTCGTTTCTCGACTTTTTCCTTCTTTTCTCTGTCTTGCGCGGTTTATCTAGGTTCTCTCTCGTCTTGTGAATGCTGCTTTTGAATTCGTTTCCATTCTTCTCCACTAATCATCGCCGAGTCTCGTTTTTTCGCTTCTTCGTTCACTTTTCTCGCTGTCTTCCTGCCGTCCGGGAAGAACAGTATCTCTTTCGTTTAACGTTCCTTTTCCTTCACCTTCTCTCCTTTTCCTTCGCTTTTCTATGTCCGACACCGCAACTCCCTTTGTCGCGCCGGGCTCCTCGACTCACACTCGGTCAGTCTCCCTGGTCTTCCTTCTCCACCGGTGAAGACATCCCTTCGTCTCTCGTTTTCTTTTCCTTCTCTCCGCTCTCGCTGCCGAAGAGACGAGCGTGCCTCCTTTTTTTCGGCTTGAATCTCGGAAAAGTACACTCATGCAGCTGAATACAGCGGTGTCTCGTCACTGGTCTCCTGGTTTCTGCAAGACGTCTCCTCTCTGCCGCACCGAGGGCCGAGACGTCTGCCTGTACCTTGTCGGCTGGCTCTACATCTCTTCCTCTCTGCGCAGACTGTGCCTCGTTTCACCCTCTTTCACTTGCATGCAAAACTCACTCGCAACAGAACTCGATGACTCTTCATTTTCTCCTTCTCGCTGCTTCTGGTACAAACATCTAGATACGAACATATGCGCAGTGGAATCTCACGATCGAGGAGTGTTTCGCCGGATCTTTAGACTTTGCTGCAAGGACATCCACCGAAGATGACTCTGAAACTGTTTCCGTGGGCGACTTCTCGTCTCCCTTCTCCCCAGATGTCTCTCCGTCTGCGTATAGTCGTCTGCATAGCATGAGGCACACTCCGGGTGCATGCGTACTTGCAGGTCTGTAGGTCGATGGGGAGACATGGTTCCTTCTGTGCTGTGTTTGACATGTGAGTATGCGAGCATGCATGCGCATGTCTGTAACAACAATGCAATGCTGTAACAGTAGTGTAAGGTGCAGAGAGATGTACATTCAGAACGCCCCTGCAGAGAGCCATTGAGCTCGGCGAACTTTTTCTGTTGTGCTGCAGACAATGATAGATGCGATTTGCGCCTTCTCGCGAGGTGGGGTGGTTCTCTGGAGTTTCTGCTTTGCCAAGGTGCCAAGTTCGCCTTTCGATCACCTTATCAAAAATGTCCTCCTGGAGGTAAGCAGCCCATGCAGCGTTTGTTCTCGGCTTTTTTCGCTTTCTGTCCTTCTTCTCTCTTCTCTTCTTGTTCTGAATGTCTCCTCCCTTCTTCCGCGCCTCTCTCCTGCAGCTCTGGGCACACATACGCGTCGTCAGATGCCGGCTTTTTCATTTCAGGAGCGTTCCGGAAGCTGCAGCGCTACCTTGTCTCCCTATACGCTTCAATGGAAATTTCTGAACAATCTGGAAATCGTCTTCGTCGTCATTTACCGCGGCATCGCGCAACTCGCCTTCTTGGATGCTCTTCTGGACCACACAGCGCTGGCCTTTGTGAAGCACATGGACGGGAAGAACGGTGAGTTGTCAAGTCTCTTCTTTGTTTCGCGTTCTGCCGCGGTTTCTCTGTTCTCTTCTCTTTCTTCGGCCGCGCAGATCACCTCGTCTCTCGCCTTCTTCCTGGTTTCCTTGTCTTTCTTTCTCTCGCGCTCGATCCACTGCGTTCGTCTTCACTCTTCTTCAGGTCGGCTGTTCTTCCTCTCTGTGGTGCCCCCCCCCGCCTCCCCCCGCGTCTCTCTTCAACAGGCGGACCTTCCTCTCTTCTTTTCCGGATAGGCTGTTTCGCTGTCTCTCTGTCTCCCTCGGTCTTCGTCCAGATCTCTGCGTCTCTGAATTCCTCTGCCTTGCGTTCACACTTTCGCCGTCTGTTTTTTCCGGTCCTCGCCTTCTTTGTGTCAGCGCTGGACTTCGTTGCGAGTCCGCCAAGCACAAGCTTCGACGAAGTATTTGTGAAGCTCTTCACTTGTCTGCACCAGCAACAGAAAGAGAAAAAGATGCAGGTGAAGGCCGGTGGGCGGTCTGGCGGCTACAAGGCGAAGAAGAAAGGCGGCGCAGGTGAGACTTAGACGGAGAGATACAAAGTTCCCTCGTTCGCAAGCCTGGCTTGACACGAAGCGAAGCCAAGACCCACGGTGACCTCGCCAGAGAAAAGAGAGAAACATGACGAGGCAGAAGAGAGCAGATCGGAAAAAGGCGTGTAGGGGGGGGCAGCAACCGAGCAAGATGAAAGAAGAGGAGGAGAAGGGCAGGATGAGAGAGAGGCTGTCGGCTGCAATGTTGAGAAGCAGAGCGTTTCTGTGTGTTTTCCATGCGCAAGATGGAGAGGACGACGAGGAAGGAGAAGGCGATGACGCTCGCGGAAAGAAGTCGTCGAGGAGGCCGATGGTGCCTTGGTGCTCCAATCAACGAGTCACCAAGAAAAACATGGATGCTCTGGACTTCAGGTGGGGCGGAAGAAGTTTCTCCCGAAGACGCCACCCTTGCATTCTCTCTTTCTCCGTTGTGGGCCTGTGCATGCTCCGCTTGAAGTCGAAAGTAGGGCAATCGGTCTCAAACACTGGCGTTCTCTTAGGAGTCAGTACTGTGTTTCTCATCTGCGTCCTTCCACTTCCAAGACGAAGAGCTACGCATATTGTTCTGCAGCGCTCAAGCTCGGCCTTGGACGTTTTCTGCTCTTCAGAGACGCCTCGGCTGCGATCTTCGCTATCGGGTGTGTCTGCGTTTTCCGGCTCACAGCTGCACTGTGGTCGCTCGATTTCGAGAGGTTTTCCCCGTTTCTGAAACCTGCCTTCAGCAAGAAGTCACCCCACGGCGAGCTGCCGAACGGAGACGACGCCGTGGCGAGGATGGAACGAGCAACTTACGGTGAGAGAAACGTTCCACTTTTTTCTCGGATGCTGTGTCTTGCCCCGCTTCTCTCGGGTGTTCTCGCTGTCCTCGCTGTGCTTGGCTTCGCGCTTGGTCTCGAGGCGCCTTGTGCGCGCTTCCCCGTTTTCGTCTGGTACGCCTCGACCCGCTGTTTCCCTCTGGGCCATGCCTAGGTGCCGACGAAGCTCTGGAGGAGTCCGAGGACGAAGAGGAGCTGCTGGAAGTGGAGATGAACGAAGAAGCTGCAGCCGCGTCGGGATGGTTTCGAAGCCTCACGTCGAAACTGCAGAGCTTCACAGGTGAGGGAATTGGCGGCAGAAAGCGGTTCTTCTTTGCTGTCTTCCTTTCCTAGTTTCCTTGTGCCCACGAGAGGAACTTTCATCCCTTTCTCTCGCGCAACTTTCACCTGGGTGAGGCAACGAGGATGCAGGCATGAAAATGGCTTTGTCTCAACGCCTTTGCATCCTCGTATATTCCATGGAGACAGACCTCGCACGCGTTCTGTTGTTCACCTTCCACGTCCTACGTTTTCAGTCCTTCATCCCTCACTTCAGTCGTAGGAGCTTCCGGATAGCAAGTCCTTTCCAGTGGTTTGAGCTGAAGTGGTGTCTGACTGGGCAAGAGAGTCCTCCCGCGGCGAGCAGAGACTGTGCGTTTCCGGGAGAACTGGGGGTGGGGAGATCGAAGAACCGCCTTCTGTGAGACTTCAAAAGTTTCTTCTTTCCGCAGCAAACCGTTTGCATGCAGGGAAATGCTTGTGCAAATTTCTCCATGTTGCCGCGGAGGCTTCTCAGCGGCCGCGCGTCGACCTCCGATGCGTCTGCAGAGGTTTCTCGAAGGAAGCCGTGGGGTGTCGCGGCAGGCGGTCGCCGACACAGACTTTTCTCTGATGCGTTTGTCTGAGATGAGGTCTTCAGAGACAGGCGCATGCAGAAGGTGCTACCGTCGGCGTTCCTGGAGAGTTTCGTATGCATATGCGGTCCTTTGCCTTTCGAATGTTGCGCCGACATTGTGGTTTTCGACTGCGTTCTCTGGGCTGCAGGCAACAAGCTGCTCACAAACGCCGACATCGCTGAGGTGCTCCCGGCCTTCCGCGCGCATCTCGCCGGTGCGCGAACTCGAGGAGAGAAAGAAGAAAGCAGAGAGGACGAGAGGAAAAGGAAGGAAACGAGAAGGAGGTGGAGGCTGGGGAAGAGCAAAAAGACAGCGGGATAGAGGAGACAAGGATATGCCAAGAGGGCTGAGACAGAGAGACCAAAGACGAGACTTGACGGACTCCGAAGAGAGTCACCACTGGGAAGTCGAGGATCAAGAAAACAGGAAAACGAACGCGAAACGAGGAGAGATGTGCAGCGCTGCGAGGCCGCGGGTGGAGAGAACTGCCCTCCGAACTGCGATGCTTTTTCTTCTTCAGAAAAGAATGTGGCGGAAGAGGTGATCGACCTCCTTCTCCACTCTGTGCAGTCTCGTCTGAAGGGGACGCGAACCGCCTCCTTCACATCTGTTCACCAGACAGTCCGCATGGCGATGCGCGACGCCATCGTCAAAATCTTGACTCCGAAAAAGTAGGTTGTTTTCCAAGAATTGAAACTGGCCGAGAGAGCTCAATATGATTACATAAATGGACTGTTAACCGCTCTGCAGGCACAGCAGTCTCGACACCTGCAGAGTGGTGGATCTCTAAACCGATCCTTCATGTTGCGTTATCGCTTGATATCGACTAGGGGCGCCTTCTGCTTGTTCACGGAGTTGTGAAGATGTCTGTGTCTTCCATGCGACGCTTTTGGAGATAACTGAGAGGTGCAGTAGTCACACAAACTCCTCGAGGTTCATTCGGTGTTCCCTAAGCGTTTTTCGCGACTTCGAGGGAGCAAATACAGAGGCGCTGGGCTTCTCTTGTTTGTCTGAAGGAGACGGACCTCGCACCGTGTATAGTAGTACCCACAACCAAAATTGGCAAATGCTATGTAGGAGAAGCTGGTCTTCATCATTTCACCACGAAACGAGGAATATGGTACAACTCCTGAAGCTTTTCAGGCGGAATGGGTTTCGATGCTTCTTCGACAAATGAAGCGGCTAGATGCGCGAGAGTGAAGTGTGGTGTTGTGCTGCGGCTTCTGTCCATCTGCGGTTCCCTGGAGTCTTCCCTATTGGGTGGCAGTGTTTTGCGGGGCAGCTAGTGCGTCATATATATAGAAAACTCTTTCTCCCCTCAGAAGCATCAGTGAACAAAGTTAATCCGTTCATCGTCTTACTATTTCTCCCTGGAATCTCCCGCATTTTTTCTCCTCTTTTTAGGACCGTGGACGTTCTGCGCTTGGCTCTAGAGGCGAAGGCTGAAGGTCGAGTTTTTTCAATTGTCTTCTTGGGTGTCAACGGAGTTGGAAAATCTACCAATCTGGCCAAGGTCGCGTACTACCTCAAGCACGTGAGTTTGCCACTCCTTGCATTGCTTTCTATAAACATATATGCATATATATATATATATATATATTTATGTTATAAAAGTGTAAATGTACATTGGTAGATGATTGCGTGGAGAGGGTAATTTCTGTACAGTTTTACCGTTTTTCTCTGTGGGGCCGAATGTGCCGTGGATCGATGTTGTCGACGTATACGCGTTTCACGTAGAGAACTTGTCTGTGTTTTTCACATGTGTTCGTGTATGTCTCTTTATTTGTGGTGTATGCGTTAAACGGTCTGCCTGTCTTGTATGTCCGTGAGGAGCCCATCTCTGAGAACCTTGAAGGAGTTTGGAGAGCCTTTTTCGTCGTTGGTAGCGACTGTGTATCCTTCCGCAGTACTTCCTTTGTCACAGCGTTGGAGCTTTGAGTGCACATGGAGTGCTGCGTTTTTTCTCTTCTGCGTCTGGCGGTCTCTTGGTTGTTTAATCATGGGTTTCGAACGTTTTCTCTTCTCCCAGAAAGGCAATCTCGACGTATTAATCGCCGCATGCGACACCTTCCGTGCTGGAGCTGTGGAGCAGCTGCGGACGCATTCGAGGTGAGGAGACAGCTGCGGAACCGAGAGTGAAATGGGCGCGCTAGACGCCTTCGAAACTGTTCACTTTGTTTTTCCAGTCCGTCATGTTTCGCGGGCGTTCTGCTCTATCACGGGAGAGCAGACAGTTCTTCTCTCAGAGTCGCAGTCAAATGCGCACAGCCCCCTTCCACGCTTTTGTCCAGAACGAGATCCATTCTCTTTCAAGTGTCGACTCTCTCTCTGTGCAAGAGAGCACCTGGTGCGTAGCTGAGCAGCGACGGTCATCCCGCATTCTTTGTTCTTTTTCTTTCTTTTTTGTTCCCTCCACTTCGTCGTTCTCTTCTCTTCTTCGTGTCTCACCACTTCTGCTTCTCGTTGCCTGCTCCAGTCTCTTCTTTCTTCTCCCGCCTCTGCGTCTCCCTGCGTATCTGTCTCGCTGCTCGTCTCCCAGCGCCTTTCTCGCGTCTGTCTTCATTGCCTCAGGTGTCTCCAGGTTCCGCTCTTCGAGAGAGGCTACGGAAAAGATGCCGCGGCGATCGCTCGCGAGGCCCTGGCGACGGCGCGTCAAGAAGGCAGAGATGTTGTCCTCATTGACACTGCCGGGCGCATGCAGGTAGAGAAAAATGCTTTTTTGAGATTCTTTCCAATCCTTCGCTGCTCTCGTCCCCCGCTGCGTGTGTGTGTGTCTCTCTCTCTCTCTACCGCTACACTTCTACGCACAGGCGTACGGTGGACTAGCCAGCAAGTTTGGACTGACTCACGTATCTGAAGCTGTGTTCTAGCGCTGTGATAGTGGAGAAGGGAGGTTCCAAATGGCTATGGTGACAGTAAAAATCCCCCAGGAATGTGTTTGTAACCATGGTATTTCATAGCCTAGGAGAGCAGTGACTTGCGTGGGCAAGGCCATGTGCTGCCTCTGTGGTGTGACGTGGAGTTTTCGTCTCCAGGGAACAAGCATTGAGAGCCTAGTGAAGGTGACCACTACTGTAGATTATGGAACGAAATCAACAGCAAGTGTCAGGATATAAAAAGGGATCAGGGTCTTCATTGGTTTCTTTCTTCTTTGCATTTCCTCCGATCTCTGTCGTACTGTGTTTCTGTTTGCCCTTCATGGTTTTTCGTGTATGTGTCATGCTTCTGTGTCTCTTCGGCATCTTAGGACAACGAGCCTCTCATGCGCTCTCTCGCGAAGCTGGTTGCGATGAACAGTCCCGACATGATTCTGTTTGTTGGCGAGGCTCTGGTCGGAAACGACGCCGTCGACCAGCTGAAGAAATTCAATCAAGCTCTCGTAGACCTCACTGCTCTCGTAAGTGAACGATCAGAGACAGGGTGTCCTCGTTCGTTTTAGCGGTCTGTTTTCTTTCTCTTCACGTTGTGCTTGCTTCTTGCACTCTCTTCGTCCTTCCTGTTTTTCGAGTTTCTTTCTGTCTCGCCTCGATGTTTGTTCGATTCTCTGCGTCTTCGCTCCAACTTTTCAACGGCGCTTTCGTGATGCTTCTGTCCCCTCGGCAGGGTGGTCGTCCTCCCCGTACCGTCGACGGCATCATTCTCACCAAGTTCGACACAGTCGACGATAAGGTAGGTTCGGAATCCGTCACATCCCTTCAGGAGAAACAGGACTTTGCTGATTCTATTCGCGCGGGTCTTCTTCGCGGTGTGGACGATGTGAAACACTCGGGCGAAAAGCCGACAACGGAGAACCGCCTCTATCACAAATGCACGCACATGCATACGTATATATATATATAGATAGATAGATAGATAGATAGATAGATAGATGTATTGGGTGTTTGTGATGTGTACGCGGATGTATGTGTTTGTGTGCATACATGAGTTCATTTTCCTGTGCATCGGAGAGAAAAGTGTGTGTCTGTGTGAGTCATTCGTTTTAGGCAAGAAAGTTGTTCGCGATATGGCTTGCGCAGGTGCCAGAGTTCTGTCTTCCTGGCGTTGCTGGCGCGCAGGTCTGTTGTGTTGTATCATGTCCTAATGTGAAGAGCCGTAGAAAGGCGTCACGATCTTTTGCAGGTTCCTCGGCGACATGTTTTCCTCAGATCATGCTTGTGTTTGGCAGGTGGGCGCAGCGTTGTCAATGGTATACATCACGGGTCAGCCTGTCGTCTTTGTCGGAACGGGCCAGAAGTATCCGAACTTGAAGAAACTGAATGTAAGTTCCACTTTCCATGTTCTGTTGTTTTACAGTTCACAGTGCCCCGTTTCCGACTCCCCTCAGGGAAGTTCAGTTCACAAAGCACACACCGTAGCGAGTTAGAGGCGGGGGGCATGCACACGGTAAATGTACAGCCCTGTAGAAGAAGCAGAGGAGGTCGCTGGAGAAACAGGTGAAGCAGTGGCTACATAGTCCAACTGATACGCATGTTCATCTACACTTATGTAGGTTCACGTATAATTTATTGACACATATTTATGCAGACGTACATGCATTCAAGGGGCTCGAGTGCGTAGGAGTTGATGCGGAACTTCAGGCGCAGGAGAGGTCCTTTTTCGGTACTGTTTCATTATGTCGCGTGTGTGTTTCGTTTATGTGTCGCGCGCAGCCGACGATGGTCGTCAAGGCGTTGCTGGACTGAACTTCGTTGGAAAGTTGAAATGTTTAGTGTGGATTTACGGTGAGAGTTTTGGGAGCAAGCCCCGTTCAGAGGCGTGACGAGATTGAAAGGAAACCCACGGCTCCAACATGAGCACACTTCGGACAAGCACAACTGTCCAAGTGTCGTGTGCGTTTCGTGTATATATGAGTTATGTCAGTTGTCCGGAGACACTCGATGCTTCCGTCCAGGGTGGACCTGATGCCGGCTTCTCGTATCCACTTTTTCGTCTGTTTGCCCCCCTAATTTTCTTGTTTTCTACGGCACTTTTTAAATGAGGCGATCCAATGTCGTGCTCGCCTCTTTGTTTTCTTCTGACCCTCCGCTGAAACTTTGGTGGCACACTGCTCACGGAATGTTAAAAGCGCGTGCAGTGCGTGGTGGCAACCGTATCGTATCTCGTACATCGACCGACACAGCAAATATGTGCGACTATGTGCATTTCCTTAGCTTTTCGGATTTCCTTAATGCTAATTAGGGAGTTGTGTGCACACGCGGGTCTTCCGGGTATGCCGCAGAGGCATTTTTCTATCTATGCGTTGTCCGTGCCCGTAGTCAGTTGTTTCTACGAAACAGTTGAAGAGGGATGTTCGAGACGCTCTCGTAGGTGGGTGGTCGTATCACACAGGTGCGGCGGGAGCGAGAGAGAGTTCTTCGGAACCGCTTTCTGGGTTTGTCTTTCCCTTCACGTTCTGTTTTTCTCGATCAAAGGCATGTTAAACATCGCGCCTTTGCGTGTTGTTCTCGTGGGGAAACGAACGAGTGTGTTCTCTCCGAAAACGACGGACACCTGCTTCCACATCTTATGGCTTGCCCAGAAAAAGAAACCCTGGCACGCAGTTTACGGTTTACACACATTCCCCTTTCGAAACAGCTTCGCTCACGCCTAGACACAGCTCTTGAAGAAACTATGCAGGCACTTTTTTAGCGAACACAGAAAAATAAATGCGTCCATTCCATCGATTCTACAGCAACGGGATGGTTCCATTTCGGACGGGCTGCGCTTCGTTCGTTGCTTATGGCCTCCTTTCGCTCTGAAAGAAACAGTCGTCTTCACTGAATTACCGCGGTGAAAGTAGGTGACTGAGTGGAGAAAGACCTGGGTCGCGTCGGGTCGGGGGCGCTCCACTGGAGAAAGCGTGCACATGCACAGCGTAGGGAATCGTCAAAGGGCGGTAGGTCCGAATATTCGGCAACAGATTCACTCATTGTAGCAGAACCTCTGCGTGGTCACGGTTGGTGTCGCTCTCCATGTCACAAAAGGCGAATAGTTTTCGTTTGTCGGCCTTCTCAGTGTACCGTGGTTGTGAGAACAGTGATGCGGCGCAGCATGCTGAAGAACAGAAGGCGATTTGAAATCGACATAAACCGAAGTTATGCTGTCACACACACAGCATTACCAGGTTCATCCTTGCGGTTGAGCTGCGAACTCGGGGCCGTCTAGACTATAACCCGTCACTAGTATTACAGCTTCACCCTTTCCCTATTTCTACACAGGGCTTCACGGAAGACATCTATTTCCACACTGAATAGTGACTGCCAAGTGCCCCGCTACCCCTCATTCGTTATTCTCCTAGATTATGTGTACGCTACATGTTACTTGAGTGGGACGCAACTCAACTGTCGCCAGCCGCTACAACACTGCCAGAGGCCGAAGAGCACTTGAACCGACAGAGCAAGAACGTAGAGCCCCTGAGCTGGCGAATGCAAACATGGACTCGCCAAAAAGCGCTGTCACATGAAGGCAAGATGATTTAGGATCTCGTAAGCACTTGATCATGTTATTTAGTCGGTATTACTGGCAGTAAAACACGTTTACTCTTTGACTGAAGATTGAATTTCGCTTGTGTGATAATGTTGTGGAAAGATCATCTACGGGCTTAAATGACCAGCGTGCCAGTAGGAAACTGACAGTCATCGATGTTCCACCTCTCATCCACTGCATGTTCCAGTTTACACGAGTACATTGAAAATGCCATCCTTCTAGTCTAGGGGTAGTCGCGGGCTTCGGGAGGCTGGCCAGAGGCTTTCGGCATCATTCTCGTTGTTTTTTCACTCACACCTTGCGTCTCCAGTTTCAAATGTGGTCTTCCTTTTTGGGCATGCATTTTTTCGAATAAAACGATGGTGCTTGCAAACAGCAGCTCTCAGGTCGACTGCACTCGTACTGTGTTCTTTAACATTTGTCGTTCCTCTTCGTGAGACCAACGCATGTCTCATCTGGTGCGTGGGTGTGTTGAAGTCCCGTTCTAGACCCATTTTCGGTCGGGGCAGTCCTGGCTTTATATTGCATTTTGTTGTGGTCCATTTCGTGAACGGCGGCTAGAGCACTCAGCAATTTGTTGTTGATGAGGCTGGTCTTCAAACAGAAAGCTGCCCCACGGTTTTCTTTCATATTAGACTAGTCTCATAGCCCGGAAATGCCTCAAGTATTTTTCATACCGGTTTTGCTTCATGCATACTTTGCGCAATCCCGCGACTCCTGCTTGCCCGCCAGTGCCCCCACTTGCCAGGATGTTGTGCTTCCTCTCCTACCCAATCTGTGGCATGTACGCAGTACACTCCCTGTCTATCATGAGCGGTCGTGGTGGACACAGCTGACATTCCAGTAGGTTGGTTGGCTGCGTCCTTTAGTGAGAGTCACAGTTGGAGATGCCCAACCGAAAGACAAGACACTTGAAGAATAACTTTGGGTCTCTCCCCCTGGGTGGAATGTGGCTGATCCCGCGTGGATCAAAAAGAATGTCGTTGCCTGTCTTCCAACCAGACTCTGCCGTGCGTGTATCTCTCATTCGAGAGCATGATGAGGAACGTATGAGGTACACCCTGAGTCCAGGGCAAAAGAATAAACGACTATGGCGCCACAGAGAGTCTCAGCTGCTCTACCGTCTCCTCGTAGCTTTTTTTACCATCTTTTCTCTGTTCCGTGCATCGCCGTCTGCACAGCGAATTGAAGATGTTTTCGTCATAGCAGTCAGGTTTCTACCCACCCTTGTGTCGGCTTGTGGTCCTCCAGAATCAGTTGTCAGTGTGGAACATGCCGCTACGGATAACCCTCCTTTCCGGTCGGCGGCAAAGAGAGATCCCCACCCAGACGGCCTGTCCAATACTCCTGTCGCCTTGACTACTCTGTCAACAGCGCACGAAGCGACGCCGCCATTTGCTGCAGCAAACCGTGGGTCCCCAAACAGCCGTGTCCCACTGCCAGAACAGAGCACCCACCGGCAGCAATATCCAACCCCACCTATCTATGCCTTCGCAAAGCAGTGGCTTTTTTCAGTGCCTCAGTCTCTGAGAGAGAAAGTGATGACGCACTCTGTGACTTCAGCAAAAGGGCGCGTTGTCAGCGAGGGGCAGACCTCATGGGAAAGGGCGGCCTTCCGCCGCCTTGCCACAGAACGCCTCTTGGTGAAAGATCACGCCTTATCAAATGCTGGACGCTACCTTACACCTCTTCGAACTCTATTTGAAACGGAGAACGGAACTGGTACTCATGGTCGTTTGCCTCCACAGTCCGTGGTTGTGCTGGACCGTGCTGGAGGTTCACCTCTAGATATACTTGTCTCGCTCATTGATGAAGCAGACGGGGCATACATTGCGCCTGAGAGTGTAATCGGGAAGTCACCCACACATACTGAAACAACATTTGAGCGGGCAGGAGGCCAACTGGGCAGCTCCACGTTATTTGGTAGAATCATAACGCGAATTGCACCCCTTCATGCAATCCCGGATAATGCCGCGTTGTATGTTGATCTTCGCACGTATGCGGCGAGCGCATGCGGTACACAGAATTTAAATGCAGACTTCAAACAACCAGACAGTCCAAAAGAGGATTTACAGGAGGGAAGCAAGAAGAAAACAGAATTCACCGTCATGGATTTTGACGAATCTCAACAGTCTAGAGATGGCAGCCGCCCTCCGGAAAGGCACACACTCACCGAGCCAGTACTGCAAATCATCTCTGTTGATTGGCAGGCGTTTTCACAACGGCAGCGACCCGAAGGTCTGCCAGCTGTGGCAGGTTTTGAAGCAGTGGCGTTAGCTTCTGACTCGCAGCAAGTGACTATCAATGGACGGACGAGTTCAGTGGACAACGCGGAGCCTTCGAGCTCAGATGACGGCAAATCCGGGCGGGGAAACTCAATATTCCCCTGCGATCCCAGCAACAATGAATGTCGAAACTCGTTTGTGCCCCTTGAGGCTGAGTCGCTATCCAAAGGCAGTAAGGTTGAAGCAAATGGTGTCGAATTTCTGCCTCCGAACCCAACAGTCGCGTTGAAGCAGAGGGGGGACCACTCAAGAGGTGGTGGACTGTCGCCGGAGGTGAGTCATTTCCTTTCGTCGGTCGCCTCGAAATTCGCAAGTGCGGCGCGAGCGGCTGAGCAGGCATCCCAGGCAGCCGTCATCCGCGAAGGGAATCCTTACCATCCACAGGACGAGTCACACCGTGCGGCAAACAGCGGCGCGAGCAGGAACGCAGGAATTCTGGAAGGTGCCGATATGGAAATGAAGGCTCCAGAGAAGCACGGAGGAATTGCGTTGATGCGATGCGTGCGCCGTCGAAAAAATGAGTTGCATGGAAGCGTTGTCAATACAGACATGAAAGCGGCAGATGGTACTGAGAGTTGGTCTATAAGCCCATCCAAAGCGAGTGGAGAAGAGGCACAAGGCTCAGATTTGGTCGAGAAAGATCTGTTTCGCCTCGTTCCCATACGGCTGGTTCCTGCGGTACCGGGCTGCAAAAGCCAGGTTCAAATAAAATGCCGTGAAGAGGTTGTTAAAGATAGTGAACCAAACGCTACCGTTCCTATCTCAGAGGGAGGCCTTAGGCCAGAGAGGGTACAAAAGAGTTTAAATCTCTGTGATGTAAATCTTGCATCCAGCAAACCTCTTGAACCTTCTCCCTGTACGGCGATCAGCCCGCCGCGACAAGCAGTACTCCGGTGGGCGGCACCGGAAGCAAAAAGGTGGGCAGAGGGAATGTTGTTGGCACACGGAAAACGGTTCAATGCGCGTCCGTCTGTGCAAGCCACAACTACGTTCAGCCACTCTTCTCATTATGGTGAAAGTCAAACACAGAACGAGGATGGCGAGCGAGATGTAGCCATTCCTGTTTGGGTCTTGGAAATACCCGTGGACCATATTTTGGATGTTCCAGATCAAGAAGCAGCTCCGGGCTGCGTGCGGGAACAGGACAGTGCTCAGAAAAGAAAACACAGTCGATTGCCGGGAAGGGCACTCTCCTCGTGTGGTATCACGAGTGCGTTTTGGCACCCATCGGTACAGAAGCTGATGACGGTGCAACTGCATCTCGACAGTCTACGACAGCAGTGCACATTACACGCCAGCAGCTGTTGGGAAAAACAGTCAAAAACCCAAACCAGTTCCACAATTGCAGCGGAAACGGGGCAATCCAAATACCCGTCGAACGGTGCCAGAGTTGGGGACGGAGACAAAACTCTCGCCTTTGCTGAAATGAACGGTTCGGGCTTTTCTCAGAGAGCGGAGAGAAGGGTCAGTGGCGTTCCAGAAGCGACCTTGTCTCTTCTCTGGACATCGCCATCCAACAGAGAAACTCGGAAGCGGCTGCCAGCCGAAAAACAAGATTCAGAAGAGAATCGTGGAAACAGGGAAAGTGCCTTATACATCATCGGCCAACCCTCGTCAAATGTAGACATGGACGACGAAGAGCAGCTGTGGGTAAAATGTAGCACACATTTGCCCGTTCTTTCGCAGAAAAAAAGCTTGAATGGACCATTGCAAACATCAGCGTGTCACACTCACCCAATTCCTGTTTTCCTGAAAGTCAACATCTCGGAAAACAGGACTACGTGAGATTGCACAGAATGTTCGTGAGCTTAGATGAACATGCGTGGTCTAACAAATGGTTCTCTGCACTACCCGCGTGAGGACACTGCGTACATAGTAATCAGCGAAACGTGAGTCAGTTGTAGTATTGACGTGGATTACGGTAGATCGTGCGTTTTCACGAAATGTGCAATTTCCCAAAGTTTGAGTCCGGTCTCTTTCTGTTATTCCGTTGATCCGACGATCGTACAACTCAAGAGCTTTCCGTTTCTGGGGATCGATAAGAGGAATTGGTGACTAGAGAGATGAGACGAACTTGCCCCCAATCGAATGTAAACAGTGTTCGGCTGTTGACGCAAGCTCTAGAGATGACCTCTTTGACGAATACCCAAAATCTGCGCCTCTGGTTCGAACAGACTAGGATTGGGAAGCGGCGTGAAGTGCGACCAGAGCATAAGCATCTAAATGTGCACGAATCGATTTCAGATGGTGCTGATGGATACAAATGCTCTAACTCTAAAACTTTTGTCTTCGAGTTCATTCATCGTTTGTCCTCGGCCACGCTACATTCACAAATCAGAATCGTTGTGTGGCAAAGAAAAAAGCAACGTTTTCTGAGGGTCGGTTCCGAGATAACCTGCTAGTTTACTGGTCAGCAAAAGTTACGAAGAGAGCAGACATTATGTCGCCGGCTGTCTTCAGGAGGAATCGCTACATCCTGGCGCATACAGATGACCGGCTATAGTCTCGCGACGATCTTCGCCTTCCTTGTGTGGCGCCTACGGTCTTGAGCTACAATGGGTAACGCGTAGAGGCTTTCGAACGTGCAACAAATGAAAACTGGGTAACCGCCCCACTGTTTTCCGGCGGCGAAAGCCTGCCCTTCTATCTGCAAGGTATAAAGTCTGCGTCGATCTGTCCAATGCGGCAGCATCCGTCACCGAAAACACATTCTCTTTAATCCACCAGTTTTAGTGCTGGGATGAGAATGACGCCGGACAACGAACATTTCCTCCGTCCACTCCTTTCTCATTCAAACGACACTTCATGCTTCACAAGGCAAATGCCATTTAGGTGCCAGAGCATAGAGAGACAGTCTTCGATCCGTGGGTGTAGACAGAAGCAAAACGTTGGCCACTGGGGTAATTTGCCCCCAAAACTCCACATCCGTAGATCTGTGGATTTACGCCCCATCAGCGTTGACCACTGCGGCAGTGTCAAAGACGCGCCTTTTCATGCGCTCGAGCGTTGTGCCGTGTTGGCAAAAGTAGGCCTTTATGACCTGAGGCAGCTGATCCAAAGATACTTCTTCCTCTTTTTCGCCTGCGCTGCCTTCCCCATTTGTGTCGGGGCGCTTCACGTCGTCGTCATACCACAGCTGCCGGACTTTCGCCGTGTTCCTCTTCAGTTCTTCTTCCCCGAGAATAACCAGCAGAGGAATTCGCCTCTGGCAAGCCATGTCCATCTGCTTTTTCAGCTTTGCCCCGGCACCGTAGAAAAACTCCGCTGCGATTCCATTCCTCCAGAGGGAACCTGCAACGCTCATGCATGCTCTGAAAAAACACAGGAAGAAAAAAAGCAAACGATACTGAGCAATGCAGGTAACCTACGATAAGACTGAATTCGCGAAAGCGAAAAAGATGCCCAACACAGCAGATGAAGAATCAAATCAGCCCCCCCCCCGAACTCACCCCCCGCGGCACGCACAGGAGACCGACAAAACTGTTCTGCAGTGCAATCTAGTCACTTTGATTTCTCTGTTGTTCACCATGTCTCCTCATAGGAGCATCTGTTCACCTGCATATCTACACACAAATCTGTATGCCTATTAACACCTTTACTCAACTTGGAGTTACGTGCCTCTCTTGCGTGGAACGTCCGGTGTCTTCTAGCCTCAACAAGTACGCGCACGTGGACAAGAAAATCGTGTCTCGGACCTCCGAGCAAAATGGTGTGTCTGTTTTCGGCCGTGTTCCAGCTCGAAACAGATGTGACGTACTTGAGCATGTTGTCACCGACGGAGCAGACGAGGACGTCGGTGAAGCTCTCGCGTACAAGACTGGGAACCTCCTGAGTTGCTTTTTCCTTTTTCTTCTTTTTCTTGTCTCCGGCATGTTCGTCTTCCTCGGCCGTTGGAGCGGCAGCCATGCCGAGGCTCTTCTCTACCATGCGGAACAGCCTCTCGACGCCGACACTCATCCCCACCGCAGGGACATCGCGGCCGCTGAACATGCCAACCAGTTTATCGTATCTTCCACCTCCGCCTACAGACCCGACTGCCGCGCCGTCGGTGCCTACGAGAACGGCTTCAAAGATTACGCCGCTGTAGTAGTCGAGACCCCTGGCCAGGGAGAGGTCGAAGATGGCCTCATCGGTCTGAACACCCATGGCTTCGATGTACTGGGAGAAGATCTCCATTTCCTGGAGAGCGAGGGCCACCTTTTCGTTGCTCGCAAAGTCCGGCTTCTTGCTCAAGTCGGCGATGATCTGGGAAAAGGTTCCCCGCATCTGCACGAGTTCCCCCAACCGGTCGGCGACGTCGGCAGCGACGCCCTTCGTGTCCACGAGCTCCCGTCTGACGGCGGCCCAAGGTTCTTTGTCCAGCTTGTCAATCGACGAGCATGCAGTTGTGAATTTGTCGGCGGGGAGTCCGCACACTTCCATCATGCCATCAAGAAGCACGCGGTGGTTGGTCTTCACGTGGAACTTGCCAACCATTCCCTGAAGAGTTCTCAACGCCTCGACCATAATGCACACCGCCTCGGCGTCCGGAACCATCTTGACTGGGGAGACACCCGCGATGTCGAAGTCGCACTGGTAGAATTCGCGGAAGCGGCCTCTGTTCATTTGAGGCTCATCTCGCCGATACACTTTGCCAATATGGAAGCGCCGAATCTTTTCGATGTCGTGGCTCGCGACATAACGCGCAAACGGGACCGTCAAGTCGTAGCGCAGAGACAGCTGCTCACCGCCTTGGTCCTTCAGGTCATACACCAACTTCTGGTTTTCGCCGTACTTCCCCAGCAGCGTCTCTCTCAGCTCAAACACGGGTGTGTCGATCTCGACGCCGCCGTGGCGCCGAAAGACCTCTCGGACGGATCCGAGCACGAGTTCGCGAACCGCCATCTGAGCAGGTCCGAAGTCCTGCGTTCCCTTCGCTGCCTTAGGCACACGCCGCACCTGGTTGATCGGGGTGAGGAGAACCTCCAGGTGTCCCTCTTGGTCGCAAAAAGCAGGCACAGAGGCAGGGGCTCCCGCACTCAGCGCAGCCGCCGCGCCAGCCTCCTCAGGCCCGCCAGCGAGAAGCAGCGCACGCAGCGCAGCCAAGCAAACGTCTCCGTCGCTCGGCCCGTGTTCAGAGTGAACTGCACACTGAGGTTGGCCGCACGTCCCCGAGGTGAGGCCTCCTTTCGACAGCGTCTCTCGGACGAGCGCAGTGAGATATTGCTGGTAACGGCGGGTCCCGTGACTCATCCCATACCTGCTTCCGATCTTCTTCTTGCCCTTGGGCTGCCTCTCGGCCTTCGCCACGGCGTCCAGGAAGGCCCTGACATCTGCAAACTCAATGATCTGGAGCAGCAGCGCTGTCTGCAGGGCGGAGATTTCCTGGAGCGCGACGAGTCGCTCTTCAATCTGGAACACGAGCTCCGTGCCGGGGTCTGCTGAAGCCTGCTCACGGGAAGCCGCCAGCCCGTCTGAAAAACGTGCAACTCTCTGCGTCACGTCTGTCACACGCATGCAGCGCCCTCCGGCGGTGCCTACACCCAAGTAAACATTGCAGTCGGGTTTCTCTGGGGGTTTGAAGGCGTTCGCTTGGCCTTCCTCGCCTTCCTCTTCCAACGCTGGCCACTCGCCACCTTTCAAAGAATCCGGAGCGAGTTCCGCACTGGCCGCGAGAAGCGTTTGGAGGATGCCAGCGAGGCACGGCAGCAAAGAGTCCAGCGCCATCTTGACGCTCATGGCACTGGGGCGGAACAGAGCCGCTGGCGAAGCTGGTGAAGGAGAGGAGCAGATGTCTGCTGTTCTTTCGTCGATCATCCGAGAGAGCCCCGCATCTGGACACATCGACTCGAGGCTCTCGGACGGAAGCGGCGTGACGGAGCCCGGGCGCTCTGCGACGTTCTTCAGCTCGGCATTGAGGTAAACAGACAGACTCTGGAGCGCTTCGCGGAGATTCCCTAGCGCGGGGAGGAGGAGAGCGAGAGAGGGACATGTGGCATTGACCTCAGCGACACTCTTTCGGCTGCTCGCAGGCAGCTTGCTGTCGTGCAGGAGGTTGCCGATGTTCGTCGCGGACTTCTCGATTCCCTTAATGGGAGGCAGGCGACGCTGCTGGTGGCTGAAGAAGTCTGTGGGAACCAACAGCGCCTCCGTCAGAAGAGCTGCATTGCAGTCTTGCAGTGTCACGAGCACCGAAAGCAGACGCGAGGCGACAAAGAGGCGGCCTGCCACCTCGCTACACCCGCCGCAAAAGGCTGCTGCTTCGTCTATAGAAATCGCTTGCGGAGCAGAAGGGTCGGCCTTCGCCAAGTGCTCTACGGCACCGTTCAACATATACTGAAGAGCGCTCGGATACGTTGAGAAGGGGGCGAGAGGAACTGAAGAAGCGAGGGGGAGAGGGTGGCGGGGAAGCTTGGTCACCGGAGGAGAGGCCTCGTTGAGAAGAGAACAGAGCGAGGTGAGAATCCCCGTGCGCACACCCCCCGCATTATTCAGTAAAGACACGATTCGCAGGACTGCCGTGGCCCGTACCGCAGTAGAATGAAGGACAGGCGCTCCTTCCGGCAGCGCTGGAAGATTGAGAGACGAGAAACACTCAGTGTTTCCCCCTTGGGGAAAACGGCGTCCGAACTCACGCGAGAGCTTCGGAACCACAGCTGGGTCGACGACACAGGCAAAGTTTCCGAAAGTGTATGCGGACAGCTCGTCAAGAGTTAGGGGACGCGACCCCAGGGGTGGTGGAGGCACGCTTGACGCCATTTTCCCTGTGGAGAGCCCGCCAGCTGCAAACGTCTTGGTACTCGGAAGCGTGCACACACCACGCACGAACGGTTGACAGAGCAAAAGCCACAACGAATTTGGGTAACCTGGGAAGCAACGGCGCCGGCTCTCGCGCGGGCACGGCGGAAACGTTCGTCCGTGGAGTGACGCGGACGATGCAGTCGGCGACTGCCACCAGTCCAGATACCGGGCAGAGCAAAACCGAATCCCCGCGGAACGCGGCACAAAGCTGCCAAAAACACTGGCTCCAAGACCTTGGCCACTTCGTCTCGCGGGAGAAATACAAGGGAACCAAAGAATACCTTTCTGCGAGACGGGATGCACGTGATGTGGGGAATAGAGACAACGGCTCAGGCCGCGAGACGAGCGGATTTTCGACGGAAGCATGCGAAGTGCCAGAAAAAGGAAATTGCCACAACTTGAATCTTACCGGTTTGAAGTGGCCATCTTTTTGTGGACATGCGAGAAAAAAGTGCCGCTCCTGTAGCCTTCAAAATCCATCGTAAAACGCAGGTGGTAACTATTGCTGGCCTATCAAAACGATGGACAGCGGAGAGCGAACAGACACACGTGTTGCTGACTGCTGTTGCAAGCCGGGTTGGGCGCACATCCAAGATCGAGCACTGGAGCCATCGAAGTGATCGATATTGTTCTCATAGCTGAAAGTACCAAAGAGCTAGTCATCAATCGAGTTTCTCACGGTGTCAAGAGATTCTTGAGAAAAGAGGGACAGCCAACAGTGGCACCGGTCATCTCCGGGGCTGTCAATCGCCAAGTGACTAGCAGTCGTTCGCTGCGCCTTTGCACAGGGTGTTCGCGAGGAAGATGCTATTAAAGGAAGATGCGCGACTCTTGTTTCTTTGTTCAACGAAGACGTTACACCAATTCAGGCAGGGCGACCAGGAGAGAAAGGCGCCTCGAGACTTGGGAATTTGAGCGATAGCCAGTAAGAAGAACCTGCACAGTTTCTGAAGAGTGACCAGGTGACGCCGTGAACGACCAAGAATGATCAATCTGGTGTCCGTACACCTGAGGGAGAATTGCTGAACATGAACCGACAACGAAATACTCTGGCTTTCGTGACTTCTTAGGATGGTTGGCGTCCTCGTAAATAGAGATCTTCTCAGTCGGCAATAACAGAGCTGTTGGGCACGGACGCCATTCATCGCCAGTATATTGAACAGAGAGGAGTAAACCCCAAAGCCAAGATAGAGCTCAGAGTTTTGCAGTTCGACGGCGTATGCCTTCAGAATCGTAGGCGGAGCGCATCGGTACGAGCCTTCCCCCTGTCCAGTTCCAAAAAACATGCCACAGTACAAAAAGGCTAGCGACATTGGAGAGGTACATTGTCGTTTTTGTAAAGAGCTTTTTCCTAACTTTTAGGTCCGCAGCCGGTGCCTAGACACATTTGCCCTGACGTCTTTCTGCTGAAGAAAAAGACTCTACCAAGTTTCATTCTGAGGCACCGGCGGCGGCCTCTACAAGTCATTGCCAACCGGTTGTAAAACAAAGCCGTTTCTCGACCGGGGCACAAGCGAAGAGAGGCTTCCTTTTTGCAGTATGGGGGTGGAGCCTTTACGAGTATTCTGCTCTACTAATGCTCTACTTCTTGTAGAGACGTTCGTCAAGAAGCCCAAGGCTCCTGCAGGACACAACCTGGCACTTCACTGGGGCCGGTTCCTCGAAAGTTACGTATGTGGCATGAATGTGAGCAGCGTCTTCATTTAACCGCTACTGCTGGGACTGTAGAGAATCTACTTCCGGTAGGACAGTCGAGTTCGTTCTTCCAAATAGATAGACGATCAAATCTCAAAGGAGTAACGACCGTGCGCTCTTTGCCACCCTGACTGTCACTACGCTCGCTACTAAATTCTGTGTCGAGTATATATCGAAACAGAAGCCTGACGCCTTACATGATACATGGTTGCTAATATCGCTGTCTCCGTTACTTGGTCGTGATAAGTTACATTCTGAGTCGATGGAGGTTGCCGCAGCATGTTCCGCTGTCTCAAAGCTGCAGCAACCCAGTGAATGAAAGTTGCCACGGATCAGTTGTCATGCATCTGAACTGCGACTGTCCCTTGCATCCTTGGAGAAGAATAAAGTTTACTGCCCTCCATGTTTGTTTGCTCTGGAGCAACACGAAAGAAAAACAGCGAAGCCTAGGAGCGAGTTGCCTCGTTTCCTTTGAAGGGAAATGCTACCCAACACTCTGATATTTACCAGGAAGCAAAGGTTGAGCGTGATAGGACTGCCTCAAAAGTCTGACAAGAGGTGAATATCTCTCGTGTGACAGTTGAGGAGTCGTCCTCTGCCATTCGGCGATTGTGCTTATCACGAGGAACGGTAACATAATGCCAAGTTAATTGCCTGGAGGTTTGTTACGATACGTACAGTGTTCGATAAACTGTATGTTTGAGAGGTAGAATAGCGAGTCGCTGCTAGTTTCCCGGTGGCGCACCATAAGGGTGTAGCTGAGCCGCTGTGGAAAAAACAAGGTGCACCAGAAGAAAACCGTTCTGTATGTATCTGATACGTTGGAAGAGTCAAAGCACTGACGAAACTCCGCGGGAACTTCCAAGAGGAACAAAGGCGAGTGGAGTAGTATCTCACACTTTTTGTGATCACTTCTGAAAAACAAGAGGCACGGACATGCATGCCTTAGCATCTTCGCCTTCCCCAAAGTCAAGAACGACTCTCTCCCCCCGGTGAAACACAGCAAGATTAAACGCAGAGTCAGTCAGTAGTTCGTAGGCACCAGAGAACCCTCCGCAGGTAAGCTTCAGGGGAGGTGACTCTGCGGAGACTAGAAGCGCCCAGTGATTTGACACGCTGTTTTTTGTACTTTGAGCATGCACGCATGAACCCTCGTCTTTTCTACCGCCGATCTAGCCAAGAGCACCGTGAAATGCTGCGTGACTGATTGGGGAAAAATACTAAGAGAAACACGGTAAGAGTGACCGGAATCGATGTTCGCCGATGAGGATTTTGCTCGTCTTTTCCATGCTGGCTTCGAATCCGGCGCATTGCGGTGACCTGTCTTTGTGTGCTGTCCCATTCTAGAAGCCGGAGGAAAGCCCCAAACAAAGAAAGGCGGTTGCCGTTGAAAATCGCATCTTTGCACGACAGATCCATGGATTATTATTGTCAAGAAGCGGATACTTTGTTTGGGCCGAATGCAATTGTGTTAGTATGCGCTCCTCGTTTACGGGCGCCAGATCTCCTCTCACTACCCCCCCTCTCTTTTCCCTGGCCGCCGCTCTTCGCTGTCTCCAACTCTGTTTGTTTTCCCCCTTTCCTTCTTGTCTTCGTATCCGTCGAACTCGTCTCCAGGACTTGCCTCTAATTGTGCTGGACGCTCCACGGCCCCTGATGTGACTCCGTCTTTTGGATGTAAGACGCTGATTCCTGTGTCGGACACAAGACGGCTCCTGTGCATATGGTCGGCTTTTTCGTGCATGCCCCTTGTTCTGGAGGAGCTGACAAATCTCCTGTGAACAAATTGCCACCTGAAATTCGTGTCCTGCCCGCGCGCGATCGTCTTTTGTTTTTCTACGTCACCTGACTCTCTCCAAAGAAACGGGGTACCACTCTACGCAGCGTTCACAACGCCGTCTGCTGTGGGTCGTCGCACGAAGATTCAGTGTCCAGGCACTGCCACCATTCTCACGCTATTCTGAAGGAATTTTTCCAGTTCCCATTTGCCCGAGGGGCTTCTGCAAGCTTGTAATTTTTGGCGTACCCTGCCCATAACTCCGTCTGAGAGCCGCCCTGCACAATCTTTCGCAGAACCCCCCGGTTCCCCGAGAGCTGCGGCGCAGGCCTCAGCGCCTTTCATGCACGGAGTAGAAAATTGGGAATTTTGCCTTCTGGTGGAGAGGGAGAAAAGCCGGGATGAATCAGCCGCCGTCAAGGAGGGTGAGGCGCCTCCAAGTTTTCGGTTTACGGGTTTAACAAGAAAAGACAGAAGGACTATCGAGAAACAACTAGCTTGTCTCCCGAGTCTTCCTCTCAGTCTCCGGCGTCCGCCTGATCTGACGCACTTCACAGTGCCTCGCTTGGCATGCCTCCAGGAGGTCCGCCTCCATCCGCCATGGGACTGGGACCGCATGCAGCCGCTTCCGAGAGCGGCGCCGCCTCCAGACCTAGCGGCTCTTCAGGTGCTCATCCCGCCTCGAGGCTTTCCTCTGAATACAACAGGACTACTCCCCTGCCGCCTTCAGCTTCTGGTAAATTGCTGCCGGACCAGTCCTCTAACCCTTCGACTGTGGCGGCGTCGGATTTTTCAAGCCAGGACGGAGCCACTCCAGGAAGCCCCGTTCCTCGGGATGCTTCCCTCAGCGGAGAGGCAGGCCCCTTGCCGAGCTCCTCAGAGTCTGAAAGAGGCGACACTGCGAACCCTGTGTCGGGCGGCGTCTCCGAATCGCGATGCAGCGCGGATTCTGCCGCTCCTGTATCGGATAAATCTCGAACTGATCGGGGGCTTTCCCCCGTCAGAGACACAGCGACCTCGGGAGCCGATCCGGCAGCGGGACGGGAAGCAGCGGAGGCGGCCGGAGCCACAGGCAACGCAGGCGGTCACGCGGATGCACGCAAAGGTCGCAAGGACCAAGCTTCGGAAGACGCTGGAGGCACCCGGGAGCCTTCTGCGGCCTCTGCACCGCCTCGAGGGCCTGCACCTCAACCGCCACCAGTCCCGAAAGTCGCGGCGGCTTTACGAAAGCTGGGCGTCTCTGAGTTGCCGCAGATTTCGTTCGACTCCGCTGGCGGCGATGGCGAAGGGCGTGGGAGAAGCGAGCGGCGACAGCGCCGAACCCAGGCGCATACCAAAGGACTTTTCAAACGCATGCAAGACGGACTTGGACGCGAAGTGGAAACACCATCCCAGACGACCTCTGGCGGAGGGAAACGGGGTGGCCAAGGGGCCGGTGCTTCTCAGAAACAAGGCTCCCATAAAACGCCTCCCGCTGATTCAGGCCAGGCCACATCCCGACAGTGGAGGGCGCGGCCCGGTACCTCTCCGGCTGAAGGAGCCGCGGGCATGCCGGGGACTAGCACACACGGTGGGTCGGGGGCCGCCGGAGGTCTCCCTCGTGCATCTGGTCTTTCGCCTACCGCTGTGTTTCCGGCGGAACTTGGCTCTCAAAACTCCTCTGCGCCTATGGGGGCCTTCGCAGAACAAGTTGCAAACGCTTCGTCGCCGAGTCCACTACCCTTCGGGCGCATCGAGGGGCCTGCAGGCCCAGGCAACCCCTCGGGGGTCCCTTGCGGGGTCGGTAGCTCGCTGAAGAAGGAAGCTGGCGGCCAGCGGCACCCGAAAAAGGGCGTTTCAGGTGCGGCTCAGAAAAGGAGAAACGCGACTGGAGGAACCGAGGGAAGTGACCGTGGTGGGGAGTGGAGACAGCCACTTCCTGGACAGAGCCTGGATGCAGGACGAGGTGGTGATGGAGCCCACAGACCGCCTCTCGACAGCGCACTCGCCAGCATGGTCAGAGACGTTCGGATCGAACAATTTGGGCCTGACGGAGTCGAGAAAAATGCAGAAAACGTGATGGCGATTTCGACGTGGCGGGTCACATGGATTGACGGGTCGTGGAAAGTCCACACGGCCGCGTTCGAACCTAATCCTTCACGCGATCCGTATCCTTTAGCCGCGACTGAGGCTTGCGCCCACTTTGCCCTTCGTCTCCACCGTATGTTTCGGGAAACCTATACTCAGCAAGGCGCTGCAACGCCTCCGCGTTTCCCACCACTGGGGCACCTTCTGGGGGGCGGGGCGGTCACCGGCGCCCCTCCAGGAGGGCCGTGGGACGGCGTGAAACCCACAAAAGTGTGGAACATGGAGGAGATGCAGCGCCTCCACCAACACGTGGCGACTGTTGTATTTGCCACTGTAGGCCCAGCCTCGGCGAGCGGTAGCCAATTCGTGGGTCCTGGAGGGCCGGCGCCTCCGAGAGATCCACGACACCCTGGGGCTTACTTTTATTTGCATAGAGCGTCCGCTTCGCCTGGTGCGGGGACGGGCCTAGACGGATCCGTCGATCCTCGAGCCGGGTCTATGAGCCCGAGCTTGGCTTCGGTCTCCTCCACAGCGCCTTGCACTTCGAGCCCTGCAGTGCCGGTAGGAGAGGGAGACGGAAAGCTGGTGTTTTCACCCTTTCAACCCAGTTCGTTGCCTGGGGGTCCGTACAGTACGGGTGCCGCAAGGTTTCCGTTTCTTGGCGGAGGCCCGAATCCTGGTGTCGAATCTCAAGGCTTCGGGTTCAACACGTTCCCTGGAACGCCTACAAGAGGCCACGGGACTCTGGAACACCCTGCGCATGCTTACACACCTCAAGGCATGAGTGTGTCGTCGAGCCAAGCTGTCCCGGGGTTCGCCGGGGGCGTTTTCCCGGGAGGAAGTCCAGTCTTCGAGGGGGGTTTCCAGTCTCCATTTTACGGAGCCTTTTCCATTTCAGGTGTCGCGGGCGACCAACGATCCCTGTATGCCCCTGTGGCTCGCGCCGGAGTTCCTGAACAAATGCAAGGGTCTCAGCTTTCAGGGAGGGCCAGGGCTGTGGATTCTGGACCCTCATTTTTCGTACCCGAAAGCAACACCCTCTTCCATCCTGGCTGCTCGCCTACCTCGGCGGCGTCCCGCGGCACCATTGCGTCTTCCTTGCCTTCGCGTGTGGGGGGCGCGCTAGACGAGGCCGCGGGGGGCTCTTGCCGCCTCCACTCGGCCGGAAGCAAGAGCGCAAAGGGCTTTGAGAGTCTCTTTCCGACCTGTTCTCGGGCCAAAAGGAGCGCTGTCTCTGTGTCAGCGACGCGTCGAGGCGGCGCTCCGGTTTGGGGCGTCAACTCTCACGTGGCCGCAGCTCTGGCGGCAGCGGCTGCGAGGCGGATGGCCGAGGAGCAGAGCTTGCTGGAGGAGGCAAGACGCGAAGCAGAACGCGAGGCCCTTTTGTCTAAGCTGCTTGGGGAAGACGACACGTTTTTCGAGTCTGGTTTGTCGATGCGGTCCCATAGGTTGTTTCGTGCCACCCGGCGACCTGCCGAGAGAGGTTTAATTTTCAAGGAGAAAGCAAGTCTCTGCGAGCAGATTGAGCAGGAGGCGAGTGGAGGAAACGAAGACGAAGGTCGAGAAGTGAGGTCGGATAACTCACCCCATGCTACAAGAGGCAGAAAGGGCGACGGACAGGAAGAAAACAGACCTAGATCACAGGCAGCTTCCACTTCGGAAGACAACGCAGGGATAGCGCCGACCGTCCACATCAAAAGGGAAGCCGGACAACAGGGCACTGCGAGGGGCAGGGGAGACCGAGGTGAGACTCCTCAAACGGACAGAGCTACCGAGGCCGACCTAGCTTCACGGAAAGATGATATGTCTCCCAATGATGGAGAGGAAAGCAAGAAACCCAAGACTAACGGAAAACTTCCGAGCGGTCGTGAAGCTGAAGGGGAACGGACAGACAAGAGGAGACGCAGACCGTCACATTTGTTGGAGAGTGGCCGCGCTTCCGGGGCTGGCGAACAACAGAGAGACGTGGTGGATGCCGCTGGAGCAGAGGCGCTGAGCTTCGATTCAGAAAAGCGAACTTCCACGGTTTCTGTGCTCCTGCCTTCTGGCAAAGACGAGGCGACTGAGACGATTCCCACAGTGGAGGAACATCCCGTACCCCACGCGAAAGACATTTCGAGGTCATTTGTTTTTGAGCCCAGCAACACCGGGCTGATTGTTGTGGAGCTGTCTAAGAAGGATGAAAAAGGCGAGGTTTCGGAAGACGAAGACGCTCTTGACGTCTCGCTTTCCGGGGCGGCGGGGGCCAGCGAAGACGGCAAGTCTCCTGCTAACCAAGAAAATCTTTTACCATGGGAGTTTCCCGACAAGACACGTCTTCTTCTTCAGTCGGTGGCGAATCAAAGCGCAGATTTCTCTGAGACTTGTTCTTTCGGCGCTGATCAACGGACTCGAGACGCCGCCCTTATAAGGGACCTAGAACCTTTTTTGCGCCTCGGAGAGCAAAATCCTTACTTTGACGCGCGGGGAACGCAAAAGAATATCCTCTCCGGATGCATGATGTCTTCGTCCTCTCTATTCAATGTATGGAAAATTGTCAATCGCCTCCGACTGCAGGACGAAAGACGACCTGAGGAAAGGGATCGCCTCGCTCGGGTGGCGCAAGAGCAGAGCCAGGGGGCACGAAGACGCTTAGGCGCCGTACTGAATGAGTTGGCGGCTCTCGAACGAGAAGACCCCGACGATGTCGAGGGCGCGGAAGGCGACGAAGGAGAGGGAGAACAGAGTGGCAAAGAGATGAAAGACGCTCCTGAAACTGTGGACGCAAAGGCTTCGCATTCGAGCGCGGACACTCTCGCGTCGCCGGTTGCCTTCCTGCCTGCGGCCGCTGAAGGCGAAGCTGAAAACGGACATGAAGAACCCACAAACGCAGACCCTTCGGCGGCGAAGAGCGGGGGGAGTTTGTTGGCTCAAGGCGAACGAGAGAAGACTCGAGAAGACCTCCCAGACGCTTTCAAAGGAAACGACAAGTTGAGAAGTGACATGCCTCAAAGTACCCCTATCGACGGACTCCCTGCCCTGGGCGCTGCATGCAGTCCGCTCGAACTAGAAACGAAGACTCCCGCGATTCTCGCAAGTGGCGGCGAAGCGCACCGTTGCTGTCCTGCTGGGGAGGGGGGAGAGGACAGGATGCCAGAAGATGCGAAAGATAGGACAAGAACAGGAGAATTAGAATCGACCTCAGATAGAGCGAACCTCAGCACGGGCAGTGCTCAACTCAAGGGAGCGTCGGCGGCAGAGAAGAGGCTGGAAGGGGGCGCGGAGGCGAAGCAGACACTGCGTGATTCCGACGATGGCGCGGAAGGCAGTGAGAACGACACCAACCAGCTGCTTCCAACACAAGGAGGCCCTCAAGAGAGGACCCAGAACGCTCCTGGGTCGCCGCTTGAGGGGGAACAATCCTTGTCTACTGTGCGTAGATGCGGTGGCGGCGACAAAGAGCGAGAGAAAGAGAAGGACGCTCTAATAGACACTGGGGAGCGCTCACCAGGTATTGGTGAGAGATCGAGCAAGACGACTGCTCCAGAACTCGAAAAGCAGGTGGGTGATACCGTTAAGGGAGACCGTGGGAGAGATGAGACAGCGCTGGCAGGGACAGCGGAGAGTCTTTCGCTGGGGGAAGAAGGAACGGATCAGGGTGAAAAGGCCTTTGGAGACATGGGGGAACAGCTGGTCTCTCCTCCCCAGGGCGCTGGACTATCTCGCGAGGAAGGGAATGCAAAGGTCTTTGGCGACCGCTCTGCCCTGCAGCTTACACCGGTTTCTTGTCCGCCGCTTACCCGGTCAGGGGAGGATGGCGACAAGGAAAAGAACGCGCCGGCGCTGCTGTCTGCTTTCGTGAAGACTGAAGAGGGTTGCGTGACAGACATCCAAGGGAAGGAAGAGGGGGCGAAGGAATCTCCGACGCCGACTCCTCGCGGGTCGCCGTCCACCTCAGCTCGAAATATGGCACCTAGAGGTAGCGCTGGCGAGAGGCAGGACGCAAAGCGGCTCGGCAAGTCGTATGCAACAAGGCGAGCACAAAAGCGCAAACGACTGGAGCTTCTGTCCTCATCCTGTGAGGAAATTGAGCAGAGGCTGCGGCGTCTCTCCGATACGTTTCCCTGGTTGCCGGTCCTCAACGAAGCCTTTTTCTCAGCTGAGTCCAAGGGTGAGGTCCTCACGTGTGTTGACACTTTGCTCGAGAGATCGGACGAAGATGCAGCCCTGAAAGGAGGACATGGGGATCCTTCCTTCGCTTCCCGCCCCTGCGGAGGCGCTGGTCTCCTTGAGGCCGTGGGGGGTGGTCTGAAAGGCCCCTTCAGGGACGCTGTTTTCGCCAGTGAAGGTGAGGAGCTTGAGAAAATGGACGAAAGTGAAGACGAGGAAGCGGCCCTGGTCCCCGAAGATCTCTGGCTAGCACGCGCCTCAGCGCTGGCAGAGGCCAAGGCGGAGAAGCGCGCGTTGGCAGATGCCCGATCAGCGGCAGCCAATGCCTGTGCAGCGGCCGCTATGGCTTTTTCGTCTTACTCCCCTCGTCCCTACAGTATGGAGCCTTTCCCGCAGGCCTCTCGGCGGCCTTTCGTAGTCCCCCCTCCAGCAATGATGCCGGCAGGTGCGGAGGAGGCAGGCGCGGCTGTAAGGGTGAACAGCGTTCAGATGCATGCGTCGCCAGTGCCGTTTTCTCCCTTCGTGGAGGGCAGGGTGAGTGGCATGCCAGACGAGGCAGAGGGCGGCTTTGCAGGGACCAGGCGGTTCTCTGCCAGTACGCAGAGCTCCAGAGCGAGAAGGGGGGCTGTTCTGGACGCCCCCCACATGGATCCGGCGATGGCTGAGCATCTGCAAAACCGCTCGAGCTCGGCCAGCTCGCGAGAAAGCTTATCGACAGGAGGAGTAGCAACCCAAGGAGATGTTTGGGCAGAAGGGTACCTTGACGGCGCGCTTTCTGCTGATACGGGAAGCTCCGCGGCAAACGCAGGGTGGGGAAGTCATCTCCAAGGTTCCGCATTTCGCTCGGGAAAGCGCGCCGGGGGAAGTGGAGCCGACAAAGGCAATTTCTGGAGTGGCAGAGGCCCCGCAGAGACCTACCCAGGCGAGTTAGGGTCCGGGGCGGCTTGGGGATCTGGCGCCGAGATGGCCGGGTTGGATTCGAGTGCAAGAGGCGTCAGAGGGTCAGACAGCCACGGGAGCGGAAGGCGACAGAAAGCCAGTGGGGCGACAGGCCACGCACCGAGTGGCGACCGCACGCGTCGCAGGTCCTCTGTTGCATCTTCAGTCACTTCGTCTGTTTCGGCATCCCGAGGAGGTTCGGGGCTGCCAGCATCTGGGCTCCGTAGCGACTGCACGGGGTCTGTGCATATGACAGAGGGCAGTGACACTGGCAGTCAAGGCCCTTCTCGATCGGCCTCGATTATTATGGGTCCCCCTTCTCCTATTCGGCCAAGCCAGTACACTCCCGCGAGTGCGTACCCTAACTCACCCGCTGTTTCTCACGCCAGCTGTCACACATCATTCCAGCCCCAGCATGCGCCTCGCGAGGGAGGCGCTGAGAGAGGGGCGTCGTGGCAGAGTCTGCAGCATGCAGCAGCCGGAGGAACGGGGAATTTGGAGGAGGGCGACGCTCTAGCTGAAAGGTCCGCACCTATGGGCGACCCTTCTTCAGCAGGCGGTGGAGGTCGCTTTCGACCCACGGTCGGGGCAATGTCGGCTCAGATGAGAGGCTATCCTGCTCATCCCTTTGCTGCCCATGGCCCAGGTCTGGGATCAACTCTGCCGGGGCTTCCCTCGAACTACGGAAAGGCTGATGGGTATCCCGCAGGTGTGACTTTTCCGGGGACGCCAGCCTCGGGAACGGCTACTCCGTTTCAGGGGGGGTACCCTATCTCGGACGCTTCTTTTGGAGGCAATGCTTCGGGCGCATGCAGTATGGGATATTCGAGCATGCCCGCGCCTGGTTATGGCCCTGAGATGTCGCAAGTACCCGGGCGATTTGCTAACTTCTCGCCATTCTTTCGTGGAGAAAAAGGCCTCTCTGCAGGGGATCGGACCCCTCAGCTTGCCGCAGGAACACCAAGTTCGCCATCCACTTCAGGCATGCAGACGGGGCAAAGTGCTCCCCCACTGTCACCATGGTTCGACCATAACAACGCTGTTCAACACGAGGTGGGTGATTTCGGCGCACGTGAACATATGAGTTCACCACAGGTCTCTGCAAGCTGTCTGGGTGCGTCTCAGCTCGCGGGCAGTCGACAAGCGTATGCCACTATTGGGGGAGAAAATATCAATGTACCAGATTCCGAAACGGAGCCTCTGCACGGAAGAGGTGCGGCGACTGACACTTCGACCGGAGCTAAGGGTGGAAGCGGCGCGAGAGCCGGGGCCGCCTCAGGGGGAGGAGAGGGGAAAGCGTCAAGAAAGCGGAAACCGAAAAGTAAGAAAGAAGGGGAAGGTCACTCTGCTGTCGGCGACGAAGTGGCTCCTCAGCACGTTTTGCAGGAAACAAATGCATGTTCATCTGCCACTGGCGCTGCCCCTCTACCTGTCTGCCCCAAGCAGATGGTGCCTCTACGCGGTGGTGAAGGTGAGGGTCACGAACAGAGCCCGCTGCCTGAGGTTCCTGAGAGCGGCGGACAGACAACGTGTTCTCCGTACAGCGTCTCACCTTCATCGGTCTCTGGAGGGACAGGTAGCGGAACCGAATTCGCCGCGGGGTATGCTGCCACAGTAGTGCTACATGGCACACCTCCGACACAGCGAAAAACACTGGCTGACAAGAAACGACGTTCCAAAAGTGTGAGCGATAACAGGGGTACATGTGGCTCAAGTTTGATTAGTGAAAGTGATGGGGCAGGCAAATTCATGTCTGCTACGTCTGCTGCCGCAGCGGCGACAACGCCCTCTCGAAAGAAGGTGCCCCCAGCAGCAGCTTCCGGCGGTAGGAAATGACTGGTGACTGGCATGCAATCGGGGAATGAACACAAAGGCGGGTTAGGGGAGGAACAGTCTCGAACGGGAAACGGAGGCGAGAACGTGTTCGCAGTCTTTCTAGAGAACATGGACTTACAGCCAGACCGCGTCGAATGAATAGGGAAGCCACCTGCACGGGAACCAGCTGTCGTCGTGGTTCCTGCTGAATCGAGGAGAGATCCTGGTGACAGGTTGGCACGCTTGCACTACAGGCGTCAAGGGACAGACAAGGGGAAGAGAGCAACAGTGGTTAGTGCAACACCAGCAAACGATGGTGGGCGAATTATCAACGATTATGTGATTTGTATCATGCCCAGTTGTGGTCGTTCGCTTCGTGGCAGTGTGTGGCCGAGTTGCCGCAGTACGGTGCCCGTTCCTCTGCCATCCGACTGCCTCATCGGGTACAGCGGCTGTGAGGGGCGTCCGGGATGGCCGTGGGTTTTATTGTTCGTGGGACTCCGTGGTATTCGCACTCCTAGCGCCTTCCCCGATTTCTACTGTGTGCTGAACTCATGCGATCCGCGACAGATATAATTTTGAGAGAAGGGAGGTGCTGGCGTTGCAACACGTGTCTCTCTATTGCGAACCGTGCCCGTTCCCCTCTTGGGGGGTTTCCGTACAAGCGCAAGAAATCCAATTATGACAATAATTCGTCCTCGATGTGGGATACCTAGTGCCTACTTTATTTTATTTTTGGGCGCGCTGGCAAGCTGTATTTGTGAACAAAGTCTCTTTCAGACCATTAGTGACGTGTCATCAGACAAACGAACCGAATATGCGGCCCCACTCAAACCACAACTCTTTCTCGTGCCATCGGCCTCGGCGCAGAAGAGTGACATCCTAGAGCGTCGTGTTTCAGAATTATCGGATCGCACAGAGTCGTTAAGCAAGATAAGGCGCCAGGTGGCTTCTGGATTCGTGAAGTATCCAACACCTATGGGAGGCGTCTTGGCATCAGTACGCTGTAATGAGGTATTTGTACAAAGAGGCAACTTAATGTATGCGCTTGGCCACGACATGAGCACGGGCACGCACAGCACAGCGTTCGGCCCGCGGCATATTTGATTGGGGAGGATCACTGCCTGGTGGTAGAACGAATGCTTTCACCCTCGGTATGACGGAGCGCCTACTAAAAAGTGTCACATTGGTACCGGAAATACCTTCTCCACGCACATTCTAAAGACGTCTTACTGTTGTTATGGCGGTATGCCACTTGTCTCTGTGTCGTTCACATCAAACTCTCCTGCAGAAGCGCCAGTTTGCATTGGCGCACGCTTAGGTTTATTCACTGTTGGCCCTGTACCTGCAGCTGCCACTATATTTAGCTACCAATTCGCGACTAGCCCGGGAACGGGAACGTCGATCGAATATCGTACTTTCTTTTCCGACCGCCACGAAAATATCGGAATCACGGAGGCGCCGCTGATTACGCCTTACGGCAAATACCGTTTGCATCAAGTATGGCATTCCCTCTGGTACGACCCACTCAGCGTAACAACAGCACGCGCAGATGTGCTCGGGAGTTCAGTGACACGGTCTATCCAGATTGATCATCGAAGTCTGAGGCGCTCATACAGATGTGTGACACACGAATTTTGTTTTTGAAACACCAGTGTGGATCCATCCGATCAGGGCAAGACCCGAGACACTCTTTGCTCCATCACTGAAGACTTCCAGCTGGACGAACATAGCAGTGGAATGCTCCGGCGAGTATCCCCTCTACTTCACCGCCAAGATACAGACGATATATGGACGCGTTGTTCTGGTATTTGTTTCCTCGGCAAAGCGCACTGATGCACCCTCCTTCGCCAACCGCAGTCGATTGGTCGGTCATGATTTACAAAAAGGAAATACAGTCACAGTCACGATACGAACGCCGTCATCACCACCAACAGAGGCAGACCGAGGAACAAACACACCTTGGTTGAGAGGCCTTTCGCTCCCGCGACTTTGATTACCGCTGTTAGACGTTTGTTTTTCTCAGTGTCCATCACCTGAAAGCAAAACTGGACTGTCACGTTTGGCGGTACGACGTCAGACGGAATTATTAGAGTTCTTGTGTTCCCCGTCACGACCCACTCTATATCATCTGACGTAGCAAACAACGTAGACAGCAGTGTCGGAATTGTTACCTGGCACACGTCACTTGCAACATTGTAAACTTGTTTGTTGTCTGGAGGCAGATACACAAGGTCACGTCCCGAGGTATTCACGATACTGACCGTTTCTCCTGGTTCGACTACACCCGTTTTTGTTTGGTCGTGTTTAATGGCATTCGATATGGTCTCCGACCAACTCTTCCCGCTCGAAAGGTATGTACGCTGAGTAACAGAAAGAAGTAACACAACGGCAATGCTTCTACAGAACCCGCTGACCGCTGATAACGGTCGCCTGCCACTTGCCATTTTGCACACCGCGCGTCGTTGAGTACCAGGACGAGCGCAAACCAGAGACTGTCAATCCACTATGTTTTTGGGATGACACAACGTGATCGTAGTAGTGTACCTCTTTACAAAAACACGAAACACTGCTGAGGCGCAAGATAAACTCCACGGGCGATACACACTCTTTCTAGAGTTGGACGGTGAGCCAAAACAGACACGCCACTGTAGCACCACTGGAGGCTCGGAGAAACGGGCGAAGCGTCAGCTTCCCCTGGAAAAAAACCCGTTACACTCACCGTCACGATAATCGGTTCACGTCACAGATATACGAGTAAAAAACACGCCTTCACACTTCCGTATTATAACAATCATACACGCACACGACGCATCTCTGCCAGTAGGGAATACCCTTATTTGCTGTCTAGGTCTTGACACGCATCTTCTTCTGCGTGGTAGTTCGGTGTATGCCAGCGGTAGATGTCTGCGGATGTTGCCGCCTGCCTGATCGTGGGATCATGCCTTTGTGCCTGATCAGAAGACCGCGGTACCGATTCCAGCTGCAACGGTGGCGACAGCGAGAACGCTCAAGGAACAACTTTTCAGTTGTTGCTTTTACCGTACACAACATTGTACGACCAACGGTTTTCTGTGCGTACGCAAGAGCCATCGGAACACTGAAGGAAATGACATTGGTATCAAGGTGTGAGACTAGAGAACGGCTTTCCCCGGGAAATAAAAATTATATTTTGACATCGGATCCAGTGTCGATGTGCAGACAACTCAAGGATCGGAATGTCTCAGAACCGGGGGCTTTCCTCGGATTACCAGGGCCACGGGCTGTCAGTGATTGTGCACAAGGGCAAGTGTATCCGCCTCAGACAAAGGATCGACCGTGCTCATCACACATTCCCGTAACGTACGATGACGTCACACCCCGTAAAAAAACTACGGCAGCGCGTGGTGTTTCTCTCTGTATATCACGGAGGGAGTGGCCGCTGAACACATATGAACTGTTTCACTGCTTTGTAAACACCTAATTATCTCTAGTTCAGTCACTCTTTGTGTCTATATTTCCAATGATATTCCGGCTACCGCATAACAGCAGGCATGCGGACGTCAAGCACGGATAACTTCAGTGCCTGATCGTGCGCTCCCGAGACGCTCACGACACTACCGCATCGCTTTTCTCTTTTTCTGTTGAGGAGCCCCTTTCGTACGCCGTTCAGCCGCGTCACTTTCCGCAACACGTTCTTAATGTGGTACTCGTTAATTCGACGTTCTGCACCTGGCAAAATTGCGCCACCACAACTTGCTGCTACTCTACCTGACCCAACGACCGACAGCCTAGGTGATACCTCTTTCAGCTTAATACATGTACCGCAACGCTTCAGACGTGAAGTCAAGTGCCACACCGAAAGTCCTTTCAGCCTAAAGCTGTCACTGGAGTCGTATACAGCAACACGCTTCCACCGAACGTTTCCACCGTCTCTAATTGTTGTACGGCATTTGCTAAATACCCTTGTTCCACGCCTTTCAGCTCCGTTTGCTCACCACCGCGATGTCCTCGAACGCTACAGCACAAACCCAGGAGTCCCACTGCAGCGACTGACTGACGCAGCGGTATTCCGTGTTACTGCTCGACATCCGCACGAAGTGCCGCCTTCGTAAGTCGGCTCATGCTAAGAAGGGGGGCCACCCACCCCAACGACGTCTTACATCTGGGACGACACGTTACCGCGCCTTCTTCTCACTACATCACAGTTGCAGGGTTTCTGCAGGTTTGCAACGTCTTTAATTTTCTGCTGGAATACACGCGATCGGCAAGTGATGCACCATCATCGTCGACGGTTGAAAACATGTGACACTTGCGTGGGGGCGCCTCCGAAACAAATTCTGCCATATGTGCACGGACTGTATCAGCTTGGCGAGTGGCGAAGCATTCGGCCAGGCAGCCATCTGCTCACGCTCTGTCCTCCTCTTCTGTCTTACGTGCCATTCATTCTGCACCTCTCTGAAACACATGCTTCACGTCGCCACCTTTGCCACCTGGATGTTGTTGAAAAGGAGTGCAACAAGACGAGCTCACCGATGAGGTCAATGCCTTAACCCCTGCCCGTTCATGTCAACATCGAATTTGCCATTCACGGGCAATTGGCCACTCTTGCAAACATGGAATGCGCTGCATCTGCAGCATCAGAATACAAACCATGTGGCACAGCTATGGACAACTGCAGCACAGTCACGATTAGGACACACATACACACAAATCATGGGGATGCTCTCTTTTCAATAATCTGCAATCACATGCAAAATTACTGAATAACACGCATCACTCGACTGTACTTTATGGCTTCGCAGCATGATACACATCCGTCCATCACCACTCGCACACGGCGTCGTCGTTGCTTCCAGTTGCCAAATGTGACACTACCAGTCACCTTCTTCACTGGCAATGAACTCTTACATTGATATCAACACAAAGGCCAGGGCTGGTATTCCAATAGACACACCCACAGCAGCAGACAAACCATGAGCGCCAGCAACCTTGATTACCGCTGTAAGAGTCTTGTTCTTTCCCGTGTCCTTGACTTTGAAACAGAAGGGTATGGTTTCCTTCTCCGGCACTGAGCCAGCGGGAACCGTTAAAGACCTCGTGGATTGAGCCTCAGTCCACGCAGGCGTCGGTGCACTTCCCTTGAACAATGCTGCGAGCTCGACGGGCTCATCCTTGCAGTGGTCTCCCTTTTCAACCTTGAGAACTTGACTAGGGTTGGGCGGGATGTACTCAAGAGGGCGGCTCCCTGAATTCTCTATCGAAACACTATCGCCCGGTGTGATAATCTCCTTCTTTGTTTCATCGTCGTCCAGCGCCTTCTTGAAATCGTAGGTCCAGCTCTTTGCCCGCACTCGCCAAGCCGAGCACCCAAATAAAATAAGGAAACAGAGCACCGCCCTGAGAAGAATTTTATTTTTCGTCATGGTTGAAGACAGACGAAAGCAGTTGCAGTATGCTGCGACGCGTCTTCCGAGAACTGCGTCCCCTTGAACGACGACGTTATTGTCGGTACTACACTACGACGTTTGCGACCAGGTACCAGCCTCACGATGTTTTCAAATGTATCCGATGAACCACATGAACAGTCATGAACATTCGCCAAGGCGTATTGTTGACGTGCTTAAACATTCCTTCTTCAAGCGAACCGCATCACATTCCTTTTGTCCCTCATGAACTGTTGCACACTTCTTTCTAGTTAGTCTCAGCGGCGTTGGCTTCAACGGTCATCCATCTCCATCCGGCGTGTCCAGCCAGTTGCCGGGGACACGGCGTCACCGGCTCCGTCGACGCCTGCGCAGCAACCGCGAGAGCCGGACCCGGAAGTTGTGTTAACAATCCCAGGAAGCCACCAGCGTTTTCTCTTCACCGAGTAGCTTGTGTGTATACAAGGGTGCTACGTGGTACACAGAAGTGGAAGGAGACCTGGCGACGACAGTGCGGAAAAATGCTGCCACTGGAGAAAATGTTATGCATGTTCCCAGAGTGAGAAATGCTTATTCTTCTCAGTATTTCGCCTTCAATAGTGTGTGTGACTACCCCAATGAAAGGCCACAAAGGCGTCTTGCCGAAACACATGGACTGGACGAATGAAAAGGCACAGCGGCGCTTGATGTCTGACATGCCATAACTGCTATCGAGTGTTGCGTTTGGGCAGGAACAAGTTCTGAGAGCCTGTTTAACGACGACAAGGAAACACTCTCACTGAACAGAAGATTTTCTTGTGGAACTGCTCAGCTGTGGGTAGGCTGCCTCAAGATGAATGGGTAAACAGTCTTATGTATGAGGACAAAGCAGGGTTCCACACAAAGCGGGTTGGCGCTGCTTCGCAGCACTGCCAGCGTAGGACATGTACGCAGCTGAAAGAAGAAACAGTGTCCAGCTGGTCTGCCATAGATTGGGCAAGGATCAGCCTATTCCCCTCACAACCTCTACATGAACCGGTAGAGCCGGCCTCTTTGTTTTAGAACGAGCGAGATCTTTGCTGTAACACAACGGAACCCAGCGACACATAATGGTCCTTTTCTCGAGCCGTGCTGGTGCAACAACCTCACCGAGGCTTTGAAAGCTCCGCAAAACGATTCCCTTCACCATGGTTCATGTTCGTTGTCTGCTGCCGACGCCTTGCAGAGCAGTGTAGTAGGGGTGCACGATGAAGAAACAGTTTTTAATGAAAGTATCAGTGAAAGTACTTTCCACATGCTACATTCGTGTGAAAGATGTGGATAATGTTCTCTCACATGACCCTCGTGTTCCGCAGCAACGGCTGTACTTCTCGTATCCGCGTTCAGTTCTGTTGCAAACCAGTGAGGCCACGAATTCATGCTTTTGAGTTCGTTAAATGTCTGTCAATAACTAACCAGAGTGTCACTCAAAAACGAACCGTATTGATTGTGCTTGTTAGCCTTTGTGCGCCGTTCAAGCAGACACGGGTAAACAGGGATTTGCATGTGCTTCTTTGTTAGGCTGGCCGTTTCCTTTTGTTGTCCGTTGTAGATAACCGTGAGCTAGCGTTCGCGGCTGTACGACAACTCGCAAGCTACGAGTGTTTTCGTTTCCGCCACATCGGAAGGTGAGTCCGAAGTTATCGCTTCCTTGAAGGGAATGACCAGATTTAGAGGATGAACGTACCCTTCTCCGGCGACAAGCGTTCGTCTCTAACCCAATTTCCTGCCTCGGATCCCTGTCCATTCTGCCCACCACCACGATAAGATTTCTCCCTGGTGCTACACCTATTCTTTTTTTCCACGGCTCCTTCCACGATGAAGCCATGCATGCCGGGAACAGAGAGTCGGACACACGGGTGGCCCAGAGCGCTATCACGTCGCATTGGGGTGCGTGTATGTGCGCTCGTGGGTGTCTTCTCTTTCGACAAAAAGGCATACATACCAGCGAACGAGATCACCAAGAAAAGCCGCGCATGCTCCACTGGAAACACTCGCGTTTCCAGCCTGCGACGAGCCGGCGCGTGTCAGTGCAGGCACTCAACAGCTCCCGCTACATTTTCCCACGGTGCGTACCGAGAGCGAGTTTCTTGAGCCGCGTCTTTTTGAGGGAAAGGCACGAACGTTTTTCTTTCGAAAATCGATCCAATGACCATGGCGTTGTCGTAGCCGCCTTCCTCTCTAAGCCTCCTAATGCACTCAGTCGCTTTGTTGGCGGGGACGAACGCCAAGAGACCCCCAGATGTCTGCGGATCGAAGAGTATCGGGAGCGTTGGTGGGAGATCAGCAGGCGAAAGAGGCTGAATAGGAAGATCACCTGTAGGTGCAGCACCGGCCGGAGCTGTGCCTACGGTTTTGAGTGAGAGAGCCGGAAAATAGCGGGCATTCGAGGCGAGCAGAGAGGAGTGAATGCCCTCGTTCATCAGCTCCGTGACTCCGTCCAGCAAACGGAGAGAAGGAAGCATCAAACGTGCGCAGACGAGTGGCACAAACTCGCCGCTCGAGGAGTCCGCAATGCCTTCAGATGATGAAGCGCTGGACGAAGCGCCGGCGGCGCGTCCCCTCGCCTCCACAGGCTGCTTATCAGCAGCGGCCACAGCTGCCAAAATTCGACTTTTGCGGCAGGCGCGAAGCATTTCCAGCATGTGCCCTAGGAGGCCGAATCCTTTGAGGAAAAAGGAACACCATGAAAAGGCGACAGAATGAACGAGCGCTGTTATTGACTGGAAATCGCGACAGCGAATTTACCAGTTCTCCGACGGAGCATACGATAGCAACAACAACGACTGTTCCTGCCCGTGGTCTTTCTCTTGGTGTGTTGAGTCCCCTATAGTGTTCTTGCTCGCTTGTTTCGTTGATTCTGTCTCTCGGTCGCCAAAATTGGCTACGCACCGTACTCTACAAATACTCACCGGTAACGTCTGTGCATGCAGTGGCGCCGCAGTCCATCAGAATCTCCGCCGCTGCTCGATTCGAGACTTGCATGAGGTCGAGGGCAGCGTAGACCCACCTTCGACGGGGAGAAGGACGAATACACGCAGAGAGAGGGAGAAACCATGTGAGATCCAAAAAACTCGAAGCGAAACTGTGGATACCACTGCACGCTATAGAAAGGCTGACACCAGAACGCAGAACAAGCGAAATCCGACAGGAACAGTGAATGTAATTACCGCCACCAACGGCTTCTTGTTCCCCGCCTTGGAATCAAATGGATATGCACACGTCCGCAGTCACAGTTGCGACTGTTTTCCGCTTTTTGCTGGTGAAGGAACCGCAAAAATTCTCGACAAATCACCCATCGCCCAGACCGCTCTCAGCAGTGTAGACGTAATGCCATAGCAATAGTGATGATCCGATGCTTGTTCATCCATAGTTCATAGTGGAACCACTGCATGCAGCACCGTTCCGTTGATGTGATGTAGTTCACTGACTGGGGACTTGAACGAAAACAGCACACTGGAAACCGTTCCAAAACAAAAACGAACGTCCCCACCCAACTGTTGACACGTCGACATGCGAGTATGGAATCGCAGACAGTTGCAGAGGAACATCCCGACTCACCGTCCCCTGGATTTCCCCTCCACATGGCCAGCCATAATAACGCCAGTGCCCAGAGGCTTCGTCAGAATGAGGACATCTCCTTCTTGCGCCTCTGCACTTCCCTTTGGCAGGTATCCAATCGGCTCTTCCACTCGAGACGTGTGGATGTCGCCTTCCACTCCCAAGTGGCTGTCACTTTCCGGTCGCTGGCTTTTTCTCAGGCGAGAAAGGCGTCCGGTGATGGTGAGACCCGCAGCCATGTCGCGACCTTGGGCGGAGTGCCCGCCGGCCAGCTGGCACCTGTCCCGCGAAAGAGCCGAGCAACAGCCTCCAAGGAGTTGAAGGAGGTTGTTTGCCATCTGAAAGGCCCATGCGCATCGCAACGCATGCGCACACACCAGTGCATCTGCACATGCACCGCTAAACAGATACGCAAACTTATGCATTCAGAAACAAGTCACTGGCGTCGCTGGAGACACCCACGTGACGCTCTCTTGAAGGGGTGTGGAGTGTGTCTTCATTTGAAAAACTTGCGGGCCACAGAGTGCGGACATTGCTGCGAGGTGGAGCGGTGAAGAATCCGTCTGAAGCCGAGACAGGAGGCTGACCAGTTGACCATTTCTACAACAGGTCGAGCAGGAGAGACGGCAACGCGCCGAGCCTGCAACGAGTCTCTCGACAGTGTGTCATGCTCCCACGGTGGCAGCCCAGCCACTGAGATCGGCCGAACCCAACAAAGAGAGAAAACGCGTTCAAGCCGTGCAAAAAAACAACCTACTATGCAGTCAGTCGAATACGGGACAACAGCCGTGAGGAGAGCAACAAGCGGCTCGGCGCCCATGGCGTAGCAATCGGACATTGCATGCGTTGCAGCGATGCGACCCAGCACGAATGCGTCGTCGAAGAAAGCTCTGCAAGAATGAAGAGCCCACATGACAGAACAAAGCAGTTCAAACCTCAGCAAACAATAACAGAGCCACCCCAACCAACACGATACAAATCTACATATATATATATATATACACACACACATAATTGTGCACCTGCATTCAACGGACGGAAAATCATCTGGAAGGCTTCGTCGCAAACCACTAAAGACAATACAGGAAATAGCGTGATTCAAACAAGCAAACGGCACCACCAAGCATATCTGCACAGTAGGTTCTCTCTCGATGGCGACATGTACACGAATATACATATATATATATATATATATATATATGATTATTCTTTGCTCCGAGAGAGCTCACCGGTAGAAGTCGACAGTCTGGATAAGGAGTGGATTATCGCCTCCGAGCGCCTCGACGCACGGATCGTTTGCTAGTGTTGTCGACCTTCCTGGACAGACGCCGTCGCTCTCTTTGTCGCTTGTGGGTCTCCGTCGTTCCACGGGTTTCGCGGCGAAGACGCATCCGTCGTCGGCATCTTCGAGTCCGAGAAGAACTTCGCTTCGATTGAACAGCAGAGGGTAGAACCGACCCTCTTTGTCGATGCGCTTTTGAAGAGCCGCAAGCTGCAGGGCGTCGCCTGGCTGCATGCGGAGCCCCGGCGTAGCTCCCAGACTCGTTGCGTCTTTTCCACTCTCCAGGGTCTCGGCTGCCACACTCGCGCCTCGTTCGCGTTCCATCAAAACTCTGTGCTGGCGAGTCTGAGCCGCATCTGCCTGCTCCAGCTCTTGCATCGTGCGTCTCAGCACTGTAGAAGGCACTTTGGCGCCGCAGCCTCCACAGCGAGTTCCGCCGGCGCTCTTGCACCCCGACGCCCTGCCTCGCGCTCCTGAACTCGCTTGCACATATTCCATGAGAACGCGACATCCGAGACTGACTTCGTCTTTCGTTTGAATACATTCAGCATGAGAAACGCCGCTCTTCCCACAGGCTGTCCTGCAGCTCGACGCCCCAGAGCCAAGGGTGTCGGCGTGGTGCGCCCCACTCGAGGACCGCGTCACATCCCCCTTCACTTCGGCATTCGGCTCCCCCCCGGCGCTCGACGGTCCCCGAGTGCCTCCCGCGGTCTCGCACGATTGAAAAGCCGCCGAGTCACTTCCCCGAGACAAGAAGCGCCTCAGGCCTCCAGTGAGAGACGCGGGCGCCGTCAGCGACTTGGACGAAAGAAGGGAAGGACGTAGCAGTCCCGACGGAGACACCTGGTACTTTTGAATCCAGTCAATGTCCATGCGCGTCTGCAGCGGCAGCACAGTCCAGAGAAATACAAACTGTGCAACGCGGAACGCAAATCAGTCAAGTTCTTGGTCACGGCGCACACACGGAAGCGTAGTTCGGAGTCGATCTGTTTCAGGCACAGGTGAGGGACCAACCTGCAGAGTCTCGCGGTTGGACGGACCTCGTGGCAGTGATGTAGAGCGTTTTGGAAACGGACGAAAAGATTCAAATCTGCGTTGTCTATCGCGGAAGTGAACTGGGACGGCTGCGGCTCGCAGGAATCTGTGGAGACTTCGACACGAGAAAAGAACCCCCCGAAGGATCTCGTTCAACCTCTAAAAGTGGAGTAGTACACGCGCAGGCGGGCAGAATACAGATCGCTGATCACATCGAGGTGCTGAGAAAGTGGAGCGAGCTGATCAGACTTCGTCCAGGAATGTCGACACAGTTTTGCTCTTCATTCGTCGAAAAACAACCCCCGTCTCTCTCCTTTTGGTGCGTCGTCGTACCCTCAAATTCGAAACCCATTTGCCTTCGAAGCTGATGTGCCCCTTGACTCCGACCGCACAGTTCTCGCCACAGGAGACAACGGAGAAGAGTTGAGACTGAGACCGCCAGCGATGAAGGCGCGCGCTGTCGCCATTCCGCAGCACCAGGCGCAGGTTCCTGCTCAGAGTCTCGCCTGTGGGAAAGGCCCGAAGAGAGACAGCACCACACAAAACATGGAAGTAAAAAATGGAAGTGTCTGAAAGACAGGAAGAGAGAAAGACAGGAAGAGAGAAAGACAGGAAGAGAGAAAGACAGGAAGAGAGAAAGACAGGAAGAGAGAACGACAGGAAGAGAGAAAGACAGGAAGAGAGAAAGACAGGAAGAGAGAAAGACAGGAAGAGAGAACGACAGGAAGAGAGAAAGACAGGAAGCGAGAACGACAGGAAGAGAGAAAGACAGGAAGAGAGAAAGACAGGAAAAGAGAGAAAGAAAGGAGGGATCAAGGAGATGTGGAGCACCCTTTCAGGAAGCACACAACGACAGAAGGCACACCTTGACTCGAGATGCAGTGCTGCGGAAGAAGCGAAAGAGGGCAGGGACTGTGACCAGACGGAAACGCGCGAAGGGGAGTCCGAGGAGACATCAAACAAGAAGAAAGAGAAATCCACGCTCCAAGGAAGCACACAAATCACGTGGAAACAATATCGGGCCACCGGGGAAAATCACCAAAAAGGAAGCAGTGGCCTACAAACATGAGAAGCGCAAATGTGAGGCAAACCCAAAGGGTAGCGCAGATCGAAGGAGGCGCCTCGAAGACGACAGAAGCCTCCAGGATGCACTACGCCAGCTGGGAAGAGAACGTGAGAAGAGAAGCGAGAGATGCCACACGAGCTCCACAGACTCACCAGCGTCGTCCCCGTCCGTGCGACGACTCTCAGTGCCTCGAACTTTTGCAGCTTCGCCTACAAAGCGTAAACAAATGCGACAAACGTGAACGAGAGAAGTAAACAGAGTACACGCGACGAAGAAGAACGCAGAAACTGAACACGGGCCAGACAAAAGAGAGAATCGGAGAGAGAGAAGGAAGAGACAGAAGAAAGAAGGGAGAAGAGAGACTGGGAAACGAACAACCTGGTCTCTCATTTTCTCTCCTGTGCGCCTACCAACAGCGAAGACGTTGTGAGCGTTGCAGGAGCGCAGCGAAGCGTCGACTGCAAGGAAGCCTTCCGGGGTGAGCTCTAGGCCTGTGTTTCTGAAAAGGAAAAGAGAGCGAGAGAAAAGGAGAGGAGTTGAAGCGCCCTCTGTGAAAAGCATGAACGGACGCACAACGTGGAATTGAAAGACATTTGGGACAGACAAACGAACTAGAGACTTGCTGCGTGGTGGTAGACGCGAGCGCTACGCGAGAGAGGAAACTCAACGAAGGACCTGACACCGAGAAGGAAAAGTCGAAAAGATCGATTGAAACCAAGCGCACGCCGCAGAGTGAAAGAAAAATTAAGCCATGACTATTCCAGTGAAGAAGTCAAAAGACCGGCAACTGCCCAGCGAATGTTCATCCCATAAGCAAACGATCTCTGGGTCACTCGAGACCGTTTCTATCATCAGAAATGGCGTCCAACTTTCTCTCTCTCCCCCTTCCTGGCTGTTGACGCGCGTAGTCTCCACTCTGAAAGCAAGACAAGTCCCTGCCCGCTTGTCTGCCTCCGAGTATCTCCAGGGATCTCTCTCTCTCCAAGTGTCTCCTTACTGGAACCACGACTGTGGGGTGGCGGGTGTGCACCAGACGCATTCGTCAAATTCAAAGTGGCGACCGTCGGAGCACAGGAGGCGTTTTCGGAAATTCTCGCATTCCAGTTCTGCTTCGGCTCCGGTTTTTCCAGAAAGAAGAGAAGCTTCTGCGGCCGAGGCCTCCGCGAATGCAGTCGCGCCTGCAGCGGCAGGCTGTGTCTGTGTTCCCTCCTGAGCAGCCTGAAGCGGCCCTGCGTGTTTCCGAGGCAAATCGATCTGGGAGGCACGAGGCGCAGTCTCTACGCGGACTGAGGCGACTTTCCACTGGGTGTGCACAGAGACTCCAGCCGCTTTCAACAGACGGGAGACGCGCGTCTGGATTCACCGGAAGACACACAGAGCCAGTAGCAGAGCGATATGCAGCTGGAGGAACGCGAGAGCGAAAAACGAAGGAGAAGAGAGGCCGGAGAGAGGAAAAACGTAGAAGAATCACAATAAGAGGCGAAAAACGGGGCAGAAGCGAGAAATCGAGAGACTGATGAGGCAACTGACGGAGACACAGGGGACAAGAGACGAAAGCAAATCCAAAGACGCGGAAGGGAGACTCAGAAAAGGTGAGACGACTGGATCGCACGAGAGAAACGCGTATGATTACAGCGAACACAGTCGCACGCGAGTACGACAGGAGAAAGGTCTTCGTCGCTTTCCTGAACTGCAGGCGCGTCGCGCGACGATTTGGGCGCAGCTCCGTCGTCCTGCCGATCCTCTTTTTTTTCGTGAACGCAGACGCAGGGGCGTCCCCAGCGAGCGGGGAAGACGCGAAGCACATCAACATGCATGTCTGTGCATCTGCATGCGGAAGGAGAGACACTCTGGCCACAGTTTGTAGCGCAACAAAGACTCGCGTTCTTTGGAAAGGTCTCCGTGTCTCCACTCACCTGAGCGCCTGACGAGAAACCTGGCAGTACGGAGTCTCCCTCTGTGAACAAGTGAAACTCTACACGGAAGAGGCGAGAAAGTTCTTCGCTTTCTCTCTGCCAGCAAAGTTCGACCTCAGCGGGTTGCGCGTCTCTCTCCTTGTGCAAATCTCTCGGGGTGGAGCAGTCTTCTCCTTTCCCGGTTCTCGCGTCGCGTCTCAGAGTCCTCCAGTGCGCATGCAGATCGGCAAGCTTCTTCTCCACTGCAGCTCTCGCAGCGAAACAGATCTCGACGCTTTCGGTACCACCGCCTACGAACGCCACAGTGAAAACGCGCGAGCGGCTGACCGCCCCCGCGCACTCTGAGTTCCTCCTCGTCACGGTCTCTGCCGCATGCGCCTCTGCAGTCCCGCGCGCCATCCCAGTCGGCTTCGACTCAGGATCTGCGCCTGCTGAGTCGCAAGCAGTTGCCGCTTCAGAGGCGGCCAAGCTCGGTGAGGTCCAGGCGTACAGGGCCGCTCGCACGAGTCTCCCCAGCGCCGCTTCCCACCGCGGCAAGAACTGGCTGAGAGGCCTGAGCGGCGTGATGCACGCGCGCATGCATCGATCGCCGAGGTCCAGAAACGCCTCTTGACTGTCTGTCTGCTGGCCTGGGGAAGAAATCGAAGAGTCTTGCTCCTCTCCTGGAGGCAGGGAGCTGAACGTGATCGACCCCGGGGCGCTCAGACCAGACCTGAAGGCGGGCGCATGCAGGCGATGCAGAAAACCGGATTCATTCTCTTCAGAAACTTCGGCTTGAACCCCCCCGGCACACTTGAAACTTGCCACCCTCACCTACAGAAATGTATACATGGTTTTATGTGACGCGTAAAAACATGGAGATGGCACAAGGACGCTTGATGCATATTGACACACGAAAAATGTATATATATCTGTATATATATATATATATATATATCTGTATATATATATCTGTATATATATATATATCTGTATATATATATATATATATGTATCACATACAAGACACTTGCACGCTGTGTGTAGGGGAGCATGTGTGTGATATGCATAGGATGTCTCCCTGAGAGACGGCTGGATGTCTGAAGGTTCTTTCGAAACAGAAAGGGTGGGGACAACGCATGCAGAAAAGACATTCTCTGTAGCTGCTTTGCGGATTTCCTTTCCTTCCTTCTTTCCTCTCCTCTGTCTCACTTTCCGACGCGAACGGCCAGAAAGAAACACCCTGTGACTGGAGAACGTCAGTCGCGCCCCGTCCACGAGCACTTTGTAGAAACCGGTGTCTCTCCGATCTCCTCCGTTTGCCATTTTCTCCCTTCCCGTATGCCTCTCTGTTTCCTCTGTTTCCTCTCGCGTCTTCTCTTTCTCGCCTCTCGCTTGTGAGGCTTGCCTCTCGAGGCTGCCTGCTGCGTTCTGTGCGTACTCCGTGTCGACGGAGAGGACGTCGTATCGGAGCGGCGGTCGGCCGTCGTCGCAGAAAATCAGTTTTCTTTCGCGATCGACGCCAAGGACGGACGCGCGTACGAAGCGCCCGCCAGCCACTTGACACAGCTGCAGCAGATCTACGTGTGCCTGGTCTCTCGTGTACGCGCCGGCGAGGAGGCCTGCATGCAACGAAGCATCCCGCGTCGCGCATGCAGGCGAAAGCGAGGCTAGGAGGAGACACAAGCCAAACGTCGCTGGCCTCGGACAAGACCCGCAGTGCGCCGTGGTACACCGAGAACCGAGTGAGGAGTCCGAGAGAGAGAAGAGCGGCAACGCAGCAATGCAGACAAGGACGAAACAGCAACGCAGACAAGGACGAAACAGGAACGCAGACAAGGACGAAACAGCAACGCAGACAAGGACGAAACAGCAACGCAGACAAGGAAGAAACAGCAACGCAGACAAGGAAGAAACAGGAACGCAGACAAGGACGAAACAGCAACGCAGACAAGGACGAAACAGGAATACGGAGTCGACGGGACTCACAGAAATAAAATGTACATTTACATATCCCCGCAGAGACAGAGACATGGACCTTGAGCAGTGCTGGATACAGATACACTCATGAATGCATCAGGAGGCGTTGAGGCAGAGAAGGAAATGCGCATGCAGGGGGAGAGAGATGAGAGCCACAAAGACGCAAACCGGAGTATGGAAACTAGGACATACAAACATCGATGTGTAAGCTGTGAGCCTGGGTGCGAGACGCACGCATGCGAGCTTTGTTTTTCATCTCAGGCGAGGATTCTTGGAGTGACAACGACACAGCCGCTGGGTTCCGTGACTGCGGCAGGTACGCGACTTGCCGGACAGTGTCACAGTTTAGTCGCCTTTTTTTCTTTTCACCTTTGTCGCGTTCTTCTGCTCACCTGGCAGCAGGCCTTTGTAGGGCGTATCTGTGTCTGCAGAGACGAGGGTGAGACGCATGCCTTTCTCAGGTTGTTTTGCCCAGTCCTTCATCACAAAGAGGTGAGACGACCCTCCGCCAACCAGCACAAGGTCTCGAGAAATCGACCTCGCGCCCTGCCCGCTGCATCCTCCTCTTCCACTTTGTTTCATCTTGACAAGGACGCAGAAAGATCCGAGAACTGGGGGAAGTGGAGGAAAAGCGGCGAAGAGCGAGAACGAGCAGGAGAGACAACGCTGCGGCGGCGGGCACAGCCACCAGGCGCGCGGCGAACAAAAAGGTGGAGGAAGAAGGAAGACGCGAGGAAGAGGGAGACGCCGAAGAAGGAAGGAAAGGGAGAAGAGAATACGGTCGGATTGGGTGCATGCGTGGAGCGCACTGGACGGTCGAGGAGACGCGAGACGAGAAGAAAGGGAGGAAGAGCGACGAGGAAACCCACAGACGCAAGAGAGACATGCAGAGTGAAGAGACAAACCCCGAGAGAACGAACAGAAAAGACAGAAAAGACAGACAGGACGAGGAGAAGGCGGCAGAGAGAGAAAGACGAGACAGATAAGAAGGTGATAGGAGAAGACCGCCTGTCTGCACGGAGGAATCTGAGATGAAAAACTTTAAACCTTTGGAGAAGGAGTTGAGAAGGCGATACGACAACCCAGCAGAACGAGGCTCGCTGAAGCGGCAAGTCCCCAAGGAAAGACAGAAGAGTGAGGAAAGGAATGGCAGGCAGAGTCAAAAAAAACGACTTCTGTTCTGCGACAGCTGGAATCTCTTCTGCCTGTGGAGTCACCGAACCGGAGAATGACTGTCGTTTCGTCTGAGAGAGGGAAAAGCGACAGGAGTGAGAACGAGACGCGGGGACGTCGAGGGAAGACTTGGAGCGAATCGGTGCGCCTGCTCTTTCTCGGCGTTCGCCCCGCCCTCGGAAAATGGAGAAAAAAAGAAAAAGGAAAGAGAAAGAACAAAGAACGCCACAACGTCCCCTCGAGGAGACACCAGATCCGAGAAAGGATCTCGAACAAAGCGGCACACGACTCTGGTCTCCTTCTTTCCAATCTTCTCCCTCAACTTTGGGTCTTTTGCGACGCCAAGTGAAATGGAGATGCAAGGGTGAATCGCCTCAGCTTTGTGCGTTCTGTATCCGTCGAAACACCGCCTTTTTCTCTCATTCATTCCGCGCGACGACTGTGTCTGCAGGACCGCTCCCCTTTCGTCTGCGCGCGCGCCTCTTCTGAATCCTTTGAAGTGGAGAACAACGCCACAAAAGAGCGCGAGAAAATCGAGCAAGGCGCGGACGCGAGCGTTTCAAAGGCGACAAGTGAGGAAGAAGACAAAAGACAAATGCGCGAGGAGGAAGAAGATGGAAGCGTCGTGTCTCCGCAGCTCGAGAGCCGTCTCGCTTCCTGCTCTGTCGCCTCGGGTGAGAAGACGCACGCAAAGAGCGGAAGGCGGGAGGCAGATGCATGCAGATCATCTCTCTGGATTTGCTTCGAGCAGAAAAAAGAGCGAACGCGCCACGATAAGGAATGATCGTGAGACTCAGGACGAAAGAGAACGGGTGCGACGCGGTCGCAGAGTGAATCTTTTAGATCGACGTTGTCTTCGCAGAGTTCGCAGGAAACGCCTGCCTGCGCCTGGGAAGGTCACCGAGCGCTTGCACAGTGCTTTCGATAGAGAAGCAGAGAACGAGAGAGAAAACTCGCCATCTTTCGTCCCATTCAGCGTCGTCGCTTACAAACGATAAGGGAGAAGACTCGAAAGTCGATTTCCTCCTTGTTCTTCTTCCGTTTCTTGCACAAAAATCCACTGCCACCGTTTCGTTCGCCTTTCCTTGCCGCAAATCCATCCTCTTTTCCTCTCTTCGTATATCCCTGCACCTGCTTCATCTGTGCCTGTTCTCTACTTTCTATTCTTACCGCCGCGATTCTTCTTCCATCTTCCTTGTTCCTCGCTTCTGCAGCCTTTCTCCGTAGGCCGCGCTCCTTTGTCTCGGCCTCTCTCCCTCTTGTTCGCCCACTCCTCGTTCTTGTTCTTTTTCCCTGTTCTCCTTCTCCTTCGTCTCCTTCTGCTTCTTCTTCTTCTGCTTCTGCTTCTTCTTGCTCGGCTTCTCGTTCTCCTTCTGCGTCATTTGCTGTTCTCTGTCTTGGCCTTCGCCCTCCTTTCTTCTTCCTTGTCCTCTTCATCTTTTCTCCAGTCTCTCTTTCGCGGGAGGATGGCGGGTCTCAGCGTGAGTGGTGTAGCTCTCTTGGACTCTGAGGGGGAACGCCTGGCTGTGAAGTATCCGCGACCGGCAGCAAGCGCCCAGTCTGGCGCCGCGGAGGAGGCGAATGCGAAGAAAGAAGGAGGCGTCAAAGACTTCGCTTCCCAGAGACAACTGGAGCAACAGCTCGTCCAAAGATTCTCCAGGCTCAACGGCAGAAATGACGGTAAACACACTCAGAACCTCGAAAAACGAATCAGTCCTGTGGAGCAACAGTTACATGCATATACACATATACATATACACATATATACACATATATATACATATATATACATATATATACATAGGACCTGCGCATATGCGTCACCTGAATCTCTCTCTCAGTGTGTGTGACTGTGGTTTTCTGTACCTCTCTCGACATCTATATGTTTCTGCCTGTGTCTCGCCTGAGTCTCTGTCTCTTCCTTATTTTCATGCGTGTGCCTTTCTGCTTCTGTGCATCTAAAGTTACCGTTACTTTCATTTCCGTCTCAGCTATTTTATTTGAAATTAAATGAACATGTGAGTAAATTTTAGTTTCAAAACTAGTATCTAGATGTATCTTTAATTTTCAGCTAGATTCCTTTATATACATATATATATATATATTTATTTATTTATTCATGTGTGAATATATATGAATTTGTTTGTGCTAGGATCGATCGCGTGGACACCGACATGCAGATGCCTGGTTTCCCCTTGCTACTGGATCTGCTCGTTTGTGTTATTTGACTGCTGAGTCTGCGTTTTTTATTCAAGTTGGAATGAAGATCTCCTGTTGGGTTTCTCGTTGTCTTTTTTCGCGAATTTCGCTTCAGTGGAGGCATTTGAACTGGGAGGATACGTCGCCCTGGGGAAGAGCATTAACGACGTTCTTCTCTTCGTCGTCGCAGAGGACGGCGCAAACGAGCTTCTTCTCCTCGAAATCTTCAACACTCTCACTGCAGTCCTTTCCTCGTTGACCAAGTAATCTCTTTTTTCTCCTCTCTCCCCTCTGGCCTGGCGCTGCTCCGCTGTGGCCGGGATACGCCGATGTTCTTTGCGTTCTCGCCATCACGACGGCAAGCTTCGCTGTCGTTTTCCAGTTTCGACGCGAGATGCTATCGACATTCTTTAGGTCTTCTCATGTATAATCGATCTTGTCACACGCAATCTTCTCCCCATCCTTTGTCATGCCTACAGGTGTATGTATGTCTATATATATATATATATATATATATGTATATGCATGTAGCTCTCCTGAGGAAGCAAGTGTCATGGCTATTCTTGGTTCGGTTACAAGTTCTGATTTCTTCTTTCTTTTGACTCTGTTGATTGTTTCTCTGAATGCTTTTTCTGTTTTTTTCGTAGGGGGTATGGTTTTTGTTGTCGGCCCTTGGGGTGTGTCTCCACGCGTTTTCGGAACTTGTTTCTCGGACCTTTCGCACACTGTGTTTCGATTTCTGGATGTTCAGCGGGCAGATTGGAAAGAAGCAAATTCTTGACAATCTTGACGGTGTCTTCCTGATGCTCGACGAAGTCTTCGACAGCGGGTACGGCCCACAGGATCTCGCGTCTTACTGCCTCTCCGCTTCCTTCGCGCCTTTCTCTTCCTTTTCTTCCTTTTCTTCCTTCGTGTGTGTGTTTTTTCTGCATCAAACGCTTTCTGGACATTTTGCTCCCGCTTCGCTCGCTTCCTCTGTCGACTTCCTTGCCTTGTCCTTACTTCCTCTGGCGTCTGCTTCAGCTGCTCTCTTCTCGCTCCGCCTCTGCTTCCGCGGCACGCTCGCTGCGTCCTCTCTGTGCATGAACGCGGCTCTCCCTAGACTGGACGTTTTTCAAGTGTCTCTTTCTTTCTGTCTCTCAGTTTACTGCTCCAGCTCGATCCGGGAGTGATTCTCGCAAGAATCAACATGCAAGACGACGAGGCTGCCGGCGCGAGCGGCGCGGGCGCGGGAGGCGAAGCGCTGTCGACGCAGGCCGCCTTCAACCAGGTTCGTAGCGGAGTCAACCGACAGCAGATGAAAGGAAGAGATTCGCAAACTCCGAGGCAAGCGGAGAGGACCGAGCCGGGAGATGCCTGAGAGACGAGGGAAGACTCGACGGTGGCGACGAAGGGGCGACCGGAAGCACTGAGAGCCAATGAGAGACCGAGCAAGAGAGAGATGAAAAAGAGGCAGAAGGAGAAGAACGAGAAGAAGAACGAGAAGAAGACGAAGAACGGAGATAGGAGAAGAGAAGTGATATTCAAGACGGTCGTTTCGATGAAAGGGAGGGCAACGGGGGAGAGCAGTGGCAAATCGAGGAAGGAGAGCAGAACAGTTAAAAGAGAGAGAAGAGGGACTCAAAGTGGAAGAAGAAAGATCAACAGTGGTTCTGAGTGTGCATGCACTTGTGCGTGCTTTCCCCTTAAAATTCTGTCCTCAAAAGATCCTCCATGGGCCTCTCAAATGCGCCTTGGCATGTTGTGAGTTGTTCTCAGGCCATTTCGAGTGCGAAGGAAAATTTGATTCGAAGTCTCCTCAGTGGAGGACCCTGAGGCACTGCCAAGAAAGGATTTCTTCGATTCTCCACCAAGCTGCTTCTCGTCGAACTCAGCAGCGCCCGGCCTGCGGAGATGTCGTTCCTTCAATGTGCAAGCAGCGGACGCGCATTTCCGCGCCACACCAATTTGTGTATTTTCTCGGCTGCAGACTTCCCTTCTTTCTGCCGGCTCTGATCCTTTCGGAAGCACTCAACCTCACGTCGAACCTATGGGCGCGTTGACGTTGATCTTTGCTACACTCACCTATCCATGTCTCTGTCTCTCTTTCTCTATCTGTGAACCTTTCTGTAGGGAACCAGGGCATGGCCGCGTCTGAGTGCTCGTCTCCATCTGTCTAGCTCTCTCTACAGTTGCATATTTGTATGTAGGCAGCAAGGTGGAGATACAGATGGAGGAAGTGAGCGACTGAAAGGAGTTACGTCGCAGTGTATGAGGGTATGTGAGGCATTTGCCGTCGGACCAGTGTTGTTTCGCGGTCTGTGATCGCCCCGGTCTTGTTTTCGAGGTGGGCTTTCTTCCTCGTCCGCCTTTTCCTGTGTCGGAACTCGGAAACGCCGTGGTTTCTCGCAAGAGATTTTCTCGCTGTTGTGTCGGAAGGCGAAGGAACTCTTCTCTAGGAACGACGAAACATCCAAAAGGTCGATGCAGCGACGCCGCGCTCTAACCATTGTGGCTTTTCTGGGAGGCTCGAGACGCTTTTTCTTCGCCGTCTCTCCGAGCGCGCCCTTCGCTGTGCATCCCTTGGCACTTCTCCACATCCTCGCGTTTTGTTTCTCGAATGGTCACTCTTCTCCACTTTCTTTTCCTAGCTTGCTTGTTCTCAATCCTAAGGCTGCCGATGGGTGAATTGGAGGGCTTGCTAGCAAAAGAAATTTATAAAGTCCACTTATAAAAATGCAGTAAAATACATATTTTTAAAATATTTTTACAGTTTCACAGAATTTAAATTGAGAGCTTTTACATGGGTGAAATACACGTCAGAAGAAGAGTCGTGGAGAAATAGGGTGAGAAACTCTCCAAGTTCTCGCGACTCACGACGCAGCCGCCTGCTGCGAGGGCGCCGGAGACGTTCGAAGGCGCACTGGAATTCCTCGCCGACTCGGCGTTCGAAGGCGCACTGGAATTCCTCGCCGACTCGGCGTCTGCGACGCTTGTCGGAAAATCAACCTTTTGGACTGGAAAGCAGAAAGAAAGGCACTACGTTTTCATGACAGCGCTAGGAAGAAATGCGTGCCTTCGTTCGTCCATTTGTCCACATCTACGAGAGTTGCCGGCAGAGGCTCGAGGCTGTTCATTCGGGACCAGAGAGGCTGTTGGAAGATCTGTCGAGGGGCGTTCAGGCGTTTATATCGCTGAAGTTCCGGTGTCCTTCGAACCCTTCAGAACATGTGGAAGGCACATTTCTTCTCGGAGACTTCTCTGCTTGATTCAGCTCTCTCTTCAACTCTCTAAGGCGTCGAGGCCTGTGGGGTGCGGAGCAGCAAGCGCATGCGAGCAGAAGAAAGGTTGAGGCTCTGCATCGTCCTCACACGGTTTGGCTGCTCAAGGACTTCTCTGTCTCCGGAGAGACTGCCTCTAAGTGCACTCTCGCGCAAGCGACGATACCGAAGACGAAGATGCAAAACAGAAAAAACGCTTTCAGGAACGGAGCATACAGTCGGACGGGCTGGAAGTGACTGAGACGGAAAGGGCGGCTCTGGAAGAAAGAAGAGAGACTCGAAAAACAATGGCGAGAGACGACACATACAAAGAAAGAGAGAGACATCCGGCGAGAGGAAAGGAGAGTGAGAGTGGAGTGGGGACGGTGCAGTGGGGACCTTGGATATTCCTTCGAAGCTTCTGAAGACGGCGAGAGGGTCTGAAAGAACCTTGAGGCAGAAATCAGGGGAAACTTGGGGAGCATGAAAAAAAAGTGAAACGGACTGAAGAAACAGTCGAGAGAAAAAGCGAGGCCCCGTCCGAGCAGATCTACATTACAGAGTGCTGAGAACTTTCAGTTTCTCTTTGAGTCTTTTGCACATCATCGCAATCCTCGCGTCGCCGTCGCGACCTTCTTCGAGGCTCTCTCTGCCGCTGGGGGCGTCGGAGAGAACCAATAAAAGCTGCTGCCACAGCGAAGCGGAAGAGACAAAGCTGGGGGCGAACGGATCGCCAAAGTCTCCAGTCTCTGCACCCGAAGCCAACAGAGACGCGTCTCCTTCCTCGCCACTCACAACACTCGCCTCGGCTAGAAACTCGCCTCGCGTCAAGGCCTGCCTGTACAGCGGCCAGTCGTAAGCGGACGCAGAAGCCTCCCCAGCAGAAGAAGAAGAAGACGGAGAAGCAGAGAGGAGAGAGGCGTGCACGCAGAAGGCTTCGAGGAGGTCAGCGGCTGAGAGAGCAAGCCTGACGAATCGGCGCTGTTGAAGAAGACGAATCAGTCGAGCGAAAACGGGAGTCCACGAGTCTCCCTTCGAGCCGACAGAGAGAAGCGGCAGACGCAGAGCAGCCAGAGAGAGAACCGCCTGCCTGGTGAGCTGAGGCGACAGACACAGACAGAAAGCGAGGTGACAAACTCCCCAGAAACCACGGACGGGGGGAAAGTTCTATAAACAAGTGGAACCCAGCAAGTCTGAAAGATGGTTTTTCTGTGAGACCATGCGCGCCTCTTTAGATTTGCGTGTCTGTGAAATGGAGAACCTCTGCTGTGTCTATCCCCTGTCCGATATGAGCGACGAAAACTTCTGCAAGGCTACTTACAGACAGCAGATCGACAGTGAGCTGGACGGAGCAGCCGCGGTAGCCCCGCAGTCTCTGGAGAAGAACTTTGAATCCGGGATGTCCTGCGGTGTCTCCGTCTGAGGGCAGTGAATCTTGCTCCGCTTTCTTCGCTTGTTTGTTTAAGTCTTCTCCTTTCTCTTCTCTCTCTCGAGCTTCGTCGCACGCGGCCTCGGATGCAGAGGCCAGCTGCAGGACTGGTCGGTTCCACTCCGGCAGCAGCCCCGGCGAGGCGAGGAAGGAAGAAAAATCGCGATTCTCGCAGATCACAGAAGCACCCATCTTCTTTGTCTCTTCCGTCGCCTGGAGAGACTTCGCGCGTTCTCGAGCTTCTTCTTCCAAGCCGTAGGCTGGAGAGGAAAACAGACAAAGCGCTTCAGACAGCAGCGTGAGCGCGCCCTCCATACGTGACCCGGTTTCCTTTGTTTCTCGGCTTTCTGCCTCACTTCTTCCTGTGTCGCGTTCCTTCTCCTTTGGTGTCTCTTCCCCTTTCTGCCGCTCTCCGCCTCTTCTCTCGCTCTCCGCCTCTTCTCTCGCTCTCTGCCTCTTCTCTCGCTCTCCGCCTCTTCTCTCGCTCTCTGCCTCTTCTCTCGCTCTCTGCCTCTCCTCTCGCTCTCCGCCTCTTCTCTCGCTCTCTGCCTCTTCTCTCGCTCTCCGCCTCTTCTCTCGCTCTCTGCCTCTTCTCTCGCTCTCTGCCTCTTCTCTCGCTCTCTGCCTCTTCTCTCGCTCTCTGCCTCTTCTCTCGCTCTCTGCCTCTTCTCTCGCTCTCTGCATCTTCTCTCGCTCTCTGCCTCTTCTCTCGCTCTCTGCCTCTTCTCTCGCTCTCTGCCTCTTCTCTCGCTTCTTCCTCTCCGATCCGCCTCTTTGTCGTTCACCTCTCCTTTCTCCCGTTTCCTCTGTCCTCACCGCTGAGTTCCCTGAAGGCCGGCAGGTCTGACGCTCCGTCTGCATGCAGACGCCCCGCCCTGGCGCACAAGTCCAGACAGACGAGAACGTAGAGCGAGCGGACGCACGCCGCCAGCGTCGCCTCGTCTTTCGCCGCAACGGTCCAGACTCTCTTCGGCGTCTCTGTCTCGTCGTCTCCCGCATGGATCTCCTCCGCCTCGTTCGCGGACTGCTTGGCTGGGTCCAACGCCTCCAGAGCCTGACGCGAAGGTCCAGAGAGAGAGACAAGGCCGGAGAGATCGGCACTCTCAACCACGGAGCCGCGGACTGGCTGCAAGGACGAAGCGGTGTCCCAAGCCGCGGTGCGGCTGGCGACGCACACTCTGGAGACTCGCGAGTTGAGAATTGAAAAAAAGCTCAGCGTCATCGAACTGAACTGGAACTAACGGCGTCAATCCATGGAGTGAAACGCTGCGGCGGAAGCGCGAAGCGAAGCTCCGAAAAAAACGGCGGCTGAGGCAGGCACCACGCGTCTGCGAGAGACTGCAGGCGCCCTCCTCGGACCCGTACCGATTTGGAAGAACGCTAATGTCGTAGTAGGATATTGAAATCGAACTCTTTTAGCTGCAAGCTGCGAGTGAAAAATACGCCTCCCCGGCTTGACCGAGCAGCGGCAAAAAGGAACACTGGACGCTCTGGAGACGCAGGCATGCAGGCTGGATCGGACGCGCCGTTCTCAGCGCCTGCATGCAGTTGACCTACTGCATTCACGAGGTCGAGGAACTCCGGAAAAGGGAGCCGCGGCAGCCACTCGCGGGGAACTGCACGCAGAAACTCAGGGAGATGCTCAGTCACCTTGACTTTGTCTCGCTTGTTCTTCGCTCTCCGCGTTTTTGCAAAAACCACGGCAAACGCAGCTTCGCTCTTGGCGGCGAGAGCCTCTTCCTCGTCGCTCTCGATCTGTGCTCTCTTCTTCTCAGCGCCCCCGTCGCGAGCCGCGGAAGCGACGGCGCCAGGCGCTCTCGCGCGTTCCCCGTCTTCGAGGAGAAACGAAAAGGAGGGAGCTGCGCATGCAGCGAAAAGAGTCAAAAGGAGGGCCGTCAGATCCAGCAAGGCACACGCGAGAGCGGAAATGCCGTCGAAGGCCGCAGAAGCAGACAAGGTCGCAGTCAACTGCGCATGCAGTTTGCACAGACTTTCCGCGTCCTCCTGGGGAATCCTTTCTCTGTCACACATGCCGCACCAAAAAGAAAGACGCAGTGAAATACATGCAAGAAGAAAGGCGCCCCGCGAAGAAAAGCCTGCAGCCGCGGGTCTGGGCAACTTCGCAGTTTGCGGGGGGTGTGCTCTACTGCGGCTGGATGCTGTTCTGTGATGGGCGACTCCTGCGTCATCGTCTCAGGTGGATTGGTTTTTTTCGCGGATTCTCAACTGTTTTTAACTCTGTGTGGTTTCGCGGACTGCGCACTCTGTGCAGCAAAACGAAAAAAATTAAGACCTCCCGCTGGGACCTTCTCTGTTCACCCGCGACAGCAGAGGCACCCCGAGAGTACGGACAGCAGAGCAGCCTTGTAGGCAGGCAACCTTCGCTTTGCCCTGCCTTCTCTCACCCTCCTGTGCAGAGATTTCCATCCATGTGTACGTTTGTCACATCCACCTGTAAGAAACTGTGAACGCCAACGCCAATCAATGTGCTATTCTATATATATATATATATATGCGTGTATGGGGTGTATAGAGGATCGAGGTATAGATAGTCAAAGACGAAGACAGATGCATTTGTAGGTAGGTAGAGATAGAGAAAGGCGCAAATCTATTTCTCGGCACCCTCCGTTGAGAGACTGATAGAGAGAGTACGCCCCCACCCGTGGGTATCCGTAGATATACGAGAGATTGTTTCTAAGGATAAACAAGCAAGTCTCCACTATACAGAGGCATTCATAGACTTCGTCGACCAGACGTCGAGGCACCGCGCGATGTACCTCGCAGGATCGCATTTCCGCCTTCCTGTGTCTGTCCAAATCGGCGAGAGAAGCCGACAGACAGCCTGGAGAGCGCAAGCAGCGTCGCCTTTGTCCTCGCGCCAGGGGCTGTCGAGCAAGAGTCGCAGATCTTCGAGAATGAAGGAGAGAAAGCGCTGAACTGTTACGCAGTCCGAAGCGCCAGACACCTCCGCAAAAAGCTGTCTCCAAATTTCCTGGGCGTCCCCCTTCGCCTCGCCGCGAGACAGAACGAAACTGCGTGCGGCGATCCGCCCCCGAATCGCCGGCAGCATCAGCCGCTCTGAACAGCGTCTGAGAATCAACCAAAAACCACAAAAACAAGGTGGAGAAGCAGTGAAAAAAGACGACAAAGAGATGAAAGAGAAGAAGCAGGAGAAACGATGAAAGCGGCCAAACGTTACGCTTCACAAAGAAAGGAGACGCTTACACGGTGGAGAAGGTTCCACAGACCCTCAAGAGTGGGCGACATGGCAGGCGACGCCCCCTGTAGACTTTCCTGTCGCGAGTATGTCTCTGTGTCTCCGTGTACCCTTCTCTCTGTCTCGCATGCGGCAGCTCAGATCTTCGCTATTCTTTACAAGTGGAGAGGAGGAGTTTGTTTCGCGATCGCCGTTGTTTAGAAAGGCTTTTCTTCAACTCACTTGCAGACTTCGAGGAGAGCTCGCCCCAAACCCAAGCGGGCCTCGAGACGATTCGCCTCTGCACTGCCTGCCGCGCCGCTCTCCACCACCTCGCTCCCGAGAGGCTTCAGCAGTTGCGCCAGAATCAGCTGCCAAGAAAAGCGCGTGAGCAGACGTTTTCAACAAGATACACAGCAGATGAACAGAAGTAGAAACCGGCCCTGTTCTCTCGATTTTGCCCTCTCTCTCTCTCATTCTCCTTACCTCTTCGTCGGCCTCTTTTTCCCTATCTCCCGTATTCCCTCACGCGGCCTCTCTCTTTTTCTTTTGTTCGCTCTCTCTCTCTTTGCCTGTTCTCCCTCTCTGCCTCTAGTGCTCTCCGTTCCGTCTTCTCTCTCTCACCTCTCCAAGCTGGTCATCCCCGACGAATCGACTAACCGCGGCGAGCGCCGTGGCGGCCGCCTTCTGCACCGGGGGCGAGTTATCCGTCAGGGACCTCGCGAGGCCTCGCAGCAGCTTCTTGGCGTCTTGCGGAGCAATCGAGAACTGCGCGTCTCCTCTCTCTTCTCCCTTCCCTCCCGCGCTCTGTTCAGTCCTCCCAGGCGCCGCACACAAAGCAGGAGCGGTGGAACAAGCCAGTGCCGAGGACGAAGAGGAAGATCGAACGACGCCTGTTCCACTTCCACAGTGTTCGGTGATCGTCCAGGTGAGGAGCATGCAGACGCTGCAGCGACTTGCAGAGCCAACGCTCGTCCGCAAACGCTGAAGCAGCGCGGGGACGAGCTTCGACAGAATCTCCGGAGTCATGTAACGAACCTACGCAGCAGAACAGACACCACAAAGAGACATGTCTAAGGATAAATATAAAGACATACACAGAGAGGGAGAACCTCCACGCCTTCGACTACATCCACTTACAGATACATGCATACACAGCAATATATACATATATATATATATATATATATATGTATATATACAAGATCCACGTATACAACTATGAGAGGTTATATGCATATATCTATCTACATATATGTACCCCTAACCCCTATACAAAAAATATATATGAATACTTAAAAATATATATCTGTGCATAAATATATATATATATATATATGTATGTATAAAAATGAGACGTCTGGCTGTTGGCCTCCAATGAAGACTCAGATGATGCGAGGTGCCGAGACAACTGCGAGAGAAGCGCCTTTGTCGAACGAAGATCTTCTTTTCTTGTCCCTGGCTTCGATTTTCAAGACGAGGTTTTGTTCTGTCTGCACACCGTGGCGAGGAAGACTCTGTCTCGAAGAACTTTTTCCAGCTGCCTCACTACGCTGGCCACCACCGTCTCTGGCAGACATCTGACGGAGGACGGCGTCCATTTCCTTCTTCTTTCCTTGGATTTTTTCGAGACACCCAACAGCTCTTTCCACGTTTTCCTGTCTTCTCGCAACTTTCGGAGGCTTTACCACAGATTTCAGGAGGCCGGCAGTGGCGCCGCCCATGCTGAAGTCGACGCGCAGTTGCTCGAACTTCGAGGCAGAAATTCCAAACACCCTCTCCGCGTGGAACTGGTAGTGCGACAGCGCCCTCGGCTCGAAGGCCGCGACCGCGTCCACCAAAAAGGGGACCACTGTGACGAGACATGGCCCCACAGAACGCCCGCAGGACGAGATGCAAGCGCGCAAAGACTCCAGCAAAAAGACCCGCAACTGAAAAAACAAGACAGTAAAAACAGGTTTCACACTCACTCGACATATATATATAGATATAGATATACATATATATGTTTATATCTCTCTCTGCGTCTACAACAAAATCTATCTACAGATGTGCATATGTGTCTGTCTCCATATTCATATATCTATACATATATATATAGATATAGATATACACATACATGTGCATATGTATGTCTTTCTAAATTCATAAGTACATGTATATATAAATATATATATATATATATGTGTGTAAATGTATGTATCTAGACCTGTCGGTTTGTCTGCATATATACGTGTATACAGTATAATCATATCTATTTGTGACTATAGATTTGTATATCTGCGTATGTCTGTCTGGACCCATAACTACGATGAGAAAGCAGAGAGGGGCAGAGGCATGCATTTTCGCTTTGTTTGACGCAAGGACAGCGAGGGATCTCCAGGGAAGCGCGTCTCTTCAAATAAAGCGAATGAAGAGAGACGAAGAGAACAGAGAGAGGAAAGAGAGAAGCCGAGCGAAGAAGAGACAAGCGAGGCAGAGAGAGAACAAGTGGAAGAAGAGGAAACAAGAAAAAGATCGACCGAGAGAAGAAGAGAAAGCGCGAAATGCGAGGCGCGAGCACAATAAAAGAAGGAAGAGAGAACACTCGAAAGAGGTAAACAGGAGAACCGGGCAAACGACCATCCCCATGTGTGAGACGCGGTTCCACGTTAAAAATCAGCCTGGAAATCTCCCTCACCGCGGCATCCCTTTCGATTTTTCAGATGCCAAAACAGACCTGTGCCTGGCGACTTCTCAGAGAACTCTGGGAGGTTCCCAGGGTCTGTCAAGAGTCAAGAAGCAGGGAGCGATGCGCAGTTGTTTCACTCGCTGACGTTACTGTGTGGGTGTCTGTCTACATGGAGAGAAACATGGAATCGAAAACTGTCTGCGTTCGCTCTTCCCTCGACGCCTTGTTCTCTCTCTCCTTCGCACCTCTTTGTTGCTGCTGTTGATGTCGCAGAGATGTTGGAGAAGCGGGACTGTCTTTTCAACGGCTTCCTGGGCAGCCTGCTGGGTCTGGAGCTTCGGCGTGCATGCGCGAACGGTCATGAGTTTCACAGCTCGCGCGAGCGGACCGGCAGCCAGCCGAACTTCTTCGCACAAGTCGTCCATACACCGCAGCAAACTCTTCCACGTCTGCTCCAACACCGCCTCCACATCGGTCCAGTGTCGCGCCCCTGCAAAGAAGACACCCGCAGATCGAAGTGCAACTGCATGCACTCCTCGTCCTCGGCGCGCCGCTGGAGGCAACAGAGGCTCAGAGAGAGGTGGAGAGAGACCGAGAGACCAACAGACCCAGAGATCGAGAGATCGAGAAAGAGGCTAGACCGGCGGAGAGGGCCTCGATGGCGACAGCGATCCCTCCAGATGGTCGTGCAGGACTACAGAGACAGACGAACAGTCATTTTCTGGCGAGAGGGATTTACGTTCCTGTCGCTTTGTTTACGGGGCGAAAGCGGCAGAGACTGTTCCCCACACTGCACGTCCTGCTGCAACTCCGACGGTCGAGACGGTCGACACTCGCGTTCTTGCGGTCTCCCTTGACGCTGAGTCAGAGGCTCATCTCTGGGGAACGAAACCGACGCAAGAACGCATTGCAGTGGGGCGAGGCAACCGTGCGAAACGAGGCGACGGAGACAGCCGAAGAGAAAGAAACAGAGTTCAGCAGACGCCTCAGGGAAGTCGCGCAGGGGACTAGCCGAATATCGGAAGGCTGTCAGAGAACGCAAGTGCACTGAAAACAAGGAGTACTCCACAGTGTTTCCGTTTCGCCTCGCTTACACTTGAAGAGAAATGCTCCTCCCTTGCATGCAGCTTCTCGGCGAAGCAGGTCGCTGCCCTCAAGCGCGGCGAGGAAACTCTTTGCGAGACTCGCGAAGACTCTGCTTTCTACTCCTTTCTCCTCCTCCGTCTTCCTCTCAGCGTTCTTTCCACTCCGCTCTGTCCTCCCTTCTCTCTCCGCTTGCGTTTCGCCTGCGTCATCGGGCGCTTCTGCTGTTTCGGTATCCTCTGCATCTCTGCAGGGAGCTGTTCGAGAGACTCGTTGGAGCATTCGCTTCCTCTCACGAGTTTCTTCGTCTCGTGCATGCGCCTGCTCGAGGCAGTCGGGGACAGAGGCGAAGCCGAACAGACTCTGACAGGCAAGCACGGCAGCTTCCCGCAACCGAGGGTCTCTGTGATAGATGAAGACAGCGAGGCCGGCGCCGAGCGCTTCTCTGGAGGCTGAAGCGCATATGTGTTCAACGAGACTCTGCTCCGCCGTCTCCAATCCACCGTGTATCTTCTTGTCTCGCGACAACTCGCTCGCTTCGTCTTCCTCCTCGGTTGCTTCCCCTTCTTCGCAGTCGTCTCCTCCGCTGCCGTCCCCCACTGACTCCTCTCTTTCGAACGGGTGCTCGCTCTTCTCTTCCGCGTCCACCCTCTCCCGCTCGGCGCCTTCGTCCTCGCCTCCCGTCTGCGCGTCTCCTGAGACGCGTGTCTGTTCCCTGGTCGCGCCCAAGACATGGGGGCGACTTGCTCGCGCGCTGAAGCTGCCGAGAAGGTCGAACGCGTCGAGGAGAGGGCCTTGGAGAAAGAGCATTTGCTCTTTTTGCGGCTGGTCGAGGAGGAGGTAGACGAGGGCGGGGATCTTCAGGTCTCTCGCCGTCGTCACGAGCTGCTTCAAAAGCTTCAGGCGCGCTGCTGCGGCCGAGGCGTCCGCGGCGCAGCAGAGACTCAACGCAGTCTCAGCTTCTCCAGACTTCTTGTCTTCTCGCTCCTTCACAGAGGAGAGAGAAAAACCTTGCATCTGCAGGTGCTGAACATTCGCCCCTCGACTCTGCGTCGGCAAAGAGTGAAGCAAGTCCCGCAGCAGACCCTCGAAAAACGAAGACGAAGAGGAAGAGGAAGAGGAGGCCTTGTCTTTCAAGGATAGGTTTCCTGTAACTGGGTCGTTTGTTTCTTCCTGTTTCCAGGCTCTTGCGTTGCCTGTTCTGCTCTGGGTCTCTGCCAACACGGTGACGACAGCCAACCGACTGAGGTTCCTCCACCCAGACGCGCCGACGAGGACGTCTGCCTGGCTAACCATGCGGAGGAAGCAGCGCTGAAGAGGAACGAGAAACGCGGGGAACAGGGCGAGCTTCCAGGGGATGTGAAGCAACACCGACGAGAGACAGAGGCCTGCAGTCCCTGCGAGAGTCTCCAGTTCGACGGCGGAGAAGGCGCCCAACCGAACACTCTCCACGCCCTGCTCTCCAGAGCCAAGCGTCAAAACGACCTCCTCTCGAGAACAGGAAGAGGACGAGGAGGAAGAAGAGGAGGAAGAAGAGGAGGAAGAAGGTTGTGACGCTACGTCAGCCTCGTGGAGTCCAAGGAAGAGAAGTTGACGGAGAATCTCCTCGGCGCAGGCTCGCGAGGCGGCTGCGAAGAAGCGGCTGAGTGTCAAGGCCAAGTGCGCTCGAATCAAAGCGGCCCTCTGGGTACCTTCCCTCAGCAGGGCAACCAAGCATCGCAGAAACACAGTCGGAGTCTTGGCGCCATCCTCGACAGAAGACGAAGAGGAGAAACAAAGTGAAGCCGAGGCGAAAGAAGGTGGAGACGAAGACAAGAAAGAAGAGTCGCCTGCAGTGGTTCTGCAACTTCCTGGATCTGATGCAGATGCATCACCTTGTGCGTCGGAGCGAGGACTCTCGTCGTGCAAGCGCTTCTTGGATTCCTCTCTCTCTGCGTCTGCCTCTCGCTCCGTCTGCAAGCGCGACTGCTGGCCCTGAGACGCTGCGTCTCGGGAGCTGAACGCGCCAATCGCAGCGAGAGAAAACCAGGCGGAGCCGCAGACCGCGAGCGCCGCCCGCTGTGAAGAGGCTGAGAAGACAAAGAGCCAAAGGGAGAAGAAGGTGCGAGCGAGGGAAGACACGAAGAGGGTGAGGCCATACCTCGAACGGGACAGGCAAGCTTCCAAAAGAGAGAGGTGGAACGAAAAAAGACGCACCACTGGTGAAACCCAAGGCGCCTGAGAAAGCGGCGCGGGGGGGAGCCTCTCCAGATCTCCACCCCCGGGAAACCTCTACTCTGCAGCCACAGCAAAAATTGGGGAGATAGAGCCAGAGAAAGATACGGACCCACCAACATGAAGCTGCACGGAGACACAGAGGCGTAGATAGAGATAGACACAGATCTGTTGGCACAGATAGAGGTAGATCGATACATTGATAGATAAATACAGATACCGACGCGTAGATGTATATACAAATACAGAGCAAGAGGTAGACAGACTTTTAGGAAGTGTAGAGAGATGCATGCTTGCATGCATATCATCTTCATGTATCCATGCCGCGTCTAACTTCCTGAACTGTAAAGGTCCAGTAACGCCTTGAGACCGCCTTGACAAAAACAGCACCGATACATACACACAGATATATAAATACATATACATATATATATATATATGCATATATACACATATACATACATATACACTTAATGTAAGCGTGCCCCGCTCTGTTCACTCCTGCGTATAAATACATATATATATATATATATGTATATAAACAGATGTTAATGTGTGAGTTATTTTCTCTCCAGAAGGGAATCGATGAACCCAATCAGTTTTTCGGAGTATGGGTACTTGAGAGCGGTCGTAGATCGCCAGTCGCCTCGTCGACGGAGACAGCGAGAGCATGGCGAGCAACTGCGTCGAGGAAGGAAACGAGATGTTGAAGAGCTTTCTCTTCTTTCTTATTTTGCTCCTTCGTCTCCTGTCTAAGACTTGCGTTCGGTCCGTCTGTCTGCTCTTCTCCCGCTTCTTGCATCTCGACGAGGACGCATGCAACCGCAGACGTCCGGCGCATGCAGATGTCCGCGAGGGCAGAGAGCGAGCCGCTGAGGAGCTCTGCAGCGTATCGTTCGAGCACTTTATCACTTCCTGGGGTCTTCATTTTTTCACCGAATGCCTTCAAGAGCCTTTTCTCTTTTCCTTCAATTCCGATCATTCTCTCGACCGCCTGCCCAGAATACGCTGCTCCCCAGCGTAGCACATGTCTAACGACGACTCGGACGCAGGCTCGAATCTCCTCCGGATACACTCCCGACGAAACGTCTTCTACATTCCTCGTTTTCGACGGCCTCTCTTCTTCACGATGTCCCCTGTCACTCGATGTCGCTCCGTCCTTCCCCTTTACAGTCTCCTTCCTCTCATCGCTCTTCTTCTCTTCAGTCTCCCTCGCTTCCTTCTCTCTGTTTCGGCTATCAAGCGAAGAGCGTCTTGCGACTGCAAAGAGCTCGCCGAGAGCGAAGAGGCTGCCGAGGGCCTCAGGCGCCCCCCGTGTCGCGTTCTGGGCTGCATCGGGGATTTCGAATATCAGCCGAAGTTCTTCACTCACGCCGTCGCGTTCTTCTGGAGACAAAAGCGCCGCCGCGAGGTCCGGGAGAGACGAGCAAACGGCAGGAACAGACGCGTCGTCCTGAAATCCGTCTTCTGTTTCCTTTCCTCGAGAGAAAGAAGAAGAGTCTCCACCTTCCAAGAATCCCCGGAAGTAGCGCAACATGTCGACGAGGTACCCAGAAGGCCGCGCCACAAGGCAGGAAGATGAAACCTCCCCTTCAACAGAGGATTCGCACTCTCCGCTCGCCGAAGTGCATGCAGTGCGTCTCCTTCTCTCTCGCATTTGGACGCGGTGGACGAGCTGCGCAGTTTTCGCGAAGACCTTCGCCACCAGCTTCCGCGTCTCGATGTCCCCTTCTCCGTCGACAAGCCGACTCGGCTCGGAATCTCCGGAGATCTCTGCGAAGAGCGCGGCGCGCTGCAGCAGCGGGAAGTGAGCCTGAAGGAGGAGAAGCAGCAGGCGCACTGGGGTGGGGATCACGGGGGCAGGCGACCGGAACTGGTTCGTCGATCCAGCTGAAAGTTCCTCTGAAGCGCATGCACTCTTCATGCACTCGCAGGAGAGCCACTGGGGCAGCATGCGCGTCTGCAAAGTGTAGAGAAGGCCGAGGACACCCTCGCAGTACAGCCGGACAGATGCGAGGCGATCCGGCAGAGACAGAGTCCCCTCCGAGCCGGGATGGTCGACTCGCGAGAGAAGGAGACGGAGAAGAAAGAGGAGGCGAAAGGCGTCTTGGAGCTCCAGGCACAGCGACGCTTGGCATGAGGCCGCAGAAGAAGACGGACTCGAAACCTTCCCCCAGCTCTCTCTGCTCTCCACACACAAACGCTTCACGCGCTCCGAAGGCCCCTCGCAACATTCCTGCTCCTCTCCACAGTTTCCCTCCACTTTCCTGGTCTGCTCTTCGTTATCCTTTTTGTTCTCCTCCTTTTTGTTCTCCTCCTTTTTGTTCTCCCTCTCCGCAGGCTTCGCGCGACTTCCGCGGAGCGTCTGGTCGGCGCTGCGCCTTTGAAGGCGGAGGAGGTAGGCGCAGAAGGGGACGAGGAGACGGGAGGAGACTGTGGGCAGCGCGCGGCTTGTGGGGTCCGCGTCGCGGTCTCCTAGGACGCGCCGAGTCGCCGTCTGCCAGTCGGCCATCCACGCCTGCCACTGCGGAGCCGTCAGCGAAGCTCCAACGGCATGCGCTGGCACATGCAGAAAAGTCGAGCTCGAAGGACCCGAGACTCTCGTGAGAGCAGAAGGCGCAGAAGGAGACTCTGCGGACGCTGAGGGAGAGTCCGAGAAAGAGAGAGAAGACGCAGAAGCGGTGGAAGAGCTGCAGTGGATGTGCTCTCTGGGGTCTCGCGGGAGGCAGCCAGGAAGAAGACGCGGGAGAGCAAAGGCGAGAAAGGCTCTCAGCGTTGGATGACTTCGAGGAAATTGTTCGCCTCTGGAGACAGCGAGGTCTCGTGTGGCTCCGTCGACGCTGGTCGAAAAGAACAGCGGGAAGAACCTGCGGGCCATGGACAGACAAGCGCGTGCGAGGCGAAACTCAGTCGAGGAAAGAGAGAGAAAGTACACAAGAAAGCCTTGGGGAACAAGTGGAAAGAGAGAGAAAGTACACAAGAAAGCCTTGGGGAACAAGTGGAAAGAGAGAGAAAGTACACAAGAAAGCCTTGGGGAACAAGTGGAAAGAGAGAGAAAGTACACAAGAAAGCCTTGGGGAACAAGTGGGGTACGAAGAGACCAGGGACAGGGGCAAACCTAGACCTAAGGAGACATTTGCATGACGAGACAGACAAAGGAGATACTCCAGACACTCAGCAAAGGAAACAGAGACATTTGCATGACGAAACGAGAGAGGGAGCAGTTCGCGGTCACACGTTGCAGAGATGTGAGTCCTTCCAGGAGGAAACATGAAAGACAAAGACACGATCCAAAAGACGAAACAGACGCGAAAGAGACAAGCCAGAGGTCAAGAAAAGCAGGGAAATGTTTGCGCCCAACAAAGAAAGCCGAGAGTTCTTTACTCCGAAAACTGGACGCAGACGCTCCTTCTCAGGGCGGTCTCCCCTCAGTTTCCTCCTCCACTCTTTCTCTGTCTCTCCCTTTGCTCGTGTTCCTCGTTCTTGTTTCTTGTCTCCCCAGTTCCTGTCTCCCTCTCCCTGTTTCTCTCGTTCCGATGTCTCTGTTTCCTCTCCGCTTTCTCTCTTCCCCTTTATCTGTCTCTCTGCTTCTCAGTTCCCTTCTCGTCCCCCTTCTATCCTTTTCCTTGCTTCTGTCATGCTCGTCTCCTTTTCTCGTTCCCCGTCTTCTCTCCTCTCTTGTTTCTTATCTCTTTTTCGTCGGCCCTGTTTCAAAGGCCTCTTCCTCATCTCTCTCCTTCGCGTCTGACTCGAGACCCTGTACCTGAAGGCTGGATGGTCGGGAGGGAAGATGCGGGTGCTCCACCGAATGATCTCTTGTTCGAGAGCGTGACGAATTCGCGCCGTCACCATCGTTTCTTCTGCGTCTTCCAGGTCTGCATCTGCCGCATCTGCCGCGCGCTCCGGCTGTCGCGTCTTCTCTCCGACGAGGCCGCGCCATCTCGCCGCTGCGCCGCTCGAATTCTCCCGCGTCTCCATGTCGGCGAAGGCCACCGGGTCACGCACGAACAGCGTATTCTCATCGAGGATCTCCAGAACGCGACTCGCCAGCCAGTTCTCCGATGCCTCCCGTCTCGCCTGCTCCCGTCGGTCCTCTGGTTCTCTTGTCGCAGACTCGCGTTCTCTTCGCCCAGACGCATGTCCGCATCTTCTCGCACCCGCTCTCTCGGCCTCTTCCCGCGCGCGTCGCTGCCTGCCCTCACGTTCTTCACCCTCGCGTCGTCTGGCGATCCAGTCGCCGCAGCCTTCGATCGTCTGCAGGAGGGCAGGGACGAGCGCAGGCAGCGACGCACTGCTTCTCCGTGCAGCGCCTCGCCCCCCCTTCAACGCGGGAACCTCTCCAGAGACGCGCGCCGCTTCTCCCCACAACTTCTCGCTCTGGGCGCAGTCGCGAAGCAGAAGGAAAACAAGAGACGAAAGAGACAACACTCCGTCGTGGAGGAAGGCGAACCGCACGGCAGACGCGCTGGACAGAGAGGAGTCGAAAGGCAAGTCCACCGAGTCTGTGCCCGCCTCGAGAGTCTCAGCGCTCCGACCTCCATACCAACGACGAGTAGAATCCCCCAAAGAAGAAGAAGAAAAAGAAGACGAGCAAGAAGAAGAGAGAGGATAAGCCGGAGCGACTCGTGTGAGCGTAGCGAGGATTTCGAGAGTGAGAAGAAGAAGGTCATTTCGTTCCTTCACTTGTGCCGCCTCCGCGGCCGCCGCCGTTGCGCTGGGGGCGACGCCCGGGTTGGTGGCGAGGGCCGAGGAGACACTTGGAGACAGCTCTGTGTGGAGCGACTGAGGATCGCCTTTCTCCCTCGCTTTATGCCAGTGAGAGACAGTGTCGCGGACGTAGCAGGTGAGGAGCGAGAGAAGCGCCTGAAGGAGCGCGCATGCGCGTTTCTCAGTCGCGGGTGAGAGAGGCCGCAGCCTCCTGTCTTCGTGCTTCAGCAGCGAGGTCTGAAGATGAGGACGGTCGTCGCTACTCACCTCTCCCTTGTCTGTGAAGCTTCGAGCTCTTCCCTCCTCCTCTCCGCCTTGCTCATCTTTTCGAAACTCCTCCGAATTCTGTTCGTCCGCTCCTTCCTCTCCGAAGTCTCCTTCTCCCTCCAGTGAAGACGCCCCGCTGTGTGCCTCCTCCGAAAACCAAGCCTGTCTCTGGACGCACGACAGCAACAACTGCAACGCCTTCACTTTCACCTCCGGACGACAAGCACTCCAGGAAGCAGAAGAAGCGGACGAAGAGGAAGAAGAGGAAGAAGATGAAGAGAGGAGAGGAGGGAGGAGAACTTGCATGGTGACAGAGAGGACATGTTTCCAGTAGAGGAGTGAAGCGGCTTCTCGCGTGCTGGAGAGGAACTGGAGAACTTTTGCGTGGAGTTTCGCAGGCGGCGGGGGGCGAGACGACTCCGAGAAGAGACACTCTGGTTTCGGACTCGAAGAAGACTCACAAGAGCCGGGCAAGATCGGCTGCGAGGAAATCAAATTGAAAAGGAAGAACAACAGCACTGAGTCCCCCCGGTCGACGGAGACGCCCAGCCGAGCGATTGCTGTCTCTGCGGGGGAAGCGAGAACGTCGAATGGGAGGCAAGACGCGACGAGGAGCGGCGCAAGCATGATCGCTGGCACGGCGCATGCAGGTGGTTGTGCGCCGAGTTGTCCAGGAGAAACGCCGGATTTCGCCCATTCTCCAAGTGTCGCTTCGGCCTCCTCTCGCTGCTGCGCTTCCTGCCGCTGCGCTTCCTGCCGCTGCTGCTCCACTACGTGAAGAGGCGCGAAGCGAGTCACCTCGATCATGAATCGGACCAAATGCGTCTGCAGAGACAACATCTCTTCGCGCGACTTGCCGCGAAGACGCTGCATCCACGCCTCGGCTGCGTCTGAAGACACACCTGAAACCCTTGCACAGGCAGCCGAGACCGTCGCGGAAGCCGGTGGAGAGGAGGACGGAAGGGAAGCGAGCGTCTGCGGGAGGCTGGGAGGAAGAAGAAGAAACTCGACAGATGCGTGGACAAAGGCCTGAGTGGCAGGGGGCGTCTTCGAGGAAGAGGAAGAAGCTGCCCCGGCGAGAATCTTGGAAAGGCATTCGAATGTGACGCCTTTCACCTCTTTGTTCGCGGCGAGAGCCTTGGCCTTTTCCTTCAAACTCGATAACGTTTCTGCGTTGCATATACACTCGCAGAACAGCACGAAAGCAGCTGCGTATGTGTGCGGGAAGAAGAGAGGCAAGCCGACGAGCAGCGCCTCTGCAGCTTTCAGCTTCTCCTCGACGCTGGCGCGCGCAACGGCCAAAGAAAGAAACAGAAGCAGGACGTTCTTCATCACCGTCGCATTCGGTCCCGGCGTCTGACGTCTCTGCGCCTCCAGCCATGTGTCAACCAGGCCCGAGAGAGGCAGGCGCATCGACGACGTCCCTCGCAAGCGGTGCAGGCAGTGGTTCACGATTTCGATGACCTGGCGAGGAGACAAGGAAGGCAGAAAGGCTCGAGTGCAGCGGGCGACCGGCGGAGACACAGAGACAAAACCACAGGCTGCACGACGAGAAGAAGGAAGAGGGGAGGAACGGAGAGGCGAACGTATCGCAGATCCACAGGTTCCCAAGGAGCTACAGCTTGAGGCGGGAGAGGCCATCCGAGAGAAGAAAGAAGGGAGGAGAAGTAGTTAGGACTCGACTCGGAGCGAAAGAGAAAACGAGACGCGGAGAGAGCGAGGAGGGCGCAGACAGCTCTACAAAAGAGAACGAAGAAGGTAACGCAGGCAGAGCACGTAGCGAGAGGCAGAGACAGAGGAGAGGAAAAGCAAATGAGTGAGAACGAGAGCAGAAAACGAAGCAGAAAAAGAGAGGAAAGAAAGAGAGGAAAGGAAGAGAGGAACCGAGGAAGAAGACTTCACCTTTGGAAGGAGCTGCGCGGGACAGCTGGCCATCTCTCGGAAGGCGATGGGGAGAAGCTTGTCGAGGACAGCCGGAAGGCGGTCGTCATTGCAGAGAGTCAGGCGAAGCAGAGTGTTCTCGTACTCCTTCTTCTTCTTCTCCATCTCGGCTATCCCCGACGCAGCGTTCGGCGCTTCCCCGGAAGCGGAGCTCGCGGGCGCGGCGCTCATGGTGAGAAAAAAGCAGAGGGCGCTCCGAAGGTCGAAGGAGAGAGAAACTGGGAGGCAGAAGAACGCCAGGAAGAACGCGCGACAAACAACAGACTCGGGACCAGAAAGGGGGGATGCACGCGGAGAGAATGGAGCGGAAAGCGCGCGAAAAACGGGAGAGAAAAAGAACAAGACGCGGAAGAAGAAGATGCGGAAGAAACGTGAGGAGAACCAGCAGACGAGGGAAGAGAAGGAAGGAGACGAGGGTGAAGACGAGGAAGGAAAAAAGCTGTAGAAGCAGAGCCGAGAATTCAAATGTGTCTTGGTGGCGTCCTAGATGTTGTCTCGCGAGGGCAAAATAAAAAAAGAGTAGGGAAAAACGAGACAAACTGCAGCACCTACACAGCCGAACCTTCCTTCCCTGTTGTCTTCCACATTTTTAAGTTTTCTTGTTCCTTTCGTCGTTGCGTTTACCGTTTCTCTCCGTTTTCTTCGCGTGATCCTCCTGTGTCGGCCTCCTCTCTCTGCTGTGTCCTGTGAAACAGCCTCCCTCGTCTTCGGGAGGGCGGCCGCTGGAAAAAAAAGAGCCGTCAGGTGTATCAGGTGGAGGAGAAGAAACCGAGAAAGAAGGAGAGGAGAAAAGCAGAATGATAGACAGAAAGACGAAAAGGGAGGAAGTGGAAAGGAAGAAGGAAAATTCGTCCGCGCCGAAGACAGCTGAGTCGCAGCAGCACGGCGCCGGTGAGCAAAGTCGCACAGCTTCTTCTGCGATGCTTCGTCCTCGCATGTGCGAAAAAATGTCAAAAAAATCAGCTCGTTAATCTCAAAAAAATTGAAAAAAATTGAAAAAAAGTGATAAAAAAAGAAACGCATCCGAATATCGCGCTCTCTCCAGCTGTTGTTTAAAAGGGGTGGTCGAAGCAGAGCACTGCGTTTCTCCACGTCTCCCATGAGCTCCTCCTCTTCTCTGCCAACTTCGAGAAAACATCCCGTCCTCTTCTCTCTTTTCCTGAAATTCCTCTTTCTCCAATCCCCGTCTAGAGAACAGGAAAGCTCCGTCTCCCTCATGTCTTCCGTCTTCCATTCTCTCATCTCTCCTCTCTCTCTCCACCTCCCTCCGTGAGGCGTCGACGCGCTCCTCTACGGCAGTGCAGAACTGAGGAAGGCGCCTCTCTTCTATTCTCTGAAGAGCGCTGGTTTGAGCAAGTTGAACTGAAAGTCCGTCTCTGGCATCTTATTGCAGTGCTCACAAAAACCACGTTATACGCAACCCTAGAGAGAGAGAGAGAGACTTCGTTCGACAGCATAAGCATAGACATATATATACATATATATATATATATATATATATGTATATATATATATTGATGGGAGGAGGAGGAGATACAAGAAGGAGTGCGGGGCACAGAAGACGCGAGAAAGAAGGAAGCTGGCGAAGGACGCGATGGAGAAAGCAGGACGAGAAATCTGTGGCGGCTGCTTGCGGCCTGCGTCCGTCTGCTACTGCGCATGCTTGCCGAACCCCCCGCTGAGTTTTTCTGCGGACTTTTCTGAAGTCGTGAAGGGTCTCGTGGTGTACGTACACCCGCTGGAAGTGAAGCGGAAGATGGGATCTCTTCCCCTGCTCACGCGTTCTGTCACTCCCGTCCACGTTTTCTGTCGAAGAAAGCCTGGAAGTATTAAGTTGCAGAGATCAGCTCGTCCTCCGCATTTCCTTCGAGACAGAGAAGCTCCGCCGCAAAAAAAGAGTGTACGAGGTCAAGAGTTGCCCTCTCGTCCATCGTCACTTGCGTCCTCTTCATCTTCGTCTTCTTCATCCGTGTCGAGTTGTCATCTTTCTTCAGCATCTTCTTCCTCTTCCTGTCCGTTTCCCTCTCTCGACTCTCAAGCTTCCTCTGCCTCTTGGGTGTACGATGAGGACGTGAGCGTCTTGGAAGGCGGCTGCTGCACGAAGCCGTTCCTGCCTCGGCCTCTCTCTTCTCCGGTGCCTCACTCGTCTTCTTCTCTTCCTCTTCCTGCGTCTCCGCCGTCTGAGGGAGAGTCCAACAACTTGCTGCTGTTGTTTCCGACGCCCTGGAGTTTCGAACTGGGCGCAGGAGCTCTCCCACTGAAGCTGCCGGTGACGCTCCTCTGTCTGGACGGCACTTGGAAGGAGGCGAAGGAGATGCTCCGCGCTGCGCCTTGGCTCGAAGACATTCCTGCCGTGAGACTCCCGGCGCCGCCTCCAGAAAACGACGAAAGACGAGGAAAAGAAGATCGAAGTGGGAACGAAGAAAGAAAAGAAAGAAAAGAAGGAGAAGGAAGAGATGGACAGATCAACTCGAGGACAGAGCCTTCTAAGCACCAGGAGGAGAGGGGAGAGGCAACGGACATCTGGGGAGCCTACGGCTTCGTGCGAACGCCCTCTCGGAAAGTCGCAGACGAAGGGGGTGTATGTACAGCCGAAGCGGTGGCGCGAAGTCTCGCTTTGATTGCTCGCTGGAGCAGAGCACACAGCAGCGAGAGAGCGAAGAACTTCGACAAGGTGCTTCTGAACCTTTTAGCGTTCGTCGCGAGGAGACAAATCCAGTGCAAGGAGGCGAAGGACGCGGGCGACAAGGCGCAGAAGGAGGAACGCAGAGAGTAGAGGCAGACAGTGGAATCGCCAGGTTCGAGGACCGACCTCTGCGCTGCGTGTGTGTGTACACCCGGACAGATGGCCAGGGAGGCGTCCGTCAACAGTGAAGAGTTGGAGAGGTTCCAACGACGCGTCTCGCCTCTTCACACGAAGGTGGCTGGAAGGCGCTGTGCGCAAACAGAGCGTTTCTGCAATGAAGCAGCTTTTCGGCAGACACGAACATCGGTGGAACGCTGAGAGTCGCCGCTTCGAGCTGATCTCCCCATGTCAGAGGGGAACGCGACTGCGCGAACGCTCTGGCCTCCGTTCCACGGACCTTGCTGTCGGTCCACCACCTCGTCCACGTCATCTGATGTGCATTTCTTCGCATGCAAACAGCTGGGAGTGTGTATGCGTGTGTGTCGGCTGCAACGTTGGTGCTTGTCACTGGCGGAGCGTGAGGCGTCGGCGCGAGCAGAGAACAGTGGCAGAAAACGAGCAGGGAGAAGAGCGGGAGAGAGAAGCGCGAGGAAAACGCGAAGAGGAAGTGCAGGCGATACAGGTGGGGAAGTGGAGGCGGTAACGCAGTGTCGGCGAAGACCAGCCTCGTGAGCCTGTTGCGAGACACAGGAGACTTGGATGTCGACGGCACATTGATAAGAGACGAACTTCGAGGGACAGTGAGGTGACCTGCAGGTTGCAAGCGGAGAAGGAGACGACGGAGAGCGAAGAATTCAAGAGCGAAGAATTCAAGAGCGAAGAATTCAAGAGGGGAGAAACGGGAGAACGGAGAAACGGGAGAACGGAGAAACGGGAGAACGAAGAAACGGGAGAACGGAGAAGCGAACCCCTTCCAAAGAGACATCAGCGACCAGCTCTGTTGGATGCGCACTCTGCGTCGTTTCCTCTCTACTCAGTTTCTTTTTGGTCCTCGTGCCGCGAAAGTTCTGTTCGCGAAACGCGCTTCTTCCTGCGTTGAATCCAAGCTTGTGATGCATTCGGTGCTTCTGTCGAACCGTGGGGAACTGGTGTTGTCAACGTTGTGTTGAGAGGATTGGAGGTTACCAAGTCCGTCTCTCGGGAGAAAAAAGCAAACCCTCTTGTCCGGATTTTCTTGCTCCATCTCTTCACTCTGCCTGTCACGGCCTCTTTCACATTTCCCCGACACACATGGCTGTGGACTCACACGAAAACAGACGCAAACTCGCTCACGTCTGGCGAGGTTATGTCTGTCCAAAGGCATTCCAATGTGAATATACATATATATATATACATTGTATATATGTATGTATTAATGTGTAGGCATGAGTGTGAGTTGGCACATGGCAATCCTTCCAGATGTACAACTATGTCTACCTTCGTATATACATTCAGAGAGAGAGGGAGATATTTATACATATATATATATATATATATATATATATATAGATATACAGAAAGAAAGTTTTACCCGCAGGCAGGCATTTCTCTGTTACCTCGTTAACAACGGGGAGTAGACGATCGAGGACGCTGAGCCGGTTGCCACTGGGAAGTGCCGGCGTTCGGGTCACAAACACACTAAGTTCAGTTTTCGGAATGTTTGTATACATATAATATATATATATATATTACACATAGAGAGCACATATACAATAACATATACGTTTTATATGTATATATGTGGATTATAAATATATATAGTGAGATTGTATGTATGTATAAATTTATATAATCATCGTACAGATAGGCGTTTGGCAGCCACAACAGACTTTCACCGAGTAGGACAGATGCGGGTGCTCTAATGCTGCGTTCAGATCTGGCGTATCCTCAGTCCCTGTAAGCGCTCTTGAAAAATTTCGACATCATCATTTTACACGTTCGTGAAAGTCATTCTGTCCCTGTAAAAGACACGGACTCTGGCAGGCCCAAAACTCCGCCCGTCACTGGTCGGCTTATATTCGGCGAGAGTTTCGGCGGCGACCGAAGCGCTGAATGTATCGAGCAATTGGTTCACATCTAGTTTAGGCTCCGTCCGAAAAGAAACCATTGAGTGCGCGCGCGTTCGTTTGCTGCAAAGTGCTCGGCTTTCTTCGAACGGACAAGGGGCTGATCCGATAGCGTATCCTCAGTGTCTGGTGGCACTTTTGAAGGATTTCGACATCTTCTTTCTAAGCGGAGAACAGCATCCTGGCGTTTGTGAATTTGGAATTAAAAGGACGCAGGCTCTCTGAAGAAAAGTCTCTATCAAGCCAAGCCCATCCCACGCGGTATTTGCGACCTGGCTCGCGGTGTCCACGCCCGCCTTGCGACGCTCTTTTGCCCCTCTGAAAAACCTCCGGCTCGCAGCGTAGAGAGGCGCCGTCTCTGAAAGAACGTCCGACCCGACCAGGGGATGAAAGCGCTTTTTCGCTAAACCTCCACGAGTTTTGAACCGCCGAAGTGGACTCCAATATCACTGCATTTCGTGGCTTTTCGAAAACACACACGAAGCCGGATAGAGGTAACCGGTTTCCGTTGTCGCTGGCTGGCTTTCCGTGTCGGGCGGCTAGAGCAATTCGGTTCCTCGTTTTTTCCGCGGCCTCAAAAGGCCAAGCGTGTCACAAGATTTTCCTCTGCGCGGCCAACGAGCTGCGGCCCAACTTGTTTGCCTTTTTTTGGCGTCGTGGAGCGTGTGTCTCGGCACTGGGTGCACAGGCTGTTTATAGCGTTTTTCGCGGCGTTTGGCCGGGGTTTCGGTTTCTTGTATAAGCCGAATTGGAAGTTGCCATGCTTTTGCCTGGATGCCCCGACAGCAGTTTTTGCCCTGGCAGGTGGAGCTGACGGTGCGGAGGCAACGGCCGATTCCGATGCATGTCTGTGTTTTGGAAACCTTTGTTTGCAGCCGCGAGGTTGGGATTTTTTTCGGGACTTTCGCCGTCTACTCGCGCCATGGCGCAGCCCTCTGTGCACGAAAATCCGAACATAGAGCGGCCGAGCCGAGGCGCTCTTTGCGTTGCTCGCAGAGTTCGCGGGCACGACTGCGTGTTGCGTCCGGATCGAAAACCGCCGCGTTTTTCAGCCGCTGCAGGCCAGGAGCCCGCCGAGGCGAAGGACGATGATTTTATTTCGCTCTTGCCTTTTCTGCCGACCCTCTTGGCGTCGCGGATCTTCCCCGCGTGTCTCCCGCCCTTCAGTTTGTCGGTGTCTGTTCACACGGTGGATCCTCAGCCTCGCGAGTCGTCGCTGTTCCCCTTTGCTCCCTCCCTCGCCTCTCTCTCGCCATTCTCTGTGTTCGCGTCGGCCGCGCCTCTCCCCTGCTCCGACGCATCTGCTTCCCCCGTCGCGAGTGCCACTGCGTCCTCGCAGTCGCTGCCTCGTGAGCGCGTCCCGCAAGACTCGGTGGAGTTCTGCGACGAAGGCGAGAAGCCAGTGACCTCTTCTTCGCCAGCCAAGGCCGTGAACGACGAGGCTCTCGATGCGCTCGCGGCTGTCGTGCAACGCCTTCTCAGAGCCTTCCTTCTACCTCTCGGATACTGCGACGACCAGCTCTCGCAGGAGAGGCCGACCGGCGCAGCGCGCGCGGCGTTGTCCGGAGTGCTCACAGCTGCGTGTTCGGCGGCCCAGACGGCTGCAACTTGCGCTGTAGAGACCGGCGAAAGACTCTCGGATCTCGCCGGGTACTACGCCTCTCCAGGATCGGATTTCTCCACGGCTTGCGCAGCGGCTCTCTCGGCGTTCGTCGCTGCTCTCCGCACGCTCAGAGGCGACGTCGAGAAGGACGGGAGTCTTGGGTGCGCCTCCGTCCTTTCCTTTGAGTCCGAGAGCGGCGGGGGGACTTCGCTGTGTCCATCGCGCGCCCGAAGGCCGTGCCTCCGGTCGCAGCAGAGCGTGGAGGATCCTTGCGAAGCGACCGCAGACTCGCTGCCTCCTCCTCGTAGACGGAGACGCCTCGACTTGTCGCCGTTCGCCTCCGCATGTTTCCACGAAGAAGATTTGTCGCACGCAGGTCGGACCGAGACGGCGCCGCCAGAATCCGTCTCCACCTTTCGAGTGCCTCACTTCCTGTCTGTCGCCAGCAGTGCCGCCTTCCGGTCCGGCTCGCGCGAGGCGGAGACTCAGAGCGACCGCCGAGGTGCGAAGAGAAGAAGAGCCGCAAGTTCGCCGCCGCCCTCGCCTCTCGTATGCTTTTCTCTCTCTTCAACGCCGACGCGTTTAAGGGCAAAGGACGGATTGTTCGAGGACCCGTTTGGAGTCGTCCAAGAAGCCTCCAGACGTTTGGCCGCAGTCGCTGCGCTGCTGGTCAGGAGCCGGCGCGAGGGAGCAGACGCGGATTCGGAGACTTCGGGGAAGGACGGCCTGCGGCTCGAGGCGGAGCCGACCGGCGAGGACGCAGAGCGCGTTCCTCGAGCGAGAAGAGAGGCGACCACCGCAGACGCGGCGACGGAGCCTCTCCGACGCAGTTTCGAGCCCCCGGTGGAACGGGACGAGGTGCCGTTTTCTGCGACGAACGACCGCAAGAGACGCAGAAGAGCAGTTGCGTTGGTGGTGTCTCCGAACGCATGCGCGAGTCCTTTTTCTCTGACGAGTTCGCGGAGTCCAACGCCGCTCCTGAGTCGAACGAACAGCGTTTCCCAGGCGAAATTTGAGTGTACGTACTCGCGAGAGTCCGCGCAGCCGACGTTCCAGACGCTTCCGCTTCACGCGCAACTTCCGAGTCGCCACGGGACGTCCTCTGACCTCTCCACGCCGCGGAGTGGCGCGAACTCCAGGTCGTTGTGCGCCTCGCCGTCTTCTGTCTCGCGTCCTCCTCTTCCTCCCGGCGGGACTGGTCTGGCTGCGAGTTGCGAGGTTCGAAGAGTCTCATACAGACGGAACTCGCCAGAGTTCGAGTCTGCGCCTTCGCGCTCGTCGTCCTTTGCGTCCGCCGCGGAGGAACCGCCGCCGGGACGCGACCGCGCAGAGTGCAGCGCTGGCCTCTCCCAGGCACGGCCGTCCGCCCCGGGTGTACGTACACCTCGGCGGACGTGCGGTCGGCGGAGTTCGCAGTTTCTTGGGGACCCCGGGACGCGAGAGACTGACGGTGAGGACGCAGAGGCAACGAGTGGCGAGGAGAGAGACTCGCCAGTCACTCGGGGCGAAAGCGAAGGCAGTGCGTTTTCGCCTTCTTCGGAGACACCGCTGGCACCTCCGCTGCCCGCGGGGCGCTCCTTCTTCTCCGGTTTGCTGGCTCGCGCCTTTAGCTTGAAGAAGGATCTCTTCGACGGCGTGGAGCAGCAGCGAGGGCGGTTCTTCTCCGGCTCTTCGGAGACGCCTGAGACCCCCGCCCCGCAACTCGACTTGCCGGAGCGCCTGGCTTCGCGAGACTTCCCGCCGTCGGCCTTCCCCTCAGGTGCGGCTGACCGATCAGGCGCGTTCGCCCGGCGTCCGCGGTTCGTCCGCCACATATCTTGTTCGCCTCTCTCCGCTTTCGTACCTCGTAAACACACGGACATCTCCAGTTCTCCAACAAATTCACTTTCTTGTGCACCGCCCCTCGCGCATGCCTCAGGCGCCCCCACGGACTCGCAGGCTTCGAAACTCCCCTCGCGCGCCAGGGCGAAAGAGCGGGTGGCGCTCGCGTTCGCCTCGGACGCAGCGAGCAAACGAGGAGACAGGGCCTGCTGTCACGCTGGAGAACGAGGAGACAGAGAAGACAGACGCTTTTCGGGGTACGACGCATATCTCGCCTGGCACGAAGACAAGTGGGAAGAGGGCGTCTTCGACCGCGTAGAAGTCGCTGACGTTGACATCGATCCCCTCCAGCGACTCGCCTGCTCGATCATGTGACGGAAGCCGAGATCTTTGAAAGCTTTTCGTCTTCCATACGGACCTCAACACCTCATATATATATATGTACACATATACATATATTTATATATATTTATATGTATTTGTGTATAGCTATAAATATATATATATATATATATAGATTTGCTGCGTCTCTTGGCAGCTAGGTATACGCACTTCTTCTGCGTGTTTTTTTTGGTGTCTGCGTGGATTTATTTCCGGAAGTCGAGATGAGTCCGAAGAAGGCGGGGAAGCACGTTGGGCGAGCACCTTCAGCTGCGTCTCGGCGGCGCGGGCAGGGGAAGAGGAAGGGCCAGCGTCGCACGAAGGTGCAGTCGCGGCGGTCAAATGTGACGGCTGCGTCGTTCGTCGAGCGCGCGCGGGCAGAGCTGCAGCGATACAACTTGGCGCCGAAGAAGGCGAAGAAGAGCGCCGCGAAAGTCACGAAGAAGAGTCGAACCTCGCAGACGAGTCCGCCGACGGGAGGGCGGCCGACGCACCTTCTGCCGGTGAAGGCCTCGGGGACAGACGAAGTGGGGGAGAAGGAACTGTGGGCGAGTCTGCGAGCGTTCGACGAGGAGAACCGCCGCGCAGAGAAAGAGCGAGAAGAGCGCAGGCGTCAGAAGGCGAGGCGCCAGCAGGGCCTCCAGGGAGAAACCGAGACTGCGCAGGAGCAGACCGTGTCGGGTGCGCCGGCCGTCCTGCAAGAGTCGAGGAAAGGACAAAGTGCTCCAGCGCGGGAGGTGGAGAAGCGGGAAGAGCGAGACTGGTCGCAGTTGACAAGAAACGAACGAAGAAAGCTGCGCCTTAGGAGGGAACTGCTGGCGGCGCAGAGCAGCCGCGTGGTACCAGTCCCCGCGACTAAGTGTGGAAAGGGAAAGGAGGGGCGAGAGGAAGAGAAGGAAAGAGGGGAGGAGAAGAGGAACGAAGAGGAGAAGGAGAGAGGGGGGGAGAAGAGGAAAGAGAAGAGAGGCAAGAAGGAAGGAGAGACGACGCAGCAGAATGGGGCCGAGGAGGAAGGCGAGTCGGGGAGAGACAGTGGCGTTGAGGCGAAGGCTGCCAAGAGGTATCGCAGCGAAGTGTTGGATGATGAAGAGGCCGTTTTCGAGGTGAAGAAGATAAAGGTGGACTCTGCCAAGGCGGTCGCAAAAGAACAGGAAAAGGTCTCCAAAAGCGAAGTGAAGACCCGCGTTGGCCAGTGCCCTGTCGTCCGACGAAAAGGAGAGGCGTACGGCGCATTCGCTAAACGCGTCGATGCATGGGCTAGGTAATCAAAAACCGTCTTTTCTCTCGTCTACTGATTTGTTGAAAATACAGAGATATTTGTGATCTGCAGGACCTTTACATAGTATTGGAATACAGATGAAGGCTGGGTTCTGTTCTGCAAGACCTGCTGTTATCTGAATGTGCATGCGTATCTCGGTTTCTGTGTATGTACACAGCAGATTCATGGTGTAAATTTGCATGTATATGTCTGTATTGATACGGGCGTGAAAGTGTGCGTTTGAAGAGAGAGATGTTCAAGATGCGTGCGTAGATTCTCAGTCTTCTGAGGATGCGTAGTCGCGAACCCGTTAATATCGATCATTCCCTTTCAGGGATGACAGACTAACAGTTGTTTCGTCTGTTTTCTCTCGCGTTCTCCTTCGTCGCAGTTCTTCGTAGGGGCCGTCACACGCAGGTCTGCGCAGATGCATGCCTGTCCCAGCGGTGCATGGGCATGTTTTTTCCTTGCCCTCAGAGATTTCTTCAAGTGGGCCTTTCTCTGTTTTCTCTTCTTCAGAGAGTCTCTCCGCACCAGCGCTCCTGCTAGTCCCGCGGAGAAGGCGAAAGAGCGTTCTACGACGAAGCCGAGAAAAGAGACGAAATCCAACTCCTCGAAGATCCGCGAGGAAGAGGAAAGTCGAGCGCAGCGGCCAGTCTTCGGCGAGGTAGTCGACGCGCCTCCGCAGCTGAAGCAGTTTAAGGATTCGTTCGCGCGCTTCAAGGCGAAAGCACAGTAGGTTCCCGTCGACTTGGCTGGTGTGACCTCTTTTAACGCCTCGCTAGCGGCAAATATACGTTTTAATGTGTTCTTTGCTAGAAAAGGAACTGCAGAGAAAGATGGCATTCGACGCGCATACCGAGCGTGTGTCAACACTTCACTTCCAGAATACTTTTGAGGGTCGGCGTATGTTTCAAGTCGCTCGTATGATGTTGCTGGACATTTCAGGGACGAATGTGGCAGGAATTTTTTTTCCGTGAAGATGGCCTTCTTTTTCGGTGTGCCGTTCCGCAGTGAGGCGAGGGGGGTCTGCGCTCCGGCTCGCTGTCTTTTCCTCTTCTTCCTTCTCGGTTCAAAGGTGCAACCGGCGATATTTTTTTTCCCCTGCAGTGTCTTATGTCATCTGTCGTGTTCCTGGAGACAAAGGAGGAATGTAGATCCGAGAGTCTGTGTTCTTTTCTTCTTCCTCAGGAACCGTGGTTCCCCTTCATCCCCGTCGCCTTCAAAGAAGGAAAGCTCCTCGAAGAAACACACTTCAGATGAAGACGCGTTGTCTGGCGAATTGTCTCAGGTGTACGTACAGCAGGTGCGAGCGGCGTACGCGACGGTGAAAGCGAAGAGGCGCGAGAAGGCGGGCGAAGAAGCCAAGCTGAAAGCTAAGGGGAAGGGAGTGGAGTCCAGTGGGCAAGACGCTTCGTACACGCGACCTGGATGGGTCGCGTCTTCTTCTTCTCTGTATGATTCTCAATGGATAGGTGTGGGTCGGTACAAGCCGTTGGATGCCGAGTAGCCGGGAAGAAGCGAGACAGAGGGATCGGAAAACAAAAGCGAGGCAAAGGGACCGGTTCGAGGATGTGCATTTCCTTGACACACGTAGAAACCCGGGAGTTTTCCGGGACAACAACAACAACGAACTTTGTCGTGTTTTCCCCAGCTCCTTACACACACATGGTGGAAAAGGTCGAATCGTCATTTCCACTCAGGTTGTTTGACGTCAAATGGCTGACCAGCACGCAGGAGCTGCTCTCGGCTGTTCCACCGGCTGTCCGCAGCCCTGTCCCGCATTTCGCCAATCCATGCACATCTAGGAAAAGTCACTCTTTCTCACGTTCGTGCCGGGCCTGTGTCCAACGCGACACCTTTAGGAAGGCAGCTTTATGTTTTGCGAAAAGAAAGCGAGGTCGATTCGGCGTGTGCCGCTGACGACTGTGATCTCGAGAAACGTGACTGCGTGAAAAGGTGCGGGTACGGATGCGAACAAGTTTACAGCTTCTGATTCCTGGAGACCCCACTGGCGGCGAGAAGGGAAGTGTGTTTCAAAGAAGAGGGATGTTTAGCCGGAAAGTTGGCGTCTAACGTATATAACTACTCTCGACTTAGAGGCGAAGGGGGACATAACTAATTCCTGCACGGTCTGTACCCGCTAAAAAATACCTGGAGAGTGCACGCAGACGTCTGTCTTCTTGCAACAGGAAAGGCAGACCGGCTGTATCTTCGAGGCACATGTGATTCCTAGATGTGCACGATCACCGTCAGCAGACTATAAGGACTTAAAGATTTGGGTTAGAACGGTACGGCGAGACCTAACACATTCAGGCCTGCAGATGTGTGAAACAATGAAACAACGCGTTGATGTCCGATGTGCAGCGCAGCAACATTTTGGCGGAAATAGCTCTGTAGCGTAGACGTCGCTTCAGAAAACAAATGGTACTTGTGAAAGTGAGGACAGTTACCATTGAGGACGGGTGGCAGGTGTTCGTGTGGCCGTTTCAGAAGCCGGCAGAAGCGTGCGTATTTTTCTCGCTTTCGTGCCGTTAGGGCGAGGAAGCAACCACCAGGTACGAGACGTTTGCATTTTTTATTCCTGTCGTCCGTGGAAATTTGGACGTCGAAAACAAAAATGGTGGCAGAGTCATCGGTTCTCAGTCAGCGAAGTGTCTCTATCGAGGTAGAGCAGTCACGGAATTCCGTTTGACCTGCTGTGTCCACGAAAAAGCACTTCTTTGTTACACCTCGTGGCGAACGAGTTAACGCCTATTCCCTGCTACGGTTACGGAGGGAGGGTTGTGGTTTTCAACGGACTGCCGATGCGACCTGTGAGATTGCGGCGCGGTTCTTAGAGTTTTCGCGTTTCAGGCGTGTGTACTGTTTCTGACCGTGCACCTTTTTAACTGGGCACCGCATTAAAAAGAGCCACACATCGCAAACGATAAAAAACGTCAAGCTGGGCGTATGTGCTCTGGAATATCTCTTTTGTGCTGAGCTGTAAGTGCTCCATTGGAGGCAAAGGGTGCGGGCGTTCGACGGAAAAAGAAGTCAAAACGACATTCATAGCGCCGTATAAACTTTGAAAAGTATTTTTAGCACGCCTCTTTGAAAAACCAAATTGGATGGACGTTCCACACTGACACGGGAGAAGGATTCCGGTGTTAAGAAGGTGAAAGTGAGTAACCGGATGAGTTTCCCAGCAACACACGTTTTTCCACAGGAAAGTCTCAGGGAGTTTTGCCCCAAGAAATAATTGCCGACCCCCAGCCGATCCCTGTGTTTCCTTCTCGCGCTCGCCCCTTTGGAAACTTTTTCCACAGACGGATCGGACGGAAAGATAAAACGCACCCACATTGTGGTGGGTGATTCAAAGACTCTGCGTCGCCCTCGCTCGACTGCTCAAAGTTCTCGCGCCCACATTCCAGGATTTTACATCCGGATTTCCTAGGAAGCTGAAGACAGAGCGTGACAGCTGGTGTGCGAACGT